>NW_012121265.1:1500396-1598791 GCF_000951035.1 Colobus angolensis palliatus
CTGTGAAAATACACATTTCTATTGTTGTGAAAATACAAATCATATGAACTGTGTTGATAGCAGAATTAAATTTGAAATCAGTACCAGAGAGATATCCTGAAAATACTCTAATATTGGGAAATTAAATAACACACTTCTAAATCAGTCATAGATCAAAGAGGAAAAAATCTCAATGGAAAATAAAAATTATTTTGAACTGAAGGAAAATGAAAATGTAATATAACAAACTTTGTGGAATGCAGCTAAAACAATGTTTAGATATAACTTTATGGCATTAATTCCTCATCGTTGGAAAGAAGAAAAGATTCAAGTCAGTACCTTAAGCCTGGAGTTTAAGATAGTAGAAAAAGAAGACCAAAGTAAACTCAAAGCAATCCAAGGAAAAGAAATAATAAAGATGACAGCAGAAATTATTGACATTGAAAACAGAAAAATAATAGAGAAAGCAAAAGCTGGTTCTTTGCAAAGATTGGTGTCATTGATAAACCTCTAAGTTGACTAAGAAAAAAAAAAAAGATGCAAATTGACCAACAACACTAATGAAAGAGGAAGTATCACTGCAGATTCCACAGATACTAAAAGGATAAGAATAGAATAATATAAACCACTCTATACCTAAACATTGGACAGCTTAGATGAAATGGACTCTTCTTTGAAAGACACAAGCTGCCAAAACATACTCAGTAAGAAATAGATAACCCATTAATATTATTATCATTATTATTAGAAATGGAGTCTTGCTTGGTTGCCCAGGCTGGTGTGTAGTGGCATGATCATAGCTCACCATAGCCTCAAACTCCTGGATTCAAGCAATCTTTTACCTCCCACTCCCAAGTAGCTGGGACTACAGGCTCGGGCCATCATGCACAGCTGTTTTTTGTTTTGTTTTGTTTTGTTTTATGTAGAGACAGGATCTCACTAGGCTGGTCTCAAACTCCTGGGCTGATCCTTCTGCCTCAGCCTCCCAAGTCACTGGGATTACAGATGTGAACCACTAACCTGAATAGTCCTGTTTATTAAAGGGATTGAATTCACAGTTAAACACCTTCCAACAAAGAAAACTCCAGGACCAAATGGTTTCATTAGTTAATCCAACCAAACATTTAAGGAAGGCGTAATTCCCATTCTACACAGTCTCTTCCAGAAAAAAATAGAAGATGAGAGTGCACATTCCAACTCATTTTATGAGGCCAGCACTACCATTACACCAAGACCAGACAAAGATATTATGAGGAAAGAAAACTACAGACCAGTATCTCTCATGAGCATAGACACAAAAATTCTCAACAAAATAATGTCAAATGTAACTCAGCAATATATAAGAAGGATGCATCACAACCAAGTGAGGTTTGTTCCAAGAGTCCAAGGCTAATTCAACATTAAAAACCAAGTGATATAAATGGCCACGTTAACAAACTTAAGAAGAAATATTATTTGTTCATCTTAATAGATGCAGAAAAAACATCTGAGGCCAGGCGCAGTGTCTCATCCCTATAATCCCAGCAGTTTGGGAGGCCAAAGTGGGCAGATGCCTTGAGTCCAAGAGTTTGAGACCAGCCTGGGCAACATAATGGACCTCATCTCTATTAAAAATAAAAAAAAAAAAATAGCCAGGCAGCGTGGAGGGTGGTATATGCCTGTAGTTGCAGCTACTTGGGAGGCTAAGGTGGGAGGATCACCTGAGTCCGGGAAGTCAAGGCTGCATTGAACCATGATTGCACCTCCACTTTCCAGCCTGGGCAACAGAGTGAGACCCTGTCTCAAAAAAAGAAAAGAAAGAAAAACAAAATGAAAAAACTTCAACATCTATTGATGATTTTTTTTTTTTAAATCTCAAAAATGTAGGAATAGAAGGGCATTTACAGAAAAAAAAATTTACCAAAAAAAAACCTATAGCTAACATCATCCTTAATGTCAAAAGATTGAAATCTGTTCCTCTAAGATTATGAGCAAGGCAAGCATTCCTCTCTCATCACTCTTTATTAACATCTTACTAGACGCCCTATCCAGCACAATGAGGCAAAAGAAAAAGAAAAGAAGGAAGGATGGAAGGAAGGGGGAGTATGCACCATGCAGACTGAAAAAGAATTAATAAAGCTGTCCCTATTTACAGACAATATGATATTTGATGTAGAAAATATAAAGGATCTACCAAAGAACTCCTGGAATTAAAAGTTATGGAATTTTTCAAAAGTCAAGCTACAAAAATAAGGCTGGGGCAGTGGCCCTGTAATCCCAGCACTTTGGGAAGCCAAGGCAGGTGGATCACTTGAGGTCAGGAGTTTGAGACCAGCCTGGCCAACATGGTGAAACCCCATCTCTACTAAAAATACAAAATTAGCCAGGTGTGGTGGTGCACACCTGTAGTCCCAGCTGCTCGGGGGGCTGAGGCAAGAAAATCACTTGAACCTGGGAGGCAGAGGTTGCAGTGAGCCGAGATCGTGCCATTGCCTCCAGCCTGGTAACAGAGCAAGACTCTCTCTCTTTCAAAAAAAAAAAAAATTCTTTGTATTTCTGTAAACTAGAAATGAATAATTGAAATTCAAAATTTTTAAAACAGCACTATTTCTAACAACACCAAAAAATTAAAACTTAGCTTTAATCAAATGAAAAATATGCAGAATCTATATGCTGACAGTTTCAAAATAGAGACGAAAGAATAAAAGACCTAAATAAGAAGAAAGAGATAACTTGTTCATGGGTTGGAGATTCAATATGGTTAAGATGTCAATTCTCCCCAGTTTGGGTTACAGATTTAATGCAATCCCCATCAAAATATGAAGCAGGCTTTTTTGTAGATATCAAAAAGCTATTTCCAATATTTATATGGATAAAAGAACTAGAATAACCCAACCAGTCTTTATAAAGAAGAACAAACTTGGAGGACTCACACTCCAAGTTTTAGACTTACTTTAAAGCTACAATAATCAAGACATCATAGTATTAGCAAAAGGATAGACACATATGTGAACCTAACATATCAGAAAGTTCTGAAATAGACCCACACAAATAGTCAACTGATTTTTGACAAAGGTGCAAAGGCAATTTAATTTAGAAAGGATAGTCTTTTCAACAAATAGGGCTTGCAAACAGTGATTATCCATTTAAAAAAAAAAAAAAAAAACCAGAAACTAACCAAAAACAGGACCTCAACCTGTACCTCACACCTTATACAAAAATTCATCCAAATGGATTACATATCCAAATGCAAACATAAAACTATAAAATCCCTAGATGAAAACATAGGAGAAAATCTTTGTCACCTCAGATTAAGAATATTTCTTAGATATGACACCAAAAGCACAATACATGTAAGAAAAAGCCTGATAAATAGAACTTTACCAAAATTTAAAACTTTTGCTCTGCAAAAGACACTGTTAAGAAAATGAAACTTCAGGGCACAGAGAAAGGAAAAATATTTGCAAATTGTATTTCTGACAAAGAACTCATGTTCAGAATATGAAAAGAACTCTCAAAACTCAATCAGAATAAGAAAACAAATAGCCCAATTAAAAATGGGCAAAAGATAGAAACAAAAGTCTCACCAAAGAAGATATACAAGTGGGAAATAAGTATATGAAAAGATGCTCAATATCATTAGTTATGAGGGAAATGCAAATTAAAATCACAGTGAAATGTAACTACACATCTATTAGAATGATTACAATTTAAAAAATAAATCGACAGTACTAAGTGCTGACAATGACACAGAGAAGTGGAAATCTCATACACTGCAGGTGGAAATTCAAAATGGTACAGCTACTGTGGAAAACAGCTTCATAATTTCTCACAAAGTTCATTACACACTAACATATGACTGAGCAATCCCACTCCTAGGTATTTACCTAAAACAAATACAAATTTATGCTCACAAAAAAAACCCTGTACATAAATACTTAAATGCTTAAAAGTTTTATTTATAACCGCCAAAAACTAGAATCAACCCATATGTAGTTCAGCTGATAAACAGAAAAATATTCAATCTATGGCACATCCACAGAAGGAAATAGTACTCAGCAATAAAAAGAAGCAAACAACTATTGATTCACAGAACAATATGGATGAATTTGAAGTGCACTTTGCTAAGTAAGACCCAAAAAGCTACATATTGTATGATTCCATTTATATGAAAAGACAAAACTACAGAAATGAAAAATTGGTGGTTTCCAGAAATAGTGGGAGGGTCAGGAAAGCCTAGAAAGCGGCCACAGAAGGGAATTGTGTGATGAGCTGTTCTGTATGGTAATAGGGTGGTGGGTATATAATTCCATGAATTTATCAAAATTCATAGAACTTTATGCCACAGAGTGAATTTTACTCTATGTAACTTTCAAAACATTGGATGTGGAAAGCACCGAAAATGGAAGGCTAAGTGTGATCATTGAAGCTGCCCATATTACAAATGAATCATGTAACCACACTGAAGAGAGTGAGGAGGAAAAGAGCTAACCAAATTATTCTGGAACACTGTAGGTTGACTAGGTATTTTAAGGCTAAAAACAAAAGAATTGTACACAAATACCATACTTTAGCTAGTAAGCTTTTCTCCCCCACAAAGGATTAGGTATTCTGAAACTACTTTTAGGGGCCAGGTTTTCACGTCAGAGAAAGTTATAAATGGGGAAAGGCTAGGATGAACCCTGTAGTGTTGGATTGGAATAAGAAGTATTAGTGTAAACTCATGCTTCTTTTAGGAAAGAAAGAGAAATACGTCCTTATGCATAGAATGGGACACATGCGTGTATTTCCAAGCTCCGTCTGCTGAAAGGGCTTAGAAGCAATGACAGTCAGTAGAAATAAGGACATCTAGCCAGATCATGGTTTCTAAATAGCATTCTCCAGTAAAATACACTAGGGCTCCTTGGAGAATTGGTTTATTCCAAGATTGGTCAGGAAAATACACAAGCAGCCTGGAACATCTCCAGGTACTAAAAAGTAAAGAAGTGCTTGAGAAAAGATGGGGAGAGCATGTTACAAAGGCAGAGAAGCCAATCTGGAAAAGCTCCCAAAGGCTGAAGCTGGAGCAACCTGAGCAACAAAATAAATAAGGATAGCATTAGATTATAAGCAGCTACATGAGACCAGAGTGATGCTAATTAATAAATTAATAAGAAGGGACTGCTCTTCAGACAGAATAATTTCAACTAACAAATGCAGAAGGAATGAAGAAAATAGGAAATCATTATCTGAACACCATAATAATAATTATTGCAGGCAAGTTCCACTGGTGGATGCTAAAATTGGAGGCTAATGTTTGAGCAGAAACAGGATGTTTGCTTACTCTCAAAGTATCTGCTGCAAGATATTTCTGAATTCCACAGGGAAAAATAACTTTACATTGGAGAAACCTGGCAGGCATCGCTTTAACCAAGTGATCAACATGAATATTTCAGTAAAAAGATGCATCACCATTATGCAGCCCCTGATGATACATTGAGAAGGCCACTTGTGTGGTCTCCTTACCAAGAATGCATTACCCCAATCTAATCACAAGACGACATTGGACAAATCCAAATTGAATGACATTCTACAAAATAACTGACCAGTACTCTTCAAAAGTATCAAAGTCATGAAATACCAGGAAAGACTGGAGAACTAGCACCCATTGGAGACAAAGGAAAAAACACAACTTTAGTTAATGTGAGATCCTGAATTGGATCTTGGAACCGAAAAGGGGCACTAGGAGAAAAGACTGGAAAAGTCCACAGTTTAATGAATGTTAATTTTTTTAGTTTTGATTATTTTACCATAGTTTTGTGATTTTTTTAGTAAATCTAAAAGTATTCCCCCAAAAGCTTAAAAACTATATGGATAAAGAATATATTTATGGACATAAAATATATTCACAATATATCAATATAAAAAGCAAATCACAAAAAAGCATATATTTTGGTTTAGTTACCAAAATAAATATATATACATATATTTGTAGTACAAATGTATGTAGATGTACATACACATATTTTTATACACATAGCATATATGTATACTCATATCATGACACGTCATATCTTATCATACTATACCCAGAGTATAAAGTGATACCAAATATTTCCATTAGTTTTCTCAGGGTGGATGAGATTGTAGATGGTAGTGATTTTTAATCTTCTTTTCTTTATGTCTTTATTTTCTAATTCTTCTGCCATTAACCTTTTACTGTGTATTTTCTAACTTTTTTTTTTTTTTTTTTTTTTAGACAGTCTTGCTCTGTCGCCCAGGCTAGAGCACAGTGGCGCAATCTTGACTCACTGCAACCTCCATCTCCCAGATTCAAGCGATTCTCATGCCTCAGCCTCTTGAGTAGCTGGGACTACAGATGTGCGCCACCACGCCCAGCTAATTTTTGTATATTTGGTAGAGATGGGCTTTGCCATGTTGGCCAGGCTGGTCTCAAACTCCTAGCCTCAAGTGATCTGCCCACCTTGGCCTCCCAAAGTGCTGGGATTACAGGCTTGAGCCACCATGCCCGGTCTCTAACATTTTATCATTTAATTTTTTATGTAAAATCCAAGCAACAAGCTGAGTTGGGGAACCAAGGAAGCCCCCACTTCAGGACTGAGCTCCAACATTGTGGTTGTGGAGACTCTCTGATCGCTGTCTTCTTTCAACGCATTCTCTATTGTTTCATGCCAGGGCAGGTCTAGGGTAATGTCTCCCCTTTCTTTGATTTCTATCTACTAGCAGGTATTCAAACCCTCCCAGTGGGTGATCTCAGCTTTTATGTTCCCACCAAATGTGTCATCAAGTCCTCTTCAAAGCCCAAAGCGCGCAAGAGAAGTGTGGGGAGATAGCTGGTAAACTCTGCACTTTCTAGGCCAGAGACCTTCCCAAAGCCAAAAGGAGAAGCAACACCATGTAATGAATGGTTCAGGCACTCCCTTTATTGACAGAGCAGGGGTGTCAAAATATAAATGTGATGTGTATGTATCTTCAGACCCCCAGGGGAAATGGAGTCCTTCATTCAAAACTTTCTACAATCTGACTGCTCATCCCTAAGAAAGAAGTGAGTTTTACCAGAAACTGACAGTCATTTCTTTTAACCATTCTCTTTGGGAAACTATTCTGCCTGCTCAGATTTACAAGCACTTTAATTTTAGGCTCAACATTCTGATTTCACAAGAGAGAGCAGATGGCAGAGGCTAAGGTGGGGCTCCTAGGAGCAGAGGGGAGGCGGAAAGGAGGCCAGCACCACAATTAGAGCAACTTTCTCATTACACGACTCCCAGCACAGTGGACACAGGCGCCGGCCCCTTGGAATTTCAAATCCAACTTCTCAGAGATTTATTTTTCTTTTGAAACAATTTCTGGCAGCTTTTGATCTTCTAAACTGAAAAAAAAAAATCAAAGAAATCTGTTTCTCTGGAGTATTAATAGCAAAGGAATTTCTGGATGCTGCAAAGTAGGAAAGGAACATAATAGCATCTCAGTTTTATTCATCTTCAAAGCAAACTAAATATAGTTTAAAAAAAATAGAAGCAGGATACCCTACAGATTTTTGAAGGGATGGAATAAACCTCTTTGCACAAGAAAAGATGACATGAAATTTATCTTGAAGGACACTCACTGGGCTCTTGTCCGTTTAATACCTACAAGTGGGCTGTCAGAAGGGCTGTGGATTTTACATCAGAAGTGAAAAATAGCTAATGATTCAGGGAACTCAGAAGCTCAACCATTTTCATCAATATTGGACATTGCCTCTCTTACCCTGCTGGGATATCAATACCACGTGTCCTCCCAAAGCACAAGGACATTCAGACTTTTCTAATGAGCAAACATCCAGCCAACAGGCATGAAAAACTGAGCAGCATCTTCATATTCCCAAAACCCACACTTGATTTTTACTGCCCATGTTGATAGTAAGTATGGAGGAAGTAGTGGGAGGCGAGTTTGTATTTAGCTGGGGTGCAGATGGCAAGGTGCCTGTGTGTGCAGGTGACTATGACAAGAGAGTGTATTCGTGTATTATTTGAAAAGAATATAGTAGCTATTGAGGAGCAACCATGAGTCAGATGCTTCTGTGGGCACTGAAGATACAGCAGCACCTATACACAAACACAGAGGCTGATTTCTGATTGTGATCTGTGCTGTAAAAGAAATACATGAGAAATCTGATGGAGAATTTTGGGAAGAGGGTGAACATTTAGAAAGGAATCTGTCTGAGGAAGAGATTCTGGGCTGAGTTAAATGATGAGGTACCAGCCCTTCAAAGAACTAGGGAGAAAGCTGCTCCAAGCAGAGAACAGTAAGTGCAAAGGCCCTGAGACCTTCTTGCAGCCCCTCCCATATTCCCTGAGAACTCACCTTCCCAGTGCACACCCACAGTGCTCTACGGCAAGCACCCAAGTCTCTCTGCCTGGGTGCTCTGTCTTGGAAGTGCCTTGAACAGGCCAGAAGTGCGGGGAAGTTAATGCCCCCAGAAGCAGCTCTCAGCCAATCCCTAGCTGGTTTTGGTGCTTAAACACCAGCTTCCTCACCCATGGAGTGGGACCCTCAGAAGCAAGCAGCAGGGTCAAGCTCCACTCGCCCACAGTGACAGCCTGCTCTAATGAAACACACCTGCCTGTCTGGTTTCCCTTCCTTTCCTATCTTACTTCCCACTCCACCACTGTTGCTTTCTAGGATTAACTCCAAATCAGTGGCATGCATTCCAACCACTCATCTCAGAGGCTGTTTCCAGAAGACCCAGACTAAGACGAACTGGAAAGGATTTGGTGGGGAGTCAAGGGAAGATCGGCACACAGGGACTCTAGACAAGACAATAGGGGCCAGGTCATGCAGGCCACTGATGTCCCTAGAGGAAATTTGTCTCTCCAGTTGTTTTACAGTGGCAGCCTGTCTTCCCCAGCAGAATGAGAAACCAGTTGCAGGCAAGGACTGGCCTTGAACCGACTGTGTATCCCTACAGAATGACTTCTCTTGTTTCTCCTCTATAGCATCTACCCCCATCCACAGAATCATTGAGCTCAGAGGATGTAAGGACCGACCACAGAGTCCAGAGTCAGCTCCATGGGGTCAGGAACTTTGCTTTGCTCACAGGTGTAACCTTGACACCTCTAACACCATCTGGCACTAGTATGTGTTTGATAAATACTTGTTGGATGAATTAATCCTACAAATGAGAAAATCAGGAATCAGAGAAGACAAATGACTTATCTAAAGTCATGCCCAAGTCGACTGGAAAACTGAGACTAGAAACCAAACTTCTGCTACCAAGAGGCTTTGACTATGCCTGCAACTCTCACAACCCAGGGTTGATCTGGCCTCCGTGGTCATTCACGGTGGCTGCTGGTCACCCTCCACGAAAGGTCTCTCTACAAGACTTTGTCATCACCTGGGACAGTTGCAGGGAAGGGAAAGGGCTCAACAAAAAAGCACAGGTTTTGAGGCCACGCAGGCTGGATTTAGGCCCTGACTCTGACCTCAACATAAGCTCTGTGACCTTGACCTGAGACCTCAGCTCTCTGAGCTGCTGGGATAAAGAGATCAACTCTCTTCAGAGGAAGGAGAAAGACAGTAGGGCCTGAGAAGGAACAACCTCACATCTACCTTTTTACCTACTCTTTGTCCCTCTAGCAGAAAGGACACTAACCCTTTCCTAGACAATGGAGAAATCCTGGAATATCCGACAAGGGGTTCTTCACAATTTTCATGTAAAAAACCTGATGAATGAATATAAATTAATTTTTTAATCAATTGTTGCCTGTAAAAGTAATCTAGACAAAATAGAACAGACAACAGTTCAAATGGGACATGTAAAAAATTATTATAGAATTAACAGAAGATTGAAATCATCCTGCCAAAATTTTTAGCACCAAATTCATTCCAGAAAACCTGGATTTGGTGGAAGTAATACCCATAAAAGAAAACTCCCAACAGAAACATGTTATAATTTGCAAAATTTAATAAGGGGGGAAAAAATAAAACCTGATCAATGAAGCAAATCTTCACTCTAAAATCTACCTAGAAAACAATTGATATTGATGAAAATAAGGGAAAATCAGGACCTATCTGACTGTGTTCTATAGAAAAGAAATCAATCTGTTAAACTGGCTTAATGGAGGACTCTCCCGGCATAAATGTATCTGTTTTCGTTTAATTTTTAAGAATAATGTGTGTGTTCATAAAGCTGCAGAGAATGCTAGAGATCAAAATGGTAGGTTCTAAATGTCCCTGGAGTCAAAATGGTGAGTTCTAAACTCCCTGTCCCTGGCATAGAGCCCTGGTTGCCCCAAGGAACTCATTTGTTTCCTCTACAAGTATGTGCTGAGCCTGGGCCTGCTGGAGACACTAAGTACCTGGGATTTGGGGTGAATTTTAAATCTCAGGCCCCAAGGAGCCTGGGGTCTAGAGTGGAACTCACCCAGGGAAGAATGATGTGATCCACTGTGGTGGCAGATGTAGGAAGGCAAGAGGGACTCATCCCTGTGGCAGGTGTGTGGATGAGTCTTTACCGAGGACCTCTTAGCTGAGTCTTCCTGGATGAGTCTGATGCCTCCAAGCTGCCAAGATGCCCCCATTGCAGGCAAGGGGCAACGGTCTGGGCAGAGGCCTGAGGACAAGCAAAAACACAGAGCATTCAGAAACCTCAAAACATCCCCCTGAGGTTAGATCTGGAGAAGCGATGGGTGGAGGGGAAAGACAGAGACAGGCCAGGGCTGAAGGGCTGGCACCTTGCATCTCCGGCTTTCTCCTGCAGCAGCGGAAGTCAGGAAACACGACTGTGACAGGGGCGAGCGAGGGGCATGAGACTAGAGGCAGGCTCCATGAGGAGGCTGAGCCAACTGTGCAGGGCAGGATGGTGGCAGGGAGCTGAAAGGGAAACTGAGGAAGTGGGATGGATAGAACACAGTGAGGTGAGGAGGAAGAGGCAGGATCTGAGGCTGCCTCCCAAGGAACTGGTTAATGTGGTGGAGGATGGGGCAGTCTCATGAACCATGAATGAAACACCAAGGAGGTTAGGGCTGAACATGTAAGATCATTTTGTTCAGTTGTTTAGAAAAATGTTGGCATCAGAATCCTTCTAATTAAATCTTAAGAATTAACAAAGAAAGAGAGAGGGAGAAAACCCAGAACTGCTTTAAATACCAAAGAGCCTGGAGACGTGCAGAGGGGGTTGGCCTCCCCGGGATCACAGTTGGAAGGCCCCTGAAGGTCCAGGCCCCTCTTCTCAGCTGAGGCTCAGAGAGGAAGGGTTTCCTGGCACAGGGCACACGGCCATCGAGGCTCCAGAACTCAGCTCAGGGACTGCTAGGGCCCTGCTCCTCCCTCCACAGCCAACAGTCCCCGCTAATGAGGACTTTGCGTTCTTGGCCCCGCTCCTGCCCAGCTGGTCTTTTGGCTGAGAACATCTTAGGCTGCATGAGAGCCTTGCCCTCACAGGCACACCCGCTTGGACCTGCCTATCCAGATCCCCACACCCTGGATCTTGTCCACACTCTGGTCCCTTCTGAGAAGGGTGAACGCCATGATAACATGGTTCATTGCTCTTAGAGGATTCATCCCCCTTCTGGCACCCATCCTCTGGCGGACACTCACTGTTCACAGCCCTCCAGGTGCGGCTGGCCCAGGCTATGAGCAAGCGAGCAGCAAGAGTGTGAACACCACTGGATTTACTATTGAGACCTGGATTTGAGCCACAGCTCCTCCATAAGCCAGATGTGTGGTCTTTGAAAAATCACCTGCCTCTCTAAACCACAGATCCATCCTCCACAAAGCAAAGGCCATAATGCTGGCCCCACCTCCATGAAACTGCTGTAAGGATGAAGGGAAGTAATTAAACAAATAAATCCACATTGCATCCTGAAAACTTTCATTGGAGATGCAAGGGGCCTGTGGCACTCTCATCTGTTACTTCCCCTGCCGGAAGTAGCAGTACTTACCATTATTGTCACCAGGTGCCACTCTTCACAAAAACCCTAGAGCTGTGATGCAGGAGAGAGCTAGGAGGAGCAGGATGAAGGGGCAGGACCTACCTAGAAATTTGCCTCGTGTTTGTACTACTAGACCCTCACTCATGCCCTTTTTTTTTTTTTTTTTTTTGAGACAGAGTCTCACTCTGTCGCACAGACTGGAGTGCAGTGGTGTGATCTCGGCTCACTGCAAGCTCTGCCTCCCAGGTTGAAGTGATTCTCCTGCCTCAGCCTCCCAAGTAGTTGGGATGATAGGTTTGTGCCACCATGCCTGGCTGATTTTTGTATTTTTAGTAGAGATGGGTTTCACCATGTTAGCCAAACTGGTCTCGAAGTCCTACCCTCAGGCAATCCGCCCACCTCTGCCTCCCAAAGTGCTGGGATTACAGGTGTGAGCCACCAGGCCAGGCCCTATTTACTCTTAATTTATGTACAATCAGAACAAACTTCTTTATCTGTTTCCCAGCTCTTTGTACTTGAGAAGTAGGAAATTTCAAAGAAGGTAGGAGAAAGGGGAAAGAAGAGCTTACTGAAAAGGGCAGGACAGAAGGACAGAAATACCATAAGTAGGCACGAAACCCACTATCACAGCCTGGGGACACAGGAAAAGTACAGGAAGCCAAGGCCATCACTGCACAATTGTTGATGCTCCCAGTACAACCCTGAGTTGCCAAAAAATAAAAACAGAAGCCAAACATTAAATAAATTTCGGCATACTCTGGTTAAGAAGCTATGACTTTTTAAAATAGTCACAGCTTTTAAAATCAGCAATTCTACTTCTAAAACATATATCCTAAGAAAATAACAGACAAGGGCAGATGGTTAAAGATTATCTATTACAGCATTGTTTCCAGTGGGAAAAATTGGAAATAGTCCAAATGCCCTCCTTAAGAGGACTGGTTAAAGCAGCTCTTCCATTCTCAATAAAACTTTCCAGAAGCGCTGCTGTATTTTCATGTCACCTAATCCATGACTTTCCTGTAAATTAATCCACGTGTTTTATTAAAGTAAATGTATTTACTTCAAAGAAAAAAAACTATATTATCCTAAATGGAATATTAGTGTCAGTGCCATAAATAAAAACAATACACATATCACAATGGAAAGAAAGTAATGTTATTAAAATCTAGCTCCATCAAGTTGCCTCTTTAAGACTGAACCTGACGGCTACTGTGATGGTTTGAGGACTGGATTGAAGATGCAAAGTATTGCCCTGGGTGTGTCTGTGAGGGTGTTGCCAAAGGAGATTAACATTTGAGTCAGTGGACTGGGAGAGGCAGTCCCACCCTCAGTCTAGGTGGGAACCATCTAATCAGCTGACAGCACGGCTAGGATAAAAGCAGGCAGAGGAACGTGGGAGGACTAGACTGGCTGAGTCTTTCAGCCTTCATCTTTCCCCCATGCTGGATGCTTCCTGCCCTTGAACATCGGACTCCAAGTTCTTCAGCTTCTGGACTCTTGGACCTACACCAGTGGTTTGCCAGGGACTCTCAGGCCTTTGGCCACTGACTGAAGGCTGCACTGTCAGCTTTCCTACTTATGAGATTTTGGGACTCGGACTGGCTTCCTTGCTCCTCAGGTTGCAGACGGCCTATTGTGGGACTGCACCTTGTGATGGTGTGAGTCGATACTCCTTAGTAAACTCCCTTTCATATATACATCTATCCTTTTAGTCCTGTCTCTCTAGAGGACCCTAACTAATACAGCTACTGACTTAGCAAGTAAGAAAGAAAGGAAGAGAGAAAGGACGGGAGGGAAAGAAAATGACTTTTAAAATAATAATAATAACAAGCAGGGGAGACATTAGAGGTCCTTTAGTGAGGTGCTGAAAACATACCCCAGCAGGCTGGGACTTTCCCCTTGTACCCAGAAGGGTTGAAGTATAATCAAAATTCATGAAGCACTATCTCACTATGTGAGTTAGTATTATTTGGGGGTTGCTCTGGAAAATAGACTTGAGAAACACCAACAACCAAATGCAATGTAAGACATTCTCTCTGTTTGGCTCCTGATTCAAACAAAACAGGTGTAGAAAGCACAGTCTGGAGACTATCGGGGAAATCTGATGATAGATCAGATCCCAAGGTCAACTCCGTTAGGTCCTGGCTCTGTGGTTGCACAAGAAAATACATTCCCTCACCCGTGCCCCTGACAATCTCCTGGCCAGAGATTTATACTAAAGGATTAAGGAGTAAAATGACAAGATAACTGAATTTGCTTTAAAATATTTCAACAAAAGAAAAAAATTTTAAATGTAGCAAAATGTTGATAATTGTTGAATCTAAGTGATGGGCCTTTGAGAGTTTATTGTACTATTCTCTCTACTTGTCAAAGTTTGAAAAATTGCATAATAAAAAAAGGAAACAAAAAATATAAACAGAAAATTTCTTGTTCGTAGGCCACCCCGGTTTACAAAGCCCATGTCATTTTGAAGAGTTTAAAGACCCTCATCTGGGTAAGTCAAGCTTCAATTTCTGTGCACATTAGTCCCTAAAACTCTGACCATTTTTAATTACTGTACATCAGACTCTGCAAAAATAAATAAAAATAATGATGGAAATCCATGCACGATGAGGGGGGAATGTATCCAAGGCAGATTGTTGAGGAAGAAAGCACACCATACAAGACTATTTATGTGAAACCTAAATGAAAATCCCTCTCCCCATTATAGGCCTAGAGAGAGTGTGGGAGCTGACCACGGAGACCCTAGGAGGAGCTATGTTGGGGTAAGGGGGAGGGGTCCTGCTTTTGTCTGCATGTTTATCTGTATTGTCTAAAATTTAATTGTAATATTATTATTATTATTTTTAGATGGAGTCTCGCTCTGTCGCCCAGGCTGGAGTGCAGTGGTGCCGTCTCAGCTCACTGCAACCTTCACCTCCCAGGTTCAAGCGATTCTCCTGCCTCAGCCTCCTGAGTAGCTGGGATTACAGGCACACGCCACCATCTCACTGCAACCTTCACCTCCCAGGTTCAAGCGATTCTCCTGCCTCAGCCTCCTGAGTAGCTGGGATTACAGGCACACGCCACCATCTCTGGCTAATTTTTATATTTTTAGTAGAGATTGGGTTCCACCACGTTGGCCAGGCTGGTTTCAAACTCCCAGCCTCAAGTGATCCACCCTCCTCGGCCTCCCAAACTGCTGGGATTACAGGTGTGAGCCACTGCACCCAGCCAAAATTTAACTTTTTACAGTGAATAGATGTCATTCTTAGAATCAGGTGAGAAGGCTGCTACCATTTTGAGAAAATAAATCAGAAGACTATTTCTATCTGTATAATGAAATTATTTAACACATATGGCAGTTTAAAAGAAAATTAAATTCCCATTATTACCATGGTTCTCTGTGATACTGGGCACATTCACAGTCAGTGTCTGGAGAAGGCACTAGAACAGTCCTCCCATGAGCTCATCTCAGCATGAGGGACTGAGTCTGAGGGAGGAGCATCAGGTTTCCTTAACTTCACCCCTTTGCCCATGCTGTGCCCCTGACTGGCAGGCCCTCCCAGTTCTTCTGTGCCTCCCTGACCCCATCCAGGAAATCCTGGCTGAGCTCCAGGAAGTCTGCTCTGAAGCCCCGGCCCACCCATCCTCACATTACTCTGACATCCATTACTCTGACATCCATTACTCGCCTTATCTTCAGCAGATGTCAATCTCCCATCCATCTGTAGGTACCTGACCTCCATCTGTAGGTTGGAGAGCCAGGGCCTTGTCCTGGACAGGTGCCATGCACCCTACAGAGAGCAGAGAACACTGCGGAGTGGAAAGCAACACAGCCTTGCTTCATGTTCCTGCTCTTCCCAGCTGGGAGACCCAGGGCAAATCATGTAACTTTAAAAGGCCTCAGTTTTGACAGCTGTAAAATGGGAATAAGTGAATCTAATGGCTGAAAACCTCTCTGGAAAATTAAACGAGAGATTGTATAGAGAGCGTTGCTAATATATAAGCATCTGATTAAAATATAGCTATTAGTGTTATTGATTCTCCGTAAATGTTTACTGATAATGATGAAGACAATATTAAAGATTTTATTATCCTTTGAAAAACTACTGGGCCATATTTATTTCAAACATTTCCTTAGGAAGTAATAAAAAATGTTTTCAATGAACAAGGATAGTCATTGCATATAACAGTAAACATAGTAAACAATCTCCTATGGTTTATCATGCAGCTGTTAAAGGTGATAAAATATGTTGTGTGACATGGGAAATACCTATGACATACTGCAAAATTTTAAAATCTAGCTATGGGGCTGGGCGGGGTGGCTCACGCCTGTAATCCCAGAACTGTGGGAGGCCAAAGCAGACAGATCACCTGAGGTCAGGAGTTCGAGACCAGGCTGGTCCTGATCTACAAGGTGAAACCCTGTCTCTACCAAAAATACAAAAATTAGCCAGGTGTGGTGGTCGGCGCCTGTAATCCCAGCTACTTGGGAGCTAAGCCAGGAGAATCACTTGAACCCAGGAGGCAGAGGTTGCAGTGAGCCGAGATCATGCAATTGTACTCCAACCTGGACAACAAGAGTGAAACTCCATCTCAAAAAAAAAAAAAAAATCTAGCTATAGGAGAGGGGAATCTGTATGTGTGTGTGTGTGTGTGTGTGTGTGTGTGTGTGTGTGTATGCACACATTATATGTGTTTATATATATATATATATATATATATATATATGTACATATTATGTAGAGAGAGATCCAAAGAAATTCTAAGGAGAATTACTCTAAAATGTTAATCATGGTTATCTGTGTATTAAGGGCTTGCAGGTAGCTTTTTTTGTTTCTTTGCGTTTACTTGAATTTTTTAAAAGTTTCTAAAACTAGCATCTACTCCTTGTGTGAAATTTCTAAGTTACTTTTTAACATGGCCCCACCACTACCACACCATGTCCCTGTCACTGAGTTAATGATAAAAGGCCATTCTCAGCCCCCAGCCTCGGGCTGCGAGGGCTCTCAAGGTCACGCAACTGCCCCTCATGGACACTTAGTGTCTGTGTGGAAGAGCCTGGTATGATTTTCACGAGCACTGAATGGACACGGTGGGTGAACAATTAGCCAGCTCTGGGCAGAGAAACCGCCTCCCTGGAGGCTCACACAGGAACCCTGGCCTTGGGAATGAATAGGAATTATCTCAAACTAATTCCCAGAAGAGGGGTCAATTAGAAAACTTAACACCTAGGAATCATCCTCCTCCAGTGTGTAACACAATAGGCTGGCTCTGGGGATCCAGAGCAGAGGTGAGGAGAGGGGGACAGACAAGGTTGGGGGGCTGCGTCCGTCCTCTCCTGTCACCCTCCTCTCTCCCACTGCCCCATCCCCTGCAGTACCCCCTGCCCTTCTCACGCCACTCTGTCTGGGCTCCTCCTCCATCTGTGCCTCAACCCTACCCACCATTGTACAATTTTATCCTCTCCAAAAAGCCCATAGTCTCTCTAGGACTCTTCCAGAGAGATAATACTATAAAATGTCAGGGCAGAATAGAACCTCAAACATCATGTTACTCCCTTGCTTTGCATTGAGGAAACTGATTCAACGAGATGATTAATCAACGTGTCCACAGTCTCCCAGCCAGGAGGTGTAGAAGCCACGGTAAGAACTCAGATGTCTTTGCCCCCAGGTTACAGTGACTTGGCCTCCACTGCTCCTCCTCCTGCCATTGGCTGAAGGAAAGCGTAACATCCTGCTTAAGACCATGGACTGCCAGGCAGAATCCCTGGGCTCCAATCTCAGCTCTGGCACTGGCCTTGAGTGCCCCAGCTTTCTTATCAGGAAAATGGGGATAAGAATAGTAACAACATCATGGGTTTTTGTAAAGATTAAAGGAGTTAAAGCACATTTAGAACAGAATCTGACATATAGAAAGTGTTACATCAGGCTGATATGGTTTGGCTCTTTGTCCCTACCCAAGTCTCATCTCTAATTGTAATCCCCACATGTCAGAGAAGGGACACGTTGGAACGTGATTGGATCATGAGGGCAGTTTTCCCCATGCTATTCTCCTGATAGTGAGGGAATTCTCACAAGATCCTATGGTTTAAAAGTAGCAGTTTGCCCTGCTCTCTCTTTCTCTCTCTCCTGCCACCTTGTGAAGAAGGTCCTTGCTTCTCCTTAGCCTTCTGCCATGATTGTAAGTCTCCTGAGGCCTCCCAAGCCATGTGGAACTGTGAGTCAATTAAACCTCTTTTTTTATAAATTACTCAGTCTCAGGCAGTACTTTATAGTGGTGTGAAAATGGACTAATACCAAGGCTTTGCTATGTTAATAATTAATTTTGTCAGCCACTTAGTTGTGTCTGTGGGAAGAAGTCAGAAAAGTGCAGAAGTAGGCCAAGTGATTCAGCAGAGGAAAAACAGGATCTTCCTCAGAAAGGAGAATGCCCAGCACATTCATCTTGGGAACATGGTGAGACCCAGGCCAGCCACCATTCATCCCTGAAGTATTTACTGAGCCAATAGAACAGACTGCAGAAATAGATGATCACATATACAGTTACTTGATTTACAATGAAGAGGCACCTGTGATGCATGGAGGAAAGACAACCCATATATACTGCAGGGCAAAACTGCATATCAACATGGAGAAGCAGCTAATGGTGACCCCAACCTCACACCATACATAAAAGTAAATCCCAGGGGGAATTTAGACCTAAGTGAACATTAAACAACAAAGCTTCTAGAAGGTAACATATGAGAATATTCTCATAGCCCTGGAACAGTCCACATTTTCTTAACAGGATACAATAAGCAGTAATCATAAGTAAAAAGATTGATAAATTGTACTTTATTAAAATTAAGAATTTCTCTACAATTAAAAAATAAAAATAAAAATATAACCTAATGTAGGAAGTAATATTCAAAAGAAAATAATTTCAGTGTTTCACAATTATTAGCTTCTATTACAATGTAAATAACTTACACACAAAAAAATTAAGAATTTCTGTTCAACAAAGACACCATGAAGAAATGAGAAGGTATGCCTAAGAGACTCATACCAGAATATAAGGAACTCCTACAACTCAATAAGAAAGATATCAGTAACTTGGCAGAAATAGGGCCAAAAATTTAAACAGACACTTCACAAAAACGAATGTCCAAATGGCCAATACACATTTTTAAAAAAGTGTTCAACATAAACAACTAGCAAGGAAATACATATTAAAATCACAATGATATACCACTGCACACACACCAGAAGAATAAAAGAATAATACCAAGTCTTAGCAGGGATGTGAAAGAACTGAAACTTTCTCTCCTATGTTGCTAACGGGAATACCAATGAGCAGAATTTTAAAAATCTAATAACCAAGCAATTCTACTCTTAGGTACATACTCAACAAACATTTCTACATATGTGCTTCAAAATATCAGAATGTTCGTTGCAGTCTTACTCCAAGTAGCTACCAAACTGGAAGCCATCTAAATATACATCAACAGTAGAATGATACATATGCTGAGTTGCATCTACACAATGGAATGTATATGGTAATGAGGATGAATGATGCAAAAGTATACACTGCAACATGGGTGAATCTCACGAACATAAGGTCACACATAAACCAGATGCAAAAGAGCACATACTACAAGATTCTATCCAAATAAAGCTCAAAAAAGCAAAACAAATCGATGAGGTTAGAAGTAAGGATGGTAGTTCGTTGGCAGGGTGTAATGACCAGAAGGGCCATGAGGGAGGCCTGTGAAGGGTGTTGGGTGAGTTCTACATCTTGTTTCATGTGGTCACATGGCAACCACCCATGGGTAGTTACGTAGGCACATGCTCATGCTGAGAATTCCACCGAGCTATACACTTGTGATTTACACGCATCTCTATGTGTTATACTTCAATATTTTAAAATGACTTAAAAATGCTTTTCTGACCACCTGTATACAGCATATACAGCAGTAAACACAGTAGATGTGGCCTGGAGACAGTGTATATATATATATGCCACCTGTATGCAGGGGTAAATAAGGTAAATGTGGCCCTCCACCCAGTATTCCCGAAATGGGCAGAGTGAATGTAGGACAAGGAATGGATGCCTGTGTTTGAAGGCAACTGTGGTGACAGCCCTCGCATTTGAAGGAGGCATTCTCGTTTGAAGAGTACTTTCACAGTCCTCCTCTTCTATGACCTTAACAACTGCATTATCTTTAACTTATCAGCTTTAATTAAACCCTTAAAGAATATGCCCCTCTCAGAATTTTACAACAAAAAACTGAGACCCCAAGGAAAAAGACATGTCCAGGATAGCCCAGAATGTAGGTGGCACTGTCAAGGAGTCCTTTGTGATGTGGAAACCAAGCATCTTACCTCCAGCAAACTCTGCCCCAGAGACTTGAGATCAGATCTCAGCTCTGCCATTCCTGGCATATGATGTCATCCAATTTGTCAAACTCCTTGTTTTCCTATCTGTGAAATGGGGATAAAAATAACTACAACAAAGAGTTGTTGCACGGCTCATTAGATGCTGCTATTTAAAAAGCATTCAGCTATTGTTACAGTAAAACGGGGAGTTTCCACGATTAGAAAAGCCATTTAAAGAGGAGCCATTTACAGGACCTGCCTTTCGGGAAGCAAATGAAGACCCTGGAGATGCTGACCACCGCCCCTGCGAATGCCAGCCACAGAGGCAATGGGGACTGGCTCAGAGGCCCCTGGGGAGCAGGTATTGGGCTGTCCCTGCCTGTTTGAAGGAAATTGTGCTGTCCTCTTCCTCAATCTTCCTCAACCCTAGCAGGGTCCGGTGGTTTTCGTCACCAGGTGATGTCCTGCAAAGCTGAGATTGGGGCCTTCCACCAGCCATGTGACATCTATCTAAGGGGAGAGATTTTAAATTGCAAACACATGTCTGTGACCTAGCACAAGGCTGATAGAGAGGCAGGCAGCTGCTCTCAGGTGAGGCGCAAGCATGGGATAGTTTTAAAGCAGCCCCAGGTGATTTGAATGTGTGCAGCCAGGGCTGAGAACTACTGGGCGAAGACGAGAAGAGGGAGAAGAGCATGGAGACCTAAACCACCCTCCAGTGAGGAAGCAGTAAGGAGCGGGAGCTGGAAGTGAGTGCACTCACTTCCTGGAGACAGGCTGGATCAGACCTGTCAACATTGGGAAGGTGTTGTAGAAGGTGAAGCATTGATTTTCCTTTTGTAAGGAGGAGTAGTTGCCGGGTGCCCCGACAGTGTGTCCCAAGCAGCTGCCAACAACATCTATCTCATTTCAAGTCTTGCAGGAGTCAGTCCCAAAAGTGCAATGCCAAGGAGCTATCAGCTCTTGGCTTCCCATCAGTCCACTCAGTGTCAGCTTCAGGGAAGCTCCTAGGCGAGCCCTCCCCAACCTCACCTCTCACCTCTCCATTCCGTTCCCCACCCTCCCCCTGCACTCAGGCGGACTCTCCACTCACAGCAAGCCTGGCGCCAGCCTGTGATCTTCTCATCACCGCCTTGGGAGCAGGTCTGAAGCTTTCATGCTCCCTGGAGAGGAACGGCTCTCTCTCGCTAGTCCCAATGTCCAATCTCACTCTCAGGATGGGTTATTTTCCTCTGAGTCTCCTTTACCCTCCAAGTATGTGATGGGGAGGAACTAGTGGGGGGGGGGCATCAGCGTCCTCAGCCTGCCACCATCAAAATGAAAAAGGCTGCATCTGGTGCTAAGGCCGCCCATGGGAAGGGAAGCAGGAGGAGAAGGAGGGAGAGAGGGAGAGGAAGAGCATGGAGACCTAAACCACCCTCCAATGAGGAAGCAGTAAGGAGTGGGAACTGGAAAGGGGATGTTCCCTCGAGGTGGACACAGGAACCAGGAGATCTGAGCAGCCCTGGACAGCTGTCTAGGATTCTGGAACCCAAAATTCAAAACAAAAGAGAAAGGAGGCTGCACCTGCAATCAGAGGAGTTCTGGAGTCACCTACCCACCCCCAGGAAACTGCCATCTCCAGGCAGAAAGCTTCAGAGCAGGCAGAGGCTAAGGGAGGCAGGGAGGCCTCAGGACCAACCCACCCAGGAAAGGGAGGGATGGCATGAGATAGGAGGGGACACAGGATTTGTCTGGGGGCAGCTTCCTTCCTCTGAAGAAGCAGGGCTCTGGGGCAGGGTGGTTTGTAACTGACAGCCCGAAAAGCTGCTTTCAATCTTGCTGTCTTGGACATGCGCAGCTCTAGGGAATCCGACACAACTCACTGTAGAGCGACTTGTCAAAACAAGGAGCCTGCTCAGGTGGAGCATTTGAGGGTGATTGTGTGTGTACATGTGTTTGTGCACTTGTGTGTGCAAGCACGTGTGTGTGTGCCCACCTCTGTGTGGTTGTAGAGATATCAACATTGTTTGTCATTAACATCCAAATGGCAATTAAGGTGAAAGAGTGAGACCACAAGCAGAAGACTGTGGACCAAGTGGATCTGCCTGCTGAGGGTGCAGCCATTCCCAGTGCCCATAGGATGGTGAGGCCACTCATCATGGAAGAGACGGGGGCCTGTACTGCCACTGGGCTCCTTGATTTGGTCTAAGCCAAGGAGCTCATGTTCTCTGAGCCAGTGTAGGAGAACAATCAGAGGCTCAGAGTGCTGAGTTCAAATCCTGTCCCTACCACACACCAAGCGAGAAACCTCAGGCAAGTTACTCAAGACCTCTGAGCCTCAGTTTCCTCATGTATGACCCAGAAAAGAGCAGCTGCCTCCCCTACCTGGTGCAGTAGTGCAGATCAAATGGGACAATGTAGTTCCACAGAGGGTAAGTTGTGTGAAGAGAGCAGGTCACATTAATTCAGGGTGTACTATGTGCCAGGCACTCCTCTGCTTCCCACCAATCATTCCAGCTTGCTCTTGCCGCTGGTGGTCCTAGAATCCACCTCCCTAGCAGATGAGAGCAGACAACATGTGCAAAGTCATACAGCTGGAGGCAGGATTTTAACTCGGGCTTTAAACTCCAGAGAGCAGGCTCTGAATCCTGGTCTCTATGCTCTCCCTGAATACGTGGAAGCTGTTGTTTCATTATGAATCACGTTTTCATTTCCATCAACCTGAGTGAGTATTGGCCTCTGTGATTTGGGCACAGATTGGGAACCTGATGGGGGCACCAGCTCCCTCGACACCAACAGAGAAGATAGATCAAGCTCATGGCTCTATGCTCTGCTGCAGGTTAAGCGAGGTCAAAACCCAGGAGCCCCTCACTCCGAAGCGCTTGGTGGCCCTTCTCCCCCACACAAGCAGGTCTGTCTTTATAATCCCGAGTGACAGATCTCTGGCTTCCAGAGGGTAAATCCCATCCGCACCCTCAGCCCCAGGTCAGAAATGTTCATGCCTTTTTGGATATAACTTTTTTTTATTATTTCTGACTTCTTTCCATTTATTAATAAAGTCTTAACGATTATTTCTTTTTAATCTCTGTAAAATAACAACACACACATGCACTCACACATGGCTGGCTAGATACTTAAAGACAACTGTTGCCAAGATTCTAGTTTTTGCTTTAGTCATCTCCCAGCTGAGCTGCTGTAATTTGCTGTTGGCTGGTCCTTGCTCATATATCATAGCATTTGTCCTAATCAAAAGTTGCCCTTACATTTGACATCCAGCACTCCTGGGCCTCTCAGGTGTCAGAGCGATGTTAATTGCACCACTCATCTACTGGAGTTGGAGGCTCCCAATTGCTGTCCCAGTTTAAAGGACTCCTCAAATCAGCCCTTTGGAGAGAAGGCTTAACCAACCTATCTCAATATTCCCCATACCTTGAGCTCATTAAAGTATTAGTAATGTCATCTGGTCACCCTGTGCAGTTTTTCCATAATCGAGTCTTCAGACCGCTTACCTCCCACCTTCGCAATTGAAATGTCATCCATGCTCCGTCTCTGCACTGGAGACATTCTCTCCATGTGTTCAAATTTCCTTGGCCCGCCCATTGCGTTGGCAATAGGTTAAGTGTGAAAGCAAGATCCATGGCTGAATATGTTGCTTAACAAAGCAATAAATCATATCATCTTACATCATACCCCAATCCCATACCTCACGCTGCCCTGCTCCTCTGCAGACTCAGGGATCCCGTCTCTCAGGCATGCCCCAGGAAAGAAGAAGGCAATTTCTGCCTTTTGTTTAGCAAATATGATTTAACTTTTCTTGTTATGTAGTCAACACTGTATGTATGCTTAGCATTTGCCCCCGCCTGCCTTTATTTCTGGAGACCAAATGTAACAGGCTAACCAGAAGGACGGCAGGATAGGTTCGTTTCCTAGGGCTGATGTAATCAATCACCACAAACATGGTGACTTAAAACAACAAATGTATTGTCTCATGGTTCTGGAGGCCAGAAGTCTGAAATCAAGGTGTCCGCGGGATCGTGCTCCCTCCAAGGATTCCAGAGGAGGATCCTGCCTTGCCTCTTCTGGCTTCTGTCACCTCCTGGCATTCCTTGACTTCTGGCTGCATTACTGTACTCTCTGCCTCCATCCTCACTTGGCCTTCTTCCCTCTGTGTCTGTGTCCTTGACTTTTTATAAGGATGCCTATAAGTCACTGTGTTACACGAAAGGGGTCCCGATCCAGACCCCAACAAAGGGTTCTTGGATCTCGCACAAGAAAGAATGCAGGGCAAGTCCAGAGTAAAGTGAAAGCAAATCTATTAAGAAAGAAGAAGAATAAAAGAATGGCTACTCTACAGACAGAGCAGCCCTGAGAGCTGCTGGTTGTCCGTTTTTATGATTATGTCTTGATTATATCCTAAAAAGGGGGTGGATTATTCATGCCTCCCCTTTATTGACCATACGGGATAACTTCCTGACATTGCCATGGCATTTGTAAACGGTCATGGCGCTGGTGGTAGTGCAGCAGTGAGGATGACCAGAGGTCACTCACGTCGCCATCTTGGTTTTGGTGGGTTTTGGCCGGCTCCTTTACTGCAACCTGTTTTATCAGCAAGGTCTTTGTGACCTGTATCTTGTGCTGACCACCTATCTCATCCTGTGACTTAGAATGCCTTAACTATCTGAAAATGCAGCCCAGTAGGTCTCATCCTTATTTTGCCCAGCCCCCTACTCAAGATGGAGTTTCTCTGGTTCAAATGTCTCTGATAATTGGATTTAAGCCCCACCCTTAATACAGAATAATTTCAGCTCAAGATCCTTAACTAAGTACATCTGCAAAGACCCTGTTTCCAGAGAAGGTCAGATCATGCAGTTCTGCGTGGACATGAATTTGAGGTGATGTCATCCAACCCACTACGCAGGATGTGGAAAGATCTGGTACTTTCCTCCCGAGATGCAAGTCTTGGAATGTCTTCTCTCTATGCCTGCCCTTCCTTCTCCACAGACAACTGCATGGATTTTCTTTGGTGGTTTATAAAAAAAAGCTTTTTTTAACTACTGGGCTTGTTATAGTCAAGTTTCAATTGGTATTAAAGGGGCAGCTGCTGTCAGTCTCTCAACCTGTGAAATGGGGCGAGCAGTGTGACTCTCACAAGCGGTTATGATGCCTAACCCAGCAAACCAAGGTGAAGCGGCTGGTGCCAAGCGCCGGCCCATTAGACATGCTCAGGCTACAGTAGCTCAGCCTCCGACCTCAGGTTCTTAGGCCAGGCACCCTGGCAAACTGAGGTCCCTGGAGATTAGAACAGGAAATCCAGGTGTTGAAGATGCTTTACCTGTAGAGTGCGGAAGAGGCAGCAAACAGTAGCTGAGTAGTGAGTGGTGACTGGGCTCTATTTCATGTCAGCAACTCCTTTAACCACCTCCTCCCTCTTTCCCCAGCCCCCGTGCTTCCTCAATTCATCCCTCCTCTCCCAGCCCTGCAGAAGAGAGAATATTATGTCCATTCTGCAGATGAAAATACTGAGGCAGGGGAAGTTAGGCATAGGTGGCTTGGCCAATGTGTATGTTAAAAACTTGTGGATGTGGTTTCATGTTAGGGGCCACAGTGGGACATTTCCAGCTTGTTCTAGGGTCTGGGTGGGTGCCGGATTATCAGTGATCCCCCAAGAGAGACAAATCACAGGATCGAAGAGAGGTGTCAACATCTGATTCTTTCTGCTGAGTTTTGTCTGCAAAGACCAATGTACTCTGAGTCTAAGGCTAGTCTGATAATGTCAAAATGGCAAAGTGAAATGTGGAAAATGAAGTCAAACCAGTTATTTGCTTACACAAAGATTTTTTTTAATGTGAGCTTAACCTATTGTTTCTTTTTTAATTTAGTCTTATCTATTTATACATGTAGACACATGGCATTAGAGGGTGGTAGCCATGCCTTAAAAGTAGCACCGCACCCAGAAGAGAAATGTCTTCTTACGGGGTCTCATGGCTTTCCTGAATACAGAAAAATTCTGGACAATTCTCTGGCTCTCAAAAGACTGAAAGTACTTGGTTTAGAGAGTTTTATTGGAATCCTTTTTAAGCCCAGGCAGTTTGGTGGTGTAAGGGTGGCCCTTTACTTACCACCTTCACTTTGACCCGTTTCAGCCCCAGTCACAGCTTCTTTCTTGTAAAGATTTCAAGAAACTCAACCTCAGCAAGGGGCTGTGGGAGGGTCAAAGTTCAATCTGCCGGAATATTTCCTTTTTTTCTTTCCATAGGTTATTGGGGTACAGGTGGTGTTTGGTTACATGAGTAAGTTCTGTAGTGGTGATTTGTGAGATTTTGGTGCACCCCTCACCTGAGCAGTATACACTGTACCCTATTTGCAGTCTTTTATCCCTTGCCCTCCCACTCTTCCCCCTAAGTCCCCAAAATCCATTGTATCATTCTTATGCCTTTTCTGCAGGAATATTTTCAATCCTGAACTCAATTTAAGCTGCTCTCCAAGAAGCAGTCAACTCCACTTGCATTTGTTTTCCTGTGGGTTCTGTAACTGCTCATTACGTGTGAGGAGAGGCGAGGGCCTGTGTATAAACATCACAGCTGAACAAGGAGCATATTTCTTTCCCCCTCTCTAAATCTGTACCCTTCTCCTTCTCACCAGTGCTACAATTTCCTCTGGCACTTGAGACAAGCATATGTTATTTTCAGTTCCACAACTTTTGAGTTCTCTATATCACCGCACACAAGGCCCAGGCATTGCAAACATAAATACACGTGGGCGTCTGCATTTCAACCACTGAACTCTCACCACTTTTTTCTTTTTAAGTGCAACGTAACTCAAGTGAATTGTCACCATGGCCAAGCAGCATGACAGAGTTTTCTAGCAAAGTCAACATTTTTTCCATCCCAAACGTCCATCCCACTCCCCAAACTCCTACCATTTGCCATACACACCCTGCAAATTAGCAAATGCTCAAACCAGGTCCCATAGGCAAAATTCTTTAATGATCCTCTTATTTTCTTACCTGCTGATAAAATAGCCCAATAAGTAAATACACAAACTGGGCTTTGCAAAGGCAGACCTTCCCCAACAGAAACTTATTGCAGCAACATAAAACCAATGACAAGCTTGAGTTTTGTGGATCCTCTCATAGTAAACAAGAGATCATTTGCAAATTCAAATGTGCTGGACAGGTTGGCACCCTTTCAGGTAGCAGTGCATTTAGGCCAGGTGCCAAGCTGTGAGAAAGGAGGGTTTTTAATACCCACCCCCTTCCAGGCACTGTCATCTGAGGCATGTGCTGGGGGCTGGGTGGCATGACAGCGGCACACGGAGACAGAGAGACAGATGTTGGCTTTTTCCTCCAGATCCTGGAGAATTTGCAGATGCCCTGGTACATAGGAGATGATGGAGAGTAAGACTGACGATTATAAAGCAGCAACTTCTATCTCATATGTGCTTCCTACGAGCCATCCACCTCTCTCATTTTGGTTATAATTATCCCCACTTACCAGACAGGGAAACTGAGACTGAGGCCAATAAAGCCTTTTGCCAAGATCACCCAACAAAGCCAAAATCCTGCCCATGTGAGTCTAAGACTATACACCTAATGCTGCCTCCCAACGAAATATTTGGTTCTATCAGGTTCTGTGTACACTTTATATTAGTTATTTAATTTAACTACAGGATAGATATTATCAACACTTTACAGATGGGAGAGTAAAGCTCAGAGAAGTTAAATAACTTGCCCAGGATCACCTAGAAAATAAATGAGCAGGAGTTTGAACCAATGTCATCTAACTCCAGAGCGCATGTCTTAAAGCACAAGGCTACAAACTTTTTCTATAATAATAGTAAATATTTGAGGCTTTTCAGTCCATCCAGTCACTGTCACAACTAGTCAACTCTGCCCTTGTAACTTGAAAGCAGCTGCAAACAGTATGTAAAATAGGTGGGCATGGCTGTGTAAATAAATCACACTTTATTTACAACAGGCAGCTGGAAAGATTTGGCCTGAGGGCCATAGTTGACCGCTACCCTAAAGCCTGTCCACAGCCATGTCACATCCAGGCTCCAGGCCAGGAAATGCTGGGCACAGGACTGGAGACAGAGAGACCAACGCATGGCCTGCACTTTTCCTGATCTCATCTCCTATTACTCTTTCCTTTGCTTTCTCCAGTCTAGCTGCACAGCCTTCCCACTGCTCTTCAAACATGCCTGGCATCCCACAATCTCAGGGCCTTTGCACTCACTGTTGGCCCTGCCTGGAGCACCCATCCTTACAGATTTCTTCATGGTTCATTCCCTCACCTCCTTTTGTTCTTTGCTCCACCTATGACTCTTCAGTAAGGCCTTCCCTTGACTACCCTGTCAAAACTGGCCACCCACACCCATGCCAGCCTTTCCTCTCTCCCCTCCTTTCTTTTTCTCCATAGTACTTATCACTCTCTGAATAGCTCCATCATTTTACGAATTCATTTCACTCAGTTTCTGTCTGTACCTCCCACCACTAGAATGTAAACCCTGTGCAGGGTAGGGGCAGGGATAGGCATTCTTGTTTCTTGTTTTGTCTGTTTTGGTCACTGTACTATATTCCCAGATCCTAAAGTAGTTCCTGGCACACAGTGAGTAACCACCAAAAACGTGGTTTACACCTGTAATCTCAGCACTTTGGGAGGCCAAGGTGGGTGGATCACTTGAGGCCAAGAGTTGGAAACCAGCCTGGCCAACATGGCAAAACTCTATCTCTACTAAAAAATATAAAAATTAGCTGGGTGTAGTGGTACACACCTGTAATCTCAGCATACTCGGGAGGCTGAGGCAGGAGAATCACTTGAGCCCAGGAGGCAGAGGTTCCAGTGAGCCTAGATCATACCACTGCACTCTAGCCTAGGTGACAGAACAAGACTCTGTCTCAAAAAAAAAAAAAAAAGTGTTGGATGACTTGATAAGTTAGAGACTGATGAGAACCCATCCTCAGAGCAGGCAGGACATGGTGGAGCTGCCCTGAGTTTGGGACATGGCTGTGACAACGTCCAGATCCACAGGGACATTTGGAGCCGGGGCCCCAGCACCTCTCAGCCATTCAGCAATGTCCCCATTGGCCATACAAAGCACAGTGGCAGTCAGGGTGGAGCAACAGCAAAGCAAAGCCATCTTCATGAAATGTCCCAGGCTTCACCTTCTTTGTGCTGACCTCTGTCCAATGTTTCTGAAGCCTTTTGTACTCTCCCATCCTCTGTGCACAACATTCTAGAGGTGAAACATTCACTGGACACCCTGATCGAGGTAGTGGAGGAGTCAGAGGCAGGCTTGGAGATGCTTCTCATCAGCCCTTGTTGGCCCTTCCCTGCCAGGGAGGATGGGAGGAAGCCATTTGGGGCTGTAACCCGACACTTTGTTTTATGAATGAACTAATTTTCCGTAGGCACCTTCAAGCTGAGAAACATCCCAGAGGTGGACTAACCTTTAACATTCGGTGTAATTAACAATCAGCCATGTCACATGACCCAGGAAGTGCCGGAGACCAAGGATCATAAACCCCCTCTGCGGGCTGTCTTCCATTGTGAGAGTTCCCCACAGGCAGTGCTGCCCTGAGACCTGGAAGGCCTGGCAGTGAATGTGCAATACATGGGGCTTAGGATGGGGCTGGGCACCTGCCACAGCCATACGTGGCCCTCCAAAACCAGAGCAGGTGAGCTGGACCAGAGCCAAACTGCCAATCAGACGTCTTTTACTACCTTCACTTATGACATGGTCACTGGCCTCTGAGGATGAAATCCCAGCCGATGGGCTGAGAGCTCTCTGCATGCCCAAGATTGTACGCAGCTCTTCACATACAATGTCTCCATGATGTGTCACAACAACCTGTGAGCTCCATGTGAAAACCGAGGCTCATACGTTCAGTGATTTGTCTAAAGTCCCCAGCTAATAAGTGACAGAACCAGAATTTTAACTGGCTCTGAAGCCCATCTGCGTAATCACAATATTGTAGAACTTCTTAACTTGCCTTTCTGAGCAAAACTTAGAGTTTGTATATGTGCATAGAGTGGGAGTTTTGTCATTGTTTAACCACAAGAATAAAACAATCTCTTTCTGTCCATGGGGGTAGAGCTAGTATCTTCTTTCCCAGAGCTGAGTATAAAATTGAAGTTAGGGGAAGAGGGGGATTGCTAAACCACCCAGGGACCCCATGCCAGCTTCAGGAGCCTCCCTGTCCAGCCACAGCCCCCATCCCTAACTTAGGAGAGGCCCTACATGGAACAGAGTAGTCTTCCATGGAGTACAGTGCACCCAGCCCTTTAGCACTCCCCTTCCACTGGGAAAGTTAAAATAAGAGGTAATACGGAGGATCCTCAAAAAATTAAATATAGATCTAGCAATTTCACTTCTAGGTATATTCGTAAGATAGATAGGTAGGTAAGTAGATAGATAATAGATGATAGATTGATAAGATAGATGATAGATCAATAGATAATAGATGATTGATTCCATAGATTGATAAATGACAGATAATTGATAGATGATAGATAGATGATAATAGATGATAGATTAGATAGATGATAGATCGATAGATAATAGATGATTAATTAGGTAGACTGATAGATGATGGATAATTGATGATAGATAGATAGATAGATAGATAGATAGATAGATAGATAGATAGCAGAGACTCAGATATCTATACACCAATGCTCATGGCGGCATTATTCACAACAGTCAAAAGGAGAAAAAAATCCTAAAGGTCCACTGATTGATAAATGCATAAAGAAAATGTGGTATACACAAACATTGGCATACTATGTGGACTTTAAAAAAAGAACACAATTCTGACATGTGCCACAACATGAATGAACTTTGAGGACATTATGCTAATTGAGATATGCCAGACACAAAAGGAAAAGATTATATGATTCCACTTCTATAAGGTACCCAGAATAAGCAAATTCATAGAAGGTAAACGTAGATTAGAGGTTACCAGGGACTAGGGAGGAGGAGAATGAGGAGCTGGAGTTTCATGGATACAGAGGTTCTCTTGGAAAGATAAAACCTTCTAGAGATGGATGGTGGTGATAGTCACACAAGAATGTGGATGTACCTAATGCCACTGAATTGCAGGCTTAAAAATGGTAAAAATGGTAAATCTGATCAATTTTTCCACACCTAAAAAACAGGTGGGCGGGGGGTTCTGCCAATCAGCCTAGGGGAGTTGCAACAAGCTGGAAGTGATGGTCAGAGCAGGCAGGTGGGGGCCTGGGAAGCTGACCGCCTGCCCTCTGTGCTGTGCACCCTGAGAAGCATGACAGCCTTCCTGAGCTGAGCTTTGCCCGAGGGCCAGAAACCCTCCCCAGAGATCAGGAAGCCTTTGGTTACTTACCTCTGAGTACACTGCAGAGGGAGAATGAAACTGACCCAGGAAGGCGGGACAGCCCCCTCTTGTTACTACAACAATTGGCACCTTTTCTTTTCCACTCACTCAAGACACACTTTCTAAGCACTCACAACGTGCCAGGCACTCTGCTTAGTACCCGCACAGCGCGATCAGTGAGGCACTCGCCCTTCCACCAACATCTCACGTAGGATCAATGATGCCCATCACAGACAGGAGCAATGGAGTTCTGTGACTCTCCCAAGGCACATTCACAGCTATCAGTGAAGCTGAGATTCTAAGGCAGGCCCAGTCTGCATCCAAATCTCATATGGATTCTTTCCACAAACCAGTATTTCAAAGAGAATATGAGAATCCCACTCAAAAGTAAAGATACTTGGGTGACAGAGCAAGACCCTGTCTCAAAAATATATAAATATATAAATAAATAAACATAGATAAACTGGGGAAGGGTATCATCAAGTATCTGAAAGGACTGTCTGGTCTTTGGGTCCTACAGTCCGGCGTTTAGCCCACACTCAGGTACAAATAAATGCCCAGATGGGGAACAGCTCCTGCCTTCCGGCAAAGCGCAGCCCCACAACCTACCATTTCCATCTGGCCTTGAAATCGTTACCCCTATGCCACCTACAGATCAGAAGAAAGCATTGCCTGGATTCCAATCCAGTTTATGTTCCAAGCGAAGAGAGACGCAAGGACCCAAAGCTGTTTGAGAAACACTATCAATGCTATTGGGCCAGTCTGCTGTTTTCCTTCTTAGAGCCCAGCTCAGCCACTGACTTGCTGCTTGACCCGGGACAAGTCCCTGGGTCCCTGTTGTCCCCATACGAGTACTAACGGAGTAGACCCTGTGACCCCAAGATCCCGTCCAGCCTTGGTGTTCCCACAAGAAGGAAGTCACTACTTGATAATAGACATGCAGACGTTCCTTCCCCCTCCCGCAAGTCCCTTCCTCTGCAAGACCCAGTGCTTCCAATCCCCTGCTTCACCCAGCCTTGGGAGTCCTGCTTCTCACTCAGGTCTACTCATGCAAGCAGCCCCCACCCCTGTCTGGAGGCCTCTGAGAGTGCCTTCTCTCACGTTCGCTGGGCAGGCCCTGGGGAGAAGGGTGCAGCCTCCCTCTCTGCCCAGGGTACTTGACTTTTAATGATCCCTGGGCACACTTCCCCCACCCTGCCTCCGGAGACATTTCTAGAGTTGTTTTATGAGCGAGGTTGGGGAAATCTATTAATTAGAGCGGTAATTGTTACCTTTGGGCGCCCAAGGCTGATTTACAACAGTTAATGCCTCAGATTCCAAAGGCATAAATTTCGGCTCTTCCACCATTTTGTCTGGAGCAAAACAAAACACAAGGAGATGACATATCCAGGGCTACAGATGTTTGGCTGCACAGAACATTTTTCTAAGATAGGGAATGGGGGAGATTAATTTAATTGACTATATAGCATCCCCGATGCTTCCTAAGCTATACACATCTGCATGGGAGTAGAAGCATTTGATGAATATCCACGTGTGTTTCTCAGGAGCAAGAACAATAGTACAGGGGGATAAGTCGGCCTCTGCCAGCCTGAGCTCTGTCCTGATAGGGTTGAGCATCTTGATCAGGGAGGTGACAAGACTTTCAAAGCAATGCCCTTCACCCTTAGGGAGTGGCTGTGGGTCTGGGAGAAATGGCTCAGCCATCTCTTTAGAGTTCCCCGGGAAAAAAAAGAAACCTTCAGCAATCACACTGCGGTTACCCTGTTTGGAGGGTGAATGGAAGAGGCAAAGAAGCTGACCCCATTTTCCTTCCAAATGGGGATCTGGGGGAATTGGATACTCAGAAAAGAATTCAGTATTTGGGATTCATCCAGTCAGAGTTTCCAGAAACTCCTGTAAGAGCAATAAAGCCACAGTAATTTATTCCCAAAAGAAAAGAGAGAAAACAGCTACATTTCCTAAGACACAAGCAGAAAAACACAGCCTTCCCACCACCACCTCCTATGCCTGCTGCTAGAAGTCTGTCTTCCTACCTTGGCTCACAGATGGCCCCATTCCAGGCCAGTAAGTGGCCTTGGCATTACAGTCAAGGTCTCCAGCCCCACACACACATCACACAGCCCTGGTGTCCTGGCTCCAACCCTCCCTTCCAGCTGCCCCATCAGAGACCTGAGGCCAGGACATTAAGTAGCACGACCCCAGTGCTGTTTCGGGTTTCATATTCAAACAAACCCCTGGGATTCCAATCATTCAACAAATATTTGCTCCGTGTCTGCTAAGTGTAAGACATAGTATGAACAGGCCTAAAGGAATTTCTGGCCCATTCTTAGGCCAGTTTTGAGTGAGAGTTCAGAAACAGCTTATCTCTGTCTCCTGTGTCAACTTTATTTTGTTTTTGTTTTTGTTTGTTTTGTTTTGAGTTGGAGTCTTGCTCTGTTGTCCAGGCTGGAGTGCAGTGGTACAATCTCTGCTCACTGCAACCTCTGCCTCCTGGGTTCAAGCGATTCTCTCTCCACCTCCGGAGTAGCTGGGATTACAGGCACATGTCACCATGCCCGGCTAACTTTGGGGTTACTACTGTTTTATTTTATTAATTTTTTAAATTAATTTATTTTTTGAGACGAAGTCTCGCTCTGTCGCCCAGGGTGGAGTGCAGTGGCATGATCCCGGCTCACTGTTACTGGGTTCAAGTGATTCTCCTGCCTCAGCCTCCCAAGTAGCTGGGATTACAAGCGCCCACCACCACACTTGGCTAACGTCTGTATTTTTAGTAGAGACAGGATTTCACCATGTTAGCCAGGCTGGTCTGGACCTCCTGACCTCTGGTGATCCGCCTGCCTCAGCCTCCCAAAGTGCTGGGATTACAGGCGTGAGTCACTACACCCGGCCCCAAGGGTTACTACTGGATTTCATTCTTAATTCTAGCATTGCTTCAGAACTACTGCACTGTAGAAGGATGTAAAGTGCTGACCCTTTGTTTTAGGGATGGGGAAACTAAACCCAGAGGTGCCAAGGGCCCCAGCTTACTGTGTCAGAACTGGCTCTTGAACTCAGCTCCCCAGGTCACTGCCCTTTTCCCTTCATCAACCAGGATGCTGTGGATTTGGGAGAGAAGACTCAACTCAGACATCCAAATTGCTTCAGGGCTCTCCTCCTCCCTGTTCTCTTCTCTGTTGTTGTTGTTGTTGTTATTGTTGTTTGTTGTTTGTTTTCTCTCCCTCTCAGTCCAGGATAGAAGACAAGAAGGAAGCATCTGGCCCTAGAAGAGCCCCTGGCCCCAGAACAGCCCCTCCTCCCAGAGGAGAAATAATTAAAGACCTCTGCAGGGCACAATGGGAAGAGAAGGGTCCTCAGGCTAGAGTGCCCTGGGCTCTCAGAAGCCCAAGCAGAGGCCCTGAACAGGGAGGAAATGCTCCTGTGAAGCAGGGAGATGGGATAGGGGGGAGAGGCTGGGAGCAAGTTAATGATGTGCCCTGAGATTTCTGGATCAATTCCTCTGATATGCAACTAGGAACTTCCTCCAAACTAAATCGGTGTGAACCTTCCAGCCCATCATTCCCTAGAAGCTCAGACAGTAAATACAGTGTATGTGTTTACCATGCTCATGTCATACACCCAAGACAGACCCTGACAATCAACGGCAGCCTTCTTATCCACTGACTGTGGCAGCCAACACCAATCCAAGTTGGCATTTGAAAGGTAACTGCTCACTGTAGGGGCTGTGGAAAATCTCACTGACTTTTGGGTCCCTCTTGCTTCCCTTACTTTAGAAAATTACTGTACCTACACCACCTGTTTCTGATTGGGCTGCCAATCAAGGAACCACACCTAGTATCCCCCAGGATGGCCAATCAGAGTACTCTGTGCTCAATCCCTAGCACGCAATTGAAGAGGGTATGCTATCCCGAGTCTACCAATCAGTCTTTTTCAGGGATGAATAAGGATGAGGGAGAAAGATGGCAGTACCTCTCTGGGACTGGCCATAAGGAAGATACAAGCCTGAGGCTTGCACTGAGAATGAGGACACACTCAGGAAAGCAGAGCAGAGACAAGGGAGAGAGAGGAGCCCTGGTGACGTTGTTTAAACCCTGGATCTGGTTGGCCTGAAGTCTGGTCTGCCCCTTGAACTTCCCAGCTATTCAGGGCAACATAAATCCATAAATGCCATGGTCCTTGCTGGAGAATCACATAACTCCACTTTGCCTCAGAGTCTGCCTGGGCTGAAGCTGGGCTGGAACTGATGGGGCTGCCCTGTCCTGTCTTGCTCTCTGAGTGCAGCCAGCATCCTTACACCCTCTAAGCTCTTTTCACAAACTGGTGCCTCATTGGCTAGGAAAGAGCTTCGATGGCTCCATGCAGCCCCGTTGCAACTACTCCACTAACCACCAGTCTGAGCAGCCTCCAGGCACTCCTCAAAGTTGAGATCTTTGCATGCAAAGTACCAACAAGTAGGCAAGGAAAATGTCAACCAGGGTAGAGTCAGGTGTTATCTTTAAGGAAATACAATTTATCATTGGACAAGAAATAAAGATGGGCCGGGCATGGTGGCTCACACCTGTAATCCCAGCCCTTTGGGAGGCTGAGGCGGGCAGGTCACAAGGTCAGGAGATCAAGACCATCCTGGCCAACATGGCGAAACCCCGTGTCTACTAAAATTACAAAACAATTAGCCGGGCATGGTGGTGCGCACCTGTAGTCCCAGCTACTTGGGAGACTAAGGCAGGAGAATTGCTTAAACCTGGGAGGTGGAGGCTGCAGTGAGCTGAGACCACGCCACTGCACTCCAGCCTGGTGACAAAGTGAGATTCCAAGAAAGAGAGAAAGAGAGAGAGAGAGGAAGGAAGGAAGGAAGGAAGGAAGGAAGGAAGGAAGGAAGGAAGGAAGGAAGGAAGGGAAGGAAGGAAAAGAAAAAGAAGGAATTAAGAGAAAGAAAGAGAGAGAGGGAGGGAGGGAGGAAGAAAGGAAGGAAGGAAGGGAGGAAGGGAGGGAGGAAGGAAGGGGGGGAGAGAGAGAGAGAGAGGAAAAGAAAAGAAAAGAAAAGAAAAAGTCTGATGGAGCCAAAGCCTCGTGCTCCCGATGTAGCTGGTCAAGAGCTCACAGCTCCAGCTTGGGGATTGGATGGTGATCGTTCCCTGCAGCCGCCATCTCTCAAGATGCCTGCTAACAAATTTCAGGATGTTGCCCCATATCAGCCATTTCCAGGTACCCAACAGAGCATCTTACTGTGCAATCAAGTTTGAGTGTGACAGAATTCACAGACACGATGGTGATGAACTGAACGCTGTAACTAATTCCTTCCCAGGAGAGAGGCACACAAACCCATGCTTGGGAAAGAGTGCTGTTTTAATTCCAGGTCTTCCTACGTCCAAAAGAAATGAGATTCCCATCCATAGAGGTGTTCAAGAAGAGGCAATAGGATTAGTAGAGGCAATTAAACCCTGAGTTAGCCAGTATTATTTGGGGTGCCAGGGACATAAACACAATAAAAAACGGTGGATGAGGTATTTGTAGGCTTATTTAACAGAAACTTTTGATGACTTTTAAGAATTGCTGAAGCCAGGTATACAAACAATGTCATGAGAATCCACCTGTCTCCATATCTAAACTCTTCTTTTCCTTCTGATTGCTTCATTTTCAGTCTCCCCATTGACTGCTAATAGCTTCAAGCTTCATACTATCCAGAACCTCTAGCAGAGAAAATGTGCCTCATTCTCAATAGTACCAAGGAAAACCCCTGGATACAGCCTCGTCAGATGAGCTTGGGTCACCTGCCCTATCCCTAGAACCATTCACCATGGCCAAAGTGGAGTGAAATGCTCTAGATGAGGGAGCAATGTCAACCCACTCAAACCTAATGGATTGAGAATAGAAAGAGAATGAAGGTAAAATGGATTCTGAACCAAGTTAAAAAAATTATATCATTTACAGTTGCTTCCCACCATACTTAAAATCTATGACTTGGTTGGCATGATTCTTGACCAGCGTGTTCCTTTTTATCCCATATGTGTGATGTTGCGCTCACTAGCCCTTCCTACATTCCTAAGACAGAATCTTCCAGTCATTGACACACAGACACCTGGACCCAAATTGGATCCACCTGTATCCATCCAAGTTACTATAAATCCAAGGAAACACACAAACCCAAATGGATATGCCGAAGAAGCAGGCTTCCCCCCAACACACACACACCCACACAAAATCCTGAAGATTTCTGAAATCATGGGGACAGCTCAATACTCAGCCAGAAATTCCCCACCAGTTTTTGAGTAGACTTCAGTGCTCTTATTTCCATTCTTGGCAAAGGGAAAAAAACTTTAAAACCACGCACCCTCCCCTCTCTCCACCAGGCACATTACAAGAACTCCTAGGTCCCAGCCCACTTCCACAAAGATACTTTTCATCAGACAGTGAGTGACTTGGCATTCTTAATCCCCAGATGCTCCCAAACCTCTTCACACTCTGAGATCCTCCATCCCGTAGGCACCAAAGTCTAGTCCCCTCCATTCTCAGCTGGACATTTGGCATCAGCCCACCTCATTCATGCCAGGAAGACTCAGCCAATATGATAAGAGCACGCAGGACACTTGAGGGCATCGCATTCGGAGCTATAAGCTAATTGATGGAGTGCTAGTAAGTCCCTTTTGGTCACCACTTTTGGCAAAGCCATTGTCTAAATACTTAGCAGCATCTGACCAATGAAATTACTGATTCCTAGTACAGAAAAAAGTACACGGCTACCCCACCCCAGCTTCCAGATAAATTCCTGCCTTCCATATTACCGACACGCCAGGGAAAAGGGAGAGAAATTCACAGGTGAGCAAGGCACCCTTATGAAGTGGTGACCTCAGAAAAGGCACCTGGCCAGAAAGTCCCCCAGAACTGTGAGCACCTGAATTCCAAGAGATCTTGAAGGATCCTTGTGGAAATTCAGGGCTGGTTATCAGAACAGGGAAAAGGAAACTTCAGGGTATCCCAAGAGCAATGACTGATTTGAAATCAGGAAGGACTCTTGGGGAACATTGGGAGAAGGAAGAGTCTTTGAGAAGACTCTCAGCCAGGTTGACATGAATCCCAGTGGCCATTCATCAGGTGCTCACCATGTGCCAGGCCCCCCACTCAACACACACTGGGCTGAATCTAGTTCATCATTGCACAGCATGGTGATTGGGACTGTCGCTGTCCCATTTCGCTGGTAAGAAAACACAAATTCAGAGAGGTTGTTTATTTGCCCTGGGGTGCACAGTACGTGTGGGATATGGCTGGAGGCTGTGCTGCACACTACACAGCCTGCCATTTCAGAAGGCTTCTCTCCCAGTTACCTTGGCATTAGCTGTCTCTGAGGACCAGACCATTATTTCTGACCTGGGACTGCTAAGGGCCTCAAAGGTTAGAAGTTCTGCTCTTTTAATTACACGTCCACCTGACAAAAGTCACCTTAATTAGGAAGGCTCTCCCAAAGCAAATGCAGCTGGCAGGGCTGGGTCAAGCTGTCCCCGTGGATGTGTCTTTCCAATGCAAAGTTACTGGTCTTCCAGAATTTCTCCTCCATCTTTTCCTTCCCTCCCCGCTGCCCCACCATGCTGTAGTTCAGGTCTTCATCCCTCACACCTGGACAACTCAACCTCTTCCAAGTGGCATCTGCCCCCAATCTATCTCCCACTGTTGTAGCAGATCACTTTGCTGCTTTTATGCAGAAACCTTCAGCAGCTCCACCACTCCCAGGAAACTGGAGACCCCTCAGACCTGCACTCAGGACCTGCTCAATGCAGCCCTCACTTCCTTGCCAACCCCACTCTCAGCCACTTTCCAACCCTGCTTCCACTCCCAGGCCCTGTTCCCTCCTGGAGGGCCGCAGAGGGTCCATCCTCCGCCTGGAGCATGTGCTGACCACAGGGGGTCCTGAAGAGACAGCCACTTGGCAGGGGCACCGGCAGTTGCTGGAAGGGACTTCCACACACAGCCACCCCTTACACCCACTCTCCATTGTTCTTCAGTGCCTCTCGCCCAGAAGAACGGAGATTCGCAGGCCCGCTTTGGGACATGTCTGAGAATGTGCAAAAGCCAGTCCTAAGGCACAAAGGAAACCAAGGCACAATTGGAGCTACTTTCTAGATCTCTTGTGATATGATTGTGCTGGGGCGAGGAGAAGCTTTGGGAGGGATGTCCCCACTCACAGAAAGGGAAGTTCAAGAAAGCCATCAGCCCTCCCTGCCTCCACATCCCCTCTTCCTCTCCATCCCTCCCAGAGTCCACGTTTCTGTGGTTACTCCCCACACCATCCGGAAGGGCATCCCTCAACTTCCCCAAGGCAGTGTGAGTGTCCATCAAAGGCCTTCCCTGCCAGTGTCACAGCAAAATTGTGAGCAGTCAATGCTTGCAATTGCCATCACCATGAAGCAAGGAGGATCCATGCAGGGCCTGGAAGATAGACTCACCCTAGGTGCCCCAGAGGAAGATGGTCTGCTCCATCCCTCTCCAAGCCACCTGAGGTTGCTGTGAGCACCTGAATGGGCTTCACCCACCAACTCCCAACCCTTGGGGAGGCCAGTGATGTGGCTGCTGGCTCCTTGCAGCAATGCAGGGATGACAGTTGAGTGGTAGGGTGTTGGCAAGAGAAAGGAAAGGCCTGGGTTACTGGACCAGGGAGACAAGGACGAGGGTTTACATAAGATCATCCCCTCCAAGGTAATTTTAAGGCAGAAGGAAACTCAGGTGTCTCATTAAAAGCAGGTTTGGGTTCAACATTCTTTCCAGGCACCTTTGAGTGACTTGCTCTTGCCCCAGTGCCATTCCTACTCCCACCCTACACCCCCAGAAAGCAGCATGCCCTTCACAGCTCTGCCCTTCCAGGCACACTAGCCCACCCTGGCACCAGATGCAGACCTCCTGTGCCCTCCAGGATAGCGCCCTTGACCACACCTCTGCCTCTCCCTGCTCCAGAACCACCCCCTTCCCTTTTCTCCATCTACTTAAAGCCCTGGTTCCCTTCTGTGGCCTGATCCAAGCCCAGCTCCTCTGCGGAGCCCACCATCATGTTCTACTCTTCCCCCGGTGAACTCTCCTTTGCCCAAATAAGCAGGACAATTAATTCCCAAGCTGTCGGGAAAATGCTGCTTCTCAGGATAGAAACTCATCTGTGTATAAAAAGTCAGGTGCAAGCTCTGTTCATGACCGTGAACAAATAGGAAATAACCTAAGTGTCCATCAATAGGGGACTGACTGCTCTGTAAAATGGGGATTATCCATATAGTGGAATACTATACGTCAGCTGAAATGAATGCATCAGGTATTTGTGGGGCTACAGTATGGTAAATCTGTGTGTGTGTGTGAGAGAGAGACAGGGTTTCACTCTGTTGCCCAGGTTGGAGTGCAGTGATGCAATCATGGCTTACTGCAGCCTCCACCTCTCAGGCCCAAGCCGTCCTCCCACCTCTGTCTCCTGAGTAGCTGGGACTGCAGGTGTATGCCACTATGCTCGGATAACTTTTCAAAAAAATATTTTGTAGAGATGGGGGTCTCCCTATGTTGCCCAGGCTGGTCCTGAACTCCTAGGCTCAAGTGATCCTCCTGCCTTGGCCTCCCAAAGTGCTGGGATTAGAGGCATGAGCCCCCACACCCTGCCTACAGTATGGTAATTTTGATATAAAACACACACAAGGTAATGCTATGTATGTAGGCATAGATTTGAATATAAGCATGGTTGAAGGGTCTGGAGGAATCCCTACCAACGTGTAACTGGTTACCTCTGGGGAGAGTACAATAGGAGCAGGCCTGGAAATAGAGGGCCAATGGATTTTAGCTTAATCTTTTAATGCTCTAATTTTTTAAGGCACATGTATTCATTGAATAACTGATAATATTTTTAAATGTTCTCTGGAGACTCCCATCTCTCACTTCAACTACAGAAGATCTGCCTTTAGCTTTGATCTGTTTTGCTTGGTTATATAATTTCATTTGGGACAAAAAAAAAGAAGAAAAAAAAGGAGGGTTGTTCTGATTTTTGGAAAAGACTGCCCTCTGGCTTTCTTCAGTGTGCCTCCTCCCAGGGCCAGTGCCATACCCAATCTGGTTTATGGGCATCATGATCCTTCCCCCGTCAGCCTTGAAGCCCATGAGTTCAGGGACCATGCTTTGTGTCCCTCTAGTGAGGTCCTATGATGTCCCATCTTACCCCTCACTGGCAAGGAAGACAGACGCAGCCTAGGGAACTCCTGCAGTGGTGGAAGTGGGTTCCTCTCACCCACAACTCACAACCACAGTGTGTGCCCCAGCCAGGAGTAGTCCCAGAAAAATAGCTCAGTCCAAGGTAATAGTGAACCCAAGAGACACAGAATCCACCCTATTGACAAGGAGAGCAATCCAGGGCAGAGCAAAGCAAGCAGTAGAGATTGATGAGCCTAGAGCCCCGTAAAGAGCAGGCCTCAGTAACCCCAGAGCCAGCCAGTGATCAACTATGGTCAGTTTCTGCAGAGCCCTTTAGCTGGGAGGGAAGAGGAGAAGAAGAAGAGAGGGAAGTGGATGGATGGCTCTGTTGCCTCCTAGCATAAACTTGACCTAATATGAGGGGAGCCTCACCCAGAGAACCTGACAGTCTTTGATTCTAGTCTATGGTCACAACAAGTAAAAAAGAGAACTCAATTTCTCTTTGATTTGTACCTCTGGCATCTCAGCCCCACTCTACTCCATATTCACCCTTTTCCCATTGCACCCCTTTCACTATGGTTCATGCCAGCGGCCGCCATGTTGCTGAGTTGGCACCAAGTCTGTGTAGACATGGTCAGCGCGTCAGCCTCCTCCTCTCCCCTACCTAGGCTCCAGGCTCCATGCTAACCCCACTGGGATTTCAAGGCCTGCCACCAGCTGTGTTTTTTGAACACATGCCTCAGAGACTTCCAAGTCTCTTGGGAGAGACACTATTCAACCACCTTAGAATATAGATCATTAAAATTGTGTACGTGATCATGGGTCACCAGGGAGCCAAAAGATGCTACTATAATTTGGATTTGAATTCTGAAATGAATTGTTCAGGATATGGAAGGTGTAAGGAAGACTAGCACAACTCCAGAATTTAATTGGTGTTTTTTTTTTTCTCTTAACACAGAAAAACTATTTTCTGTGCAATATGGCTCTTGTTGGTTAGAATGAAAAGTTTCCGCCCCACCTACCAGGACCACCAAGGAAAAGAAGGCAATTAACTGTCTATGCCAGTGAATGCTCCAAAGGCAGAGATGTCAGGAGCCGGAAGGAAAAATCTAATTGAGCCCCACCTTTTTTGTTGCTTGGATTTTTTTATAAATTTCCATAGCTCATTTTAGAGTCTACGGCACATTCGCTCATATACCCATTGAGTGAGAAGCTTCACAATTGTGTCCTGAATTTTGGTTGAGCCAATAATACATGAAAATATTTCTTTTCATCTTTCTTTTAGTGTGTACACTAGACTTTTCCAAATCCAACCTAATTCAATTCACCACATTTTACTGATCATTACCCTCAGTCCCAGAGAGAAGTGTGGTCTATCCAAGATCATACAGCCATCAAATGGCACTTCCTCTCCCCTGTTTGTGTCCATCACTTTCTACCATACCAGTTTGAAGTATTTGAAGCCTGTTTCAAAACAACCTGACTCTTCGTTCCACATTTCCCATATGTAGAAGTTGGGTTATAAGCAAAAAGCAACACTCCTGATACTGTTGCCTTCTCCCTCCCCCCAACCCACATTTTCTCAAGTGTACTAAAGCTGCTCATTTTAAAGCATGGGCTGAAGATTATCCCAAATAATTTTTAATTAAAGATCATCATGTAAAGTGTATCATTTTGTGAGTCTAAAAGTGATTAACTACATTAGGGATTTTGGTGACACATGTCACAATTAAGTGTTTTCAGTGTTGAGCCAATTAAGGGTTAACAGGCTGCAAATACCATCTTTGCACATTTTTGCTTAATGAATTCGTAGTAGGAAACTATTCTCATTAGGTTAATTTGTCAACAGAATCAAGTTACATCACCAGGATTTTTCTTTGAGTTCACAAATTTAAGTGCCTTTATATCATGGCGCACACTTTTGCATTTGATTACAGCTATTGGAATAAAACACTTTTCCATGAAAAGGAAGAAAGTTGATTAAAGATTTTCAGGTCTCAGTCTTAATTCTCACCTTCTAGACATAGGCATGTTTATGTCGTTTTATCGAGCTCTCCAGGGCTTTCCGTCTGTATTTCCCTAGTAGGTTGTCATGCCAGAGAGTAAAACACGCATCTGTGTACTTGTAGAGGGAGGGCTTCAGCCCCTAAGATAGGTGTGCTGGCCGGAGGGAAAACTATTCTCCTCCCTGCACTCATGCAGCCAGAGAGAGCTGCTGTTGCTTCTCTCAAAAAACTTGAAAAAAGACCCAGCCTTGCTCCAAAAGGCTCCCTCTTCCTTCTGATAAGGTTACTATCATCTTGGCAGAAGAGAAAACAGGCTTTCTCACTCCAAGGATGTTGACACACTAATTAGTCTATTTACTGGGGGAATAAACCTCCAATCATATTGTCAAGCCTCTTCTAGGATATGAGATATCATTCCCCACCCAGAGCTTTGGGTACCATGTTGCTGTGGTCTTAGTTATATCCCAAGCAAGTGCTTGTATTGTTCTCAATAGAAAACGGAGTGGAAACAACTTACATGTCCAATAATGAGGAGCTGTGTGGCAAAGCTGCATTATGAATGGAACATGAAGAAGCTTTTAAATATAATGACATGACTCAGGACTATATGTATTGGCATGAAAGCGTGTCCACAATGCGGTAACAACTGACAAAAGCACATTACAAAGGGCTATGAACGTAGCACTAACATACATTTTTGAGTGTGTATATGTGTGTTTTCATACACCAGGAAAATTCTAGAAGAACATACTCAACTCTGGTGGTAGGGGTTATCTCTCAGGAGCAGGTTTCAGGTAGTTTTTACTCTCTTCCTTGACTTTTCTGTTATACTTTCTGATTCTTTATGATAAGTATATATTCCTTTGGTGATCAGAATGAAGCTATTTTTATTTGGGAAGGGAGTAAGCCAGTGAGTGAGTCCCAGTGGCTTAGGGGTCAGCATGGGAGGGAGAATCCACAAACCCTAAGATAATAAGATGCTAAGAACAAAAATCAATGTGGGCCAGGTGCAGTGGCCCATGCCTGTAATCCTAAAATTTTGGGAGGCCGAGGCATGAGAATCGCTTGCGTCCAGGAGTTCGAGATCAGCCTGGGCAACATTGATGAAACCCTGCCTCTACAAAAGATACAAAAACTAGCCAGGTGCGGTGGTGCACACCTGTAGTCTCAGCTACTCAGGAGGCTGAGGTGGGAGGATCACCTGAGCCCGGGAGGTCGAGGTTACAGTGAGCCAAAATCACACCACTGCTCTCCAGCACAGGCAACAGAGTGAGACCCTGTCTAAAACAAACAACAACGATGAAAATACAAGTATGGAATTATAGCGCCCTGATTTTTTCATCAATAAAAGTTATTTTGACTGACCATCCCCTTACACAAAATGACAAGTTTGGGTGGAAGGGATTTGATCTGGGTTTAGTTATAAGTAGCCTTCTCAAAATGTCGTCGGCACACAACAAATGGGGGGAAATGATGTGATATTGACCAACTATTTATTTGAATGTCTATCACTCCATTCATTCCATAAGCAGGGACTAAGCACGCACCCTATGCAAAGCTCCTTCCTTGGAATCAGAGCCAGGAAGATGAATCAGACAGGCCCTGCCCTAGGTAGCCCATAGTCCCATCCTAAGGCTCCATAAGCAAGTGGAGAATTTCCGTAAGTGTGGGACAGGCTACCTAGGAGAGAGGTCAGCATGGGTTCCTGTGGATGCACAGAGGCAGAACTAACTTAGCCTGGGATGGTAACAGAAGGCTTTCTGGAAAAGGAGTTCTAAGGTAAGACCTGAAAAACCAAACTGGCCCAGGCAAAGCATCGGGAAGGGGTGACACATTGTCCTCTCTTAAAAGTGGAGCTGGTGACAATTCCAGCTACCACTACACATTCTGCCAATGCTGTGCTGAACTGTGGCCAGGGGCTGGTAAGAGAGGCTTTATTGTGATTGCAGAAGCAGAAGGACTGCAATACAGGGCAGAATCTGTACTCACTCTAAAACCTGCCCAGGAAATTGCTCGCTTGAACAAATCCCTGCTCTTGGCTCCTTTATCTGTGTGTATCTCTCCCTCATAAAAGCAAAGTGCAGAAAAAAATTTTGAGTATTCGGACTTTCCAGTCTAGATTCTGGGTTAACAGGAGGTCGCTGTACATGCCTAGTGACTATGTGGGGCCTCACCCATCCTCCGAATGCCCTGTGGCACGTAGAAGCTGGTCCTTGACCTACTTTGTCCATAGATAGAAAAGCAGAAGCTGGTAGCTGACTCTCTCTCCAGACCAGGCAATCCCCAAGCTATTAACATCTACCTGAGAAACATGTTCTCTGCCCACTGTTCCCTGAGATGGGAGATGTAATACTAACTGCTGCAATATTTTTTGAGCATGTACACGTGCCATGTGTGTTACTGACCTTGTCTGGTTTAATTTAACGCTGTCCTAAATCTAAGACATAGGTAGTTATCCCATTTTACGGATGAGAACGCTGAGAGTTAAAGAGGTTGAATCACCTAGCCAATGTCACATATGATAGAGGCAAGATTTGAACCCAAACCTTCTAACAGCAAAACTAGAATAATGCCTCACAGGCTCCCACCCCTGCAGGCAGCCTGGGCTCCTCCCCAACCCCCTGAGAAGTCTGGACCTAGCGGGAACTTCAGCACCTAGCTGAAGTTCATTCCGGACCCTCAAAACAACACTATGCCTCGTTACTGGGCTCTGAAAGCTCCGCAATCTGGAGCACTGTTTTTAAATCACAATGGTCACCTATTAGTTGGTTCAAAATCTACCTTTTTAAATGAAGGAATGGAATAGAATGGAAGGAAAAAACTAGATCAATGCAAGGAGCAAGGGTAAGTTTCATTTCAGGACATTTTATTTCAGTTTTGCACATGTGTTTGCGGGCCCACGGGGAATGGTTGCCAGATTGGCCTTCATGCTTCAGCCCAATCCAGAAATCCAGCCCAATCTTTGCTTACCAGCTCCTACATTCTGACAGGCAGCCACATCCCCAGGAGCAAAGGGCACCTCTTTCCAAGCTGTGTGCTAACAGGGGTGGGTCTCCCCAGCAGAGGCACCCCTTTCCTCATGCAAGGGCACTGCATGGGTGAATGGTGTCTGTGTGTGCATGGGCTGGACACTGTCCATTTGGCTACACCCCACTCACTGTCCATTTTGCACCCTTCTCTGGATGCTCTGGGCAGTTACAGGCTGACCCCTTCAAATGCCATCTCCTTGGCTCTTCGGTTGGTTGGGTTTGCCCAGTGGATATCCCTGTTTGAGATCAGGAGACTGTTTCTCCCCACTCACTCCTGGCTTCAGCACAACACGCCTGATAAAGGCTATTCCTCCCAGGACTGCAGCTCCTCCCACGGCTTCAGCTCTCAGTGGGCCCCAGTTACACCATCCTTCATCTTGTCCCTTCAGCCCTAAGGGTGGTAACAGCTTCCCATCATTGCTAGACTTCAGGTGCCTCAACAGGCATTGTTTGTTTCCTTAACCCAGCCCGCACCTCTGTAAGTATCCCTTCGATAAAATCCCTTTATTTGAACCATTTGAGAGAACTCTGTAACCTGCTGGGACCTTGAACACCACTGATCCAATGTGTGTGTCTATCTTGCTGTGGGTTACAATCAAAACAGTTTAAATATCACTGACCTAGAGAAACTCTAATGCAAAACACCCTGGAGAATGCAGGCAGCCTTGGAGGTGGGGACAATGGCTTCAGTGGGGAGTCCTGGAGTAGAGAATTTGGGGTGGGGAGCACTGGGCTAGGAGTCAGGTCCGATGGGGCATCCTCAACCTCAGTTTCTTTGGCCAGGATGTGGGCACTAAGCTCCATCCGTCATTCATGGGCTCCAGCTAGTATGAATAGTCTAAGATTGTTTTGGAAGCTGATTTGTTTGTCTATTCCAAGGCCCACATCTGTGAACATCATTCGTATTTTTAATCTAAGAAAATATCAGAAGGACATCTACAACTTGCTTGAAGGAATTAATAGTCGCTCCTCAACCTCTTCCTCTGAGGATCGAGATTCTTTCACATCATAGCGACCACTTGCTAAACCCACATTACATCTCATTTGTTCCCTCTAATTCCCCAGTTATGAGTCATTGCCTTCCCCTGAATATTTTTATACCTAACTCATAATCAAACTGTCTTGCCAAAATTGTAAGCAAAACCTGTTCGCAGCCACCCATCAGGGAGGGAGGCAGGCCTGGGGGCTGTGGATAAATCCCACACATTCTCTTGATAGTCCCTGTGCCCAAGTCCCACAGGCCACAAGTGAAAAATGCTCCTGGGGGAAGAGGGTCCCCCTCCCTGGCCCACTCCCACTAAGGGTATTAAGAGCCAAGCACAAAGTCATGCTGATGGTGAAATGCATATAATCAGATCATCATTTGGATGGCATTCTCTGTACAATTTCCCCAGGAGTCTCTGGATTTTCCAACCACAATAGTAGTGTGGCTCCCTATCAAATGACCACGCACACTGCAATGCAGCTAGGACTTTGTTGCCCTGCTTTGGAAGGGGAGGCCTGTGGTTGTGACAGATAGACACTGTCAAAAGCAAGAGGGGCAGCATACCAGCTAGCCTGATGTGGGCCAGGATCTCAATACTCTGTTGATGGTCCCCAGCCTGGACCTGGACTGGAACACAGGGCACAGTGGAGAGACACACTTTGGCTTCAGGGGAACCTAAGTGGAAATTCTGGAGCTGCCATTTCTTAGCCATAGGATATTGTAGGTCCATCCTTTAACCTCTTTGAGCAGCCACACCCCCATCCACAAAACCAGGATGAAAATACCTGCTGCAAAAGGTTACGGTGAGAGTTAAATAAAGCATTACATGAAAAGTACTTAGCACCTAATAGACACTCAATAAATATTTGTTATGGTGTTGAAGCATGCAGGCACTGGTGTGAACCTACCTGTAACCAAATCTTTACTCTACCATTTACTAGCCCTGGGACTAGGGCAAGCTACTTAATCCTGTTGAGATCACATTTGCTCATCTGAAAAATCGAGAAAATAATAATACTTACCTCCCAACTTCCCATGGTGGCCTTAAGGAATAACTTCATTAAATGTGACAAGTGGTTAAATAATGAAGTTAATAAATAACTTCATTAAATATGACAAGTGGTTAAAAAATACATATATTCTACAATATGTATATTGTAAAATAATGCTCATTTTTAACTTATTATTTTGGAATAGTTTCAGACTTACAAAAATGTGAAGGAGTAGCACAAACAATTCCCATCCATCTTCTATATACCATCTTCCCCAAACCTTAACATTTTGTGCCCTGTGCATATCATTTTCTCTCTCATATATACAAACATAGCTGTGTATAAATTCAATTTTTTTCCTGAAACATTTGAGAGTAAGGCAGAGCCATCATGGTTTTTTTTGTCTCTAAATATTTTATAGAGTATATTTCCTAAAAAACAGGGACACTCTCTTACAGAACCATAGTGCAATTATTGAAATCAGGAAACTGACCTTGATAAAATAGCATCATCTAATCTTACTCAGATTTCACCAACTGTCCCGCTAATGTTCTTTTCCTGGTCCAGAATCCAATCCAGGATGACACGTTCCATTTATTTGTCATGTCTCTTTAGTCTGCCTGAAGCTAGTGATCTTCAGTTTTTCCTTTGTCTTTCATGGTCTTGATTATTTTGAAAAGGGAAAGCAGTTATTTTGTAGAAAGTCCCTCAGTTGAGTATGTCTAATGTTTCTCATGATCAAATTCAAGTTAGGCATTTTTAGCAGGAACACCATAGTACCAGCAGGAATGTTATGCCTTCTCAGAGCATCACACTGACAGCTATGCGGTGTTGATTTGTCCCTGTAATTGGGGATGTTAGCTCTGATCTTGGTTCATGTGGTGTCTGTCAGGTTTCTCCAAGGTGGAGTTACCTTTTCCCTTCCATCATTCATAAGTATCTTTTGAAGAGAGACTTTGAAGTTAGGTAAATATCCCGTTTCTCATCACAATTTCAACCAATGATGCTAGCATCCATGGATGATTCTGGCCTGAAACAAGTATTACTAGAGTGGATGCCAATGTTCAACCCCATTGTTCTTTCTTCATCCATCATTTAAAAGCTACTGTATTAAAATGCTCCCTCCCTTTGTTTATTTATCTCAGGAGTATGAATTCATAGATTCGTGTTTTCTGCCCCCTGAGCTTATGAATTAAGATAAATGTGACCAGGCACATGTCTGTAATCCCAGTACTTTGGGAGGTCAAGACAGGAGGATCGATTTAGTCCAGGAGTTAGAGACCAGCCTAGGCAACATAGGCAGATCCCATCTCTACAAAAAATAAAAATAAAAAATTAGCCAGGGAAGGTGGCATGTATGCCTGTAGGCCCAGCTACTCAGGAGGCTGAGGTAGAAGGATCGCTTGAGCCCAGGTGGGTTGAAGCTGCAGTGAGCCATAATCATGTCACTGTACTCCAGCTCCCCTGGGTGACAGCAAGACCCTGTCTCATAAACAAACAAAGAAGATAAATATTAGAGTTTACAGTTGTAAGAGTGTACCCCCCTGCCATCAATGATACCCATTTTCAATTACAAGGATGGCCAACATTTGCTATATACTTGTCATATTTCAGGCAAATGCTAAGCATTTAATTCACATTATCTCATTTAATTCTTACAATGACCCTACAAGGCAAGTCCCATTATTTTAGATGAGGAATCTGATGCTGTTAAGAGAGTACTATGGCAAAACCAACAGTATAGCAGCTGCTATAAACATAACTGTACAAATATCTGTTTGAACCCCTGTTTTCAATTCCTTTGGACATATACCCAGAAGTGAATTACTGGATCATATGGTAATTTTATGTTTAGTGGTTTTTTTTGTTAGTTTTTGTTTTTAAGAACCACAATACTGTTTTCCAATAACCAAGTGGCTTTTAACACATCACTGCCTAAGAATATTCCCTTCTCCAACCCTACTCTCTGCTTTATTTCAGAACCACGGAATGGATAATATTAATGAGCTTCAGCTGTAGCCTCAAGGGATTGAGAGCGCCACTGAAAACCCCACTCTGCCCAAAAGGCCTCTAAATCAGGATCCCGACTGCCCCACACATGGAGAACAGAACTTTGACTCTCAGTAAGACCCTGTGGCCACTCCTACTGTGAGCAGGGAACTATCCTTCCCCTAAACAAGGATGTGGACAGAAGTGGGGCTCCACCTCTGCAGACCTGGAAGGGATGCCAGAGATGTACACGGAGAGTCCTATCCACAAAAATACAAGTGTCTGCTCTGCCCCTCTAATTATGATCCAGTGTCTCCACACCCCCCAGGGACCAGAGGCTTGTTTGTTTGAGCTGACATATCTATTATTACTCTTTAGATAGTTAGGAGAATCATTTGCAGTGTTCATTAATCAGTATCACCTTATGGATTACTAAACAGCAGCTCTGCTTTAGCTAATGAGCCCCAATAGTGTAATATTTTACATATTTTATGGCAAGACAATTAAGCAATGTCTTGCTTTTATAGCAGACCTTAAAATAAATCATTTGAGACACAAAGAGGAGAACAGGTAACAGTGCATTTAGTGTGTTTGCTACTAGAACTGGGGAAGTTAAACTCTTCTTCACCCAACCCCTTGTTACACACATACTCTGCCTACAGAGAAATAACAGATTTTCAGAACTTTTTTGCTCAATTTCCTAGCTTCAGAATTACAAAGTGCTTATGTATAATGCGTATGGTTCACAGGCAGAGAAGACAAGGGAAAGAAGAAGGAAAGACAAATAAGCTGTGTTTCGTCATTGTAGGCAAGAAGGGATGAAAAATGCTAGCATGCATTGAATATCTACCTATGTTGGGTATTCATATTCACCCCTCATTTAAATTTTGTAAAACCCTGTGAGGTAGGTGTGATGGTTAATACTGAGTGTCAATTTGATTGGATTGAAGGATGCAAAGTATTGTTCCTGGGCGTGTCTGTGAGGGTGTTGCCAAAGGAGATTAACATTTGAGTCAGTGGACTGGGAGAGGCAGATCCACCCTCAATCTGGGTGGGCACCATCTAATCAGCTGCCAGCGTGGATAGAATAAAAGCAGACAGGAGAAGACGGAAGAGCAGACTTGCTGAGTGTTCCTACTTTCATCTTTCTCCCATGCTGGATGCTTCCTGCCCTCAAGCATTAGACTTTAAGTTCTTCAACTTTTGGACTCTTGGACCAGTGGTTTGCCAGGGCTCTTCAGGCCTTTGGCCACAGAATAAAGGCTGCACTGTCAGCTTCCCTATCTTTGAGGCTTTGGGACTCAGACTCATCCACCACTGGCTTCCTTTCTCCTCGACTTGCAGATGACTTATCATAGGACTCTACCTTGTGATTGTGTGAGCCATTTCTCCTTAACAAAGTCCCTTTCATATATACATCTATCCTATTAGTTCATCCCTCTGGAGAACCCTAATACAGTAGGTATTAGTGTCCCCATTGTGTAAGTGAAGAAACTGAGACTTGGAGTGTTGTCAGTTACTCAAAGCCATGTAAGTTGTAAATGACTGCACCAGGATTTAAAAACAAGGTCTGCATGATCACCAAGACCCTGATCCTCCCAGGATTGTGTCAAGAATGCAGGCAGAATCTCCACCCCCACCAGTTTCGCTGCTAGTTTTCTGAATGCCCTCACCTTCCTAGGAGCATGGGCTGACCTCCATGACACGCTTTTCTCCTACAGTGTGCTGACTCTGGGACAGAAGGACAGACAGTCTTCCGATGCCTCACATGTCTCTTTGGCAAGACCCCTCTACTTTATCCAGAATTCCCACTTGCCCCACCCCCCATTAGCCAGTCATAAAGATGTCAATGGCTAAAGATGAATTTATGAGTTTAGCTGCCAGATAAATAGTGCCATCTCTGTCCTGCAACCCTAGGAGTTTAAAAAAAAAAAAAAAATTAGAGAATTCCAGACTCAATTCTACTAATCCTACTAAAGTTGAGATTTTAGCGATAAGAAGTTTTACCCAAAGCACCCCACCACCAACCCACACCTTAGATCTACTGCTCTGCACTCCCCTCCAAGCACATCACAGGTCTTAGGGGAGCAGAGGGACAGGCGTATGTTTGCAGCTGCTCTGAGCTTAGGCCACTGCCACCTACCAGCCCCGGGGTGGACCCAAAAATTCAAGACTCACCCAAGTCACAGCTTCCCCATCTGTGAAACAAAGGCTGATTCTTTTTTTTTTTTTTTTTTGGCCTTCGAAGCATGAGTTTCCAACCACTGGTAAGGTCTCATGATGGCTTCCCTGAGTGAAGACGCAGTCCCCAGGGCTGGTCCTAGTCCTATTTACTCTAATGGTTCCCTAGGAGCTGTGGCTAACCTCCCATGACTGCAGGCCACCTGCCAAGAAGGAGACTTACTATGAATGAGGCCATGGCCAAACCTTGTAGTCAAGCAACTCAAATGTCCACCAGCAAGAAACTGTTTAAAATATGTACATAAATGATCTGCCATAGAGTGAAATACCATGTAGCTATGAAACAAACAAACAAACAAATAAGCCAGGTTTCTCTGAATAGAAATGGAAAGATCTCCAAGATATAGTCTGAAGAGAGAAAATTGCAGAGTATCTAGTGTATTACCTTTTATATGAAAGGGAGAAATGGGACTCAATATTCATATTTGCTTGTATATATGTTTTAATCCCTGAAATGCTTTTAATCCCTGAAATAGGGCACCAAGGAGAGTGGTAGCTTCTTCTTGCAAGCGCCTTCTAGGCAGGAGGGCTGGACATCTGGGGACAAAGTTGATAAGAATTTCATCAGATGTACCTTGAAGTGTTAAACCATGTAAAGGTATTAACTATTCAAAAGACATTATATTTTAAACCTCACAAACACCCAGGAAGGAGCAGAGCAGAACTCACACCAAGTATATAAGATCCCAAGCCACATCCTGCCATCTTTGTGCTCAGGGCACAGTGGCCTGCACACAGGTAGACTCTATACAAATGTTTGCATCATGGGGATGCAGAGAGGCCACCATGGCCAGGGACTGAGAATCAGATTTGACTCCAGTCCATAGACCACGCTGATAGGGACTTCCTGGCCCCTGAGTTCTGACATGGAGAGGGCCGGGCTATTGCCAGGAAACTCTTGTCCCAGTCTGCCTCAACTGCTGGTTTATGAGCCACATCTCCCCAGCAACAAGGCAGGACCCCAAGATCACCTCCAACTTTCTCCAACAATGAACTCTTGCTCATGCCAGGTTAGAAGGTGCCAACTTCCAGGGTTCCTCTCTGGTCCATCTGAGCCCCTAGAGAGCCTTTCCCAATTGCTCCTTCTGGTGACTCTTTCTGGATGCTTCTATCTTATTACCACCACTTAATGGCAGGGTCCCTAAGGGCACAGACCCTGTGTGGTGTCGGTTATCTCTCATTTCCCAATATACAGGGTGCACGGGAGGGACCCCAACAGTGTCTGTGTACTGAATACCTAACATTACAGAAGCAGCAGATGTTTATTCCCTTTTACTACAAGAGAAATCAATGTGATTAGAAGCAGCATATTGAAGGGGAGACTTGATGGCAACAAGTGATGGCAATTGACAGCATAACAGAAAGTCATCAAAAGCAGACCCAAGGATTCCCACATCTCTGCAGCCTGGGGCCATTTGGTTTTGTGGTTACAGGGTTCACCAAGTTAGAGCTCAGGTCACTGCTGTTCAGAATCAGAACCCCAAGCCTTGAGGCCATCAATGGGGATGGTAGCCAGTGCTGTAGGCAGTGAGTCCACCACATCAAAGTGCCAAAATCCCACCAGGGCTGGGCCTGAACATGAAGTGGGTCAGCACTTGCCCTCCCAGGCTCGTGTCTGGATGTACATGCCTCAGGGGGCCTGCAGAGACGACAATGGTAAAGTGCAAAGTACGCCTTGTCTCAGAAAGAACAAGGATGCCCTGCAGTGGAACAGCACTCACCAGTGCGTTCTGGGACAAAAGGAAAAAGGCAGTGAGAAGAAAGCAGATGGTGGCCATAATATCAATAATGGCCATTTCCTGAGGACCTGCAATGAGCCAGCCGTGGTTATAGGCCCCAGAGGGGTACTGTGGTGAGTGAGACAGGCAAGGTCCTTGCTCTTCCCAGCTGATTCCAAAGGTAGATACAGATAACCAACCAAGTAAACACATAGGAAATAAACTCAAGAATGACATATGCTGTTCAGAGCATGAAACAGGATGATAAGAGAGTGACCAGAGTGGCCATAAGAGCAGGTGCTTGGGGAAGGCCTCTCTGCCAAGGTGATAACCTAAATGGAGGCTGGCCTCTTGAAGAGGCAGTGGCTATGCTGAGATCTGAGAATAGACCATTCCAGAATAGCAAGTGAGAAGACCAAGACAGGAACAAACTCACGGGTGTGAGTAATAGAAAGAAGCCCGGCAGAGGTGCATTGGGGTAAAGAGGGGATGGTGTGGGAGAAGGTGAGACTGGAGGTATCTCCAATGCAGCCATCTTGGAAGGCCATGGAAGCCCTGATGAGAAGCCTGGGTTTATTTCTTTCTTTTTCTTTTTCTTGTTCTTTTCTTTTCTTTATTTTTATTTTATTTATTTATTTATTTATTTATTTGAGATGGAGTTTCACTCTTGTTGTCCAGGCTGGAGTGCAATGGCACAATCTTGGCTCACCACAACCTCCACCTCCTGGGTTCAAGCGATGCTCCTGCCTCAGCCTCCCAAGTAGCTGGGATTACAGGCATGCACCATCATGCCCTGCTAATTTTTATATTTTTAGTAGAGATGGGGTTTCACCATGTTGGCCAGGCTGGTCTCAAGCTCCTGACCTCAGGTGATCCACCTGCCTCGGCCTCCCAAGGTGCTAAAATTACAGGCGTAAGCCACCGGGCCCGGCCGCCTGGGTTTATTTCGGTGATGAGAAAACCACTGGAAGGCTTTAGGCAGGATAGGGAGGTGACCCATCGCACCATCAAAACGCAGGAGTGGAATGTGAAGCCCCAGACAAAAGGCTACTTCAGGAGCCAAGGAAAGATGGTGGAGGCTTGGACTTGGAAGGAAGCAGTGGAGATGGATGGAAGGGATCAAATGTGAAATGTATGTTTAAAGGTAGATGTGTTTAACTACTTGCTGATGGGATAGCTATGTTGGGGGGGGGTGAAGGAATAAAAGGAGTAGAGTGAGACTCAGTCTCACTTTTGTGTGTCCCTTATTTCTAGCACCAAGCATTGCCCACAGCAGGATTTAACTAATACTTAAATACTTAGATGCTCAGTTGTCTGCTGGCAGATTGGCTGGCTGGTTAGTTGTTTGAATGGTTGATTGATTGACTAGTTACTTAACTGGATGGATGAGTGGGTAGTTGGTTAACAGGTGGATGGGTAGTTGACTGGCTGAGTGAATGATTGGATGGGTGGATGGCTGAATGAATGGTTGGCTGGTGGTTGGGTAAGTAGGCAGTAGAGATGTTGATTTCATCACTGACTGGTTTAATGTCTTCCCTACTCCCTGCACAATCTCTTCTTCCAGGGTCCTTGGGACCCAACCAACTCCCTTGACCCTGATTCCCTGCCCTGGGCAACACTGACACTACTTATTCCCCACTAGGTCCTGCATTGTCCAGATCTTCCAGGACTATTGAGGGACCAGTGCTGAGCACCTGGTCCTGAAAGATTTTCACTGCAGTGGACAGGTATACAAAGTCGGCCCTGACTCAGGCAGAGTACCAGCTTTGCCTCTTAGTGGTGTGTGATCCTAGGCAGGTCATTCTACCTCAGCTCCACTTTGGTAGAGTGGAGCTAAAAATATCTGGACCGCCTGCTCATAGGGTCATGAGAATCAAAGGAGAAACCACATATGAGAGTATCCAACAGATGTCAGGAATGACTTTCATCCTGCTCTGGAGGTTAAGGAGCAAGAGTTCTTGCCTGGGGAAGGCACCTCCCTAGTTCTAGGGCCTTTTGTCTTGCTTACGTGCTGCTGCTCTCAAAGTCAGCCTAATTTGTACCTGAACCTCAGCCCTCTGCCTTGGTGGTAATCAGTGTTTCCTTGGCTTGCCTTTCTCTGCCTTGATACCTTGCTCTCTTCTGTGCCAACATCCACCATGCATGGACCTCACCCTGATAGTACTTCAGACAAAGCCCTTGTAATGCCATCTGCCTCCGGTTCTGCATTTGGAGAACCAAACTTGTCTCCTAGCTGAAGATCTCAAGCCCAACTCAAAGCACAATGTCTAGAACTTAACAAGATCTCAGTAAGTATGTGTGCATGCATGAATGATGCCTCACTGATTTTCCAAACTGTGTTTTGTCTAGGTGTATAAGTTAGCATTTGCTGCATAACCAATCTCCTCAAAATGTAGTAACTTAACAAACACATACTAGTTCTCATAATTCTGTAGGTGGCCTGCAGTTCTGGTCTAGGTAGCTTGGCTAGAGCCAGATGATCTAGAATAGCCTTGCTTATGTCTGGGACTGCTGACATGACTGGGACCTCTCTCCACATAGTCTCTCATCCTCAAGGAGGCTAAGCTTGGTTTTTCCACAAAACAGCAGATGAGCTTCCAGCAGCAAAAGAACACAAGCCCAATGCACATGAACTTAAGATAACATCACACATTTGCTATCTGCTGGCTAAGGCAAGTCACACAGCCAAGGTCAGAGTCAACCTAGGAAGGGATTGCACAAGGGCATTGACCCAGGAGGTATAATTTATTGGGGTACATTAATGCAACAACTTACCACACTTAATGACTTGGAACAGGCTTGACTAGGCCCACATTCCATAAACTCCTTGGAGAAGCAGAGCATTGAAGACCACCAGGGTAGCCAGAGAGATCAAGAAGCAGCTGGTTAAGAGCTATCAGGTCTGGCCGGAATCCTAAGAAAAAAACTGAAACCTTCTATCCTACATGACCCCACACACATACCAACTTTCACATCAACTCTGTATTAGCTATTGACACATAATGTTGCATAACAAACAACCTCAAAATATCAGTGCCTTCTATTCACAGTAGTAAACACATGGAATCACCCAAATGGCCATCAATGATAGACTGGATAAAGAAAATGTGGTACATATACACTGTGGAATACTATGCAGCCATAAAAAGGAATAAGATCATGTCCTTTGCAGGGACATGGATGGAGCTGGAAGCCATTATCCTTAGCAAACTAACACAGGAACAGAAGACCAAACACCACATGTTCTCACTTATAAGTGGGAGCCGAACAGTGAGAACACATGGACATAGGGAGGGGCAAAACACACATTGGGGCCTGTCAGATGGAGAGAAGGGAGAGCATCATGATAAATATCAAATGCATGCAGGATGCCAGGCTTAATACCTACATGATGAGTTGATAGCTACAGCAAACCACCATGGCACATGTTTACCTATGTAACAAACCTGCATGTCCTGCACATGTATCTTGGAACTTAAAATTATTAAATTTTTAAAAAAATCAGTGCCTTACAACACATACTCATTTTTCATGCTTGCAGGTCTGTGGGTCAGTTGGGGTTCAATTGTGTTTTAGGCTCAGCTGAGATTGCTCTCTTCCACATATCTCCTTTTGGGGTCTGGACCAAAAGGGCAGTGGCTACCCAGAGCACATGCTTTCCTAACAATGGCAGAAGTGCAGCAAGGAAAGCTCAACTGTTCAATAACATTCAATCTTCTGCTTACATCACATCTGTGAATATCTTGTTGTCCAAAGCAAGTTACACAGCTAAGCCTGAAGTCAAAAGGCAGGGAGATGTCCCTTGTATACCACAAAACAATGTCAGATGTGGCTGTGGAATACTACATAGAAGTGAAGAATTCAGTTCAATTTTGCAATCTGCTACAAGCTGCCACCCTGGCCCCCCTGACCTTTCCATTTCATCTACCTCGGCTCCATCACTTCAAAGCTAGAAGTAACAAGCAGGTAAGCCAGCCTTGCCCTGCAAGGTGACCAGCACTTTCCCAGAAGCTTCTGTGCTCCCAGGTCCCATAGTAGAAATGGCCAAAAAGATGCCATGGGCATAAGGTTCTGTCTTCCCACAGAAAACAAAGCCCTGAGGCCATTGGGCTACGTTTGTCAGAATAGAAGCATAGGATTTTCCCTATTTTGACACTTGTCATCATTTCTGATATCCATTGTCACTAGGATCTTACAGTCAAGGTTGAAAACAGCACTATTAGCTGATATCCATATCTGACAGGGACTCTTGTCCAGGACACATTTTTATGATTAAACCTCTTCTAGCAGTTAAGACAGCAGAACCCTTTCAAGGTAACTGGGCAAAACTTCCTTGTGAAACATGTTGATTTGAACCACCTGGGCACAGCAGATGGCCTGATTGTCTTTCCATCTTGCAGAGCACCTTTATTGAGTTATTACATTCTCTTAATACATGTAAAGGGAGATCTCATTCATTAGCCCATAGAGCTTCCCCAGGCCCCAGGAAGAGGAGTCAAGGGGATGTTAGAAAACAAGATCCTTGGTCGGGCACAGTCATTCACACCTGTAATCCCAGCTCTTTGAGAAGCCGAGGCAGGAAGATCACTTGAGCCCAAGAGTTCAAGACCACCCTGGGCAACAACAGCAAGACTCCATCTCCAGAAAAAATAAAAACTAGCCAAGCATGGTGGTGTACACCTGTAAGTCCTAGATACTTGAAAGGCTGAGGCGGGGGGATCATTTGAGCCCAGAAGTGATCATGCCACTGCACTCCAGCCTGGATGACAGAACAAGACTCTGTCTCAAAAGAAAAAAAGACCCTTTTTCAGGTGCACCTGCTAAGTGCCAGGTGCCACAAAAGAGGCTTCAGGGATGCAAGCAACAATAAGGTCTGGCCCCTGTCCTCACCAAGCACACACTTGGGGAAGAACCATAAGGAAGAGGATATAGTAGTTGGTGCAGATGATAAACCCTACAGGAATTTTTGAGGAAGGGGAATTTCCAGAGGCTGGCTGAGCAGAGATGGTGCCACTTGAGATCATCAATATTTGGTATATAAGGGAATTAAGATTAAAAAAGATGAAATGATTGGCATAATAAAGATGGCAGGGGTGCCATGGCTCAAGCCTGTAATCCCAGCCCTTTGGGAGGCTGGGGTGGGGAGGTCATTTGAGTCCAGGAGTTCAAGGTTTGCACCACTGTACTCCAGAGAGACCTTGTCTCAAACAAAACATATGGAAAGCACAAACCATGAAAGTTTAATGAATCTAAATGAAGGCCGGGCGTGGTGGTTCAAGCCTGTTATCCCAGCACTTTGGGAGGCCAAGGCAGGTGATCACCTGAGGTCTGGAGTTCGAGGCCAGTCTTGCCAACATGGTGAAACCCCATCTCTAATAAATATACAAAAATTAGCTGGGCAAAGTGACAGGCACTTATAGTCCCAGCTACTTGGAAGGCTGAGGCAGGAGAATCGCTTGAACCCAGGAGGCAGAGATTGCAGTGAGCCGAGATTGCTCCACAGCACTCCAGCCTGGGTGACAGAGCGAGACTCCGCCTCAAAAAAAAAAAAAAAAAAAAAAGGATGGGGAAGCAGAATTCAATCTTAGTTCTCCTGAATTTGGATTCCAGGTATGTCCATGATGTCAGAATCCTCCCCTCACTGACAACTTTCCAGAAGCGTCTTGCTTAGTCTTGTCCCAAGATTATGTAGATGGAAATGGATTAGAATAAACTCCACCAAGACTTTCAAAACCTAGGTTCTAGACCTGGCTTTGCCACTTTTCAGTCATTTAATCCCACTGCAAGGCCTTCTGTTCGAGCTGGATTTTCTATGTCTATAGAAAGGGGTAAAAAATCAGAGAGTACCAGAATTGCAAGAGATCTCGCAGACTAACTAGTACACAAGATACTTGAAGCCCTTCCCACTGGAAGAGATATAGCCTATACTTGCATACTTCTGATGATAAAGAACTCAGCACTCTAGGGAAGCATCTGTCATCTTTGGACAGCTCTGTTGGAAAGTTCTTAAAGGGAACTGATATTTATTTCCCTGCTTACTCTAGTTGTAGATCTTTAATCTCCCTCTTTGAGATGAGCAGAACCCGTTCTTCCCAAGGAAAGGTCTTTCCTCATTGAGGACTCAGCTCACGGGACCCTAACCTTCTGCCTTCTGTTGGGTATCCCCAGTGCCTTCCATCACTTCTCACAGGGCCCAGTTTCAAGTCTGTTCAGTAACTTGAGCTCTCTTCTCTGGAAAGGTTTCCACTTCTTTTCAGAGATCCAACAACCAAGGACAGAAGCCAGTGTGGAAATCTCAGCAGTCCACTGCAGGGAAATACTTCCCTCCCCAGTAAATGCATTTCCATCCTCACAGCCTGACACTGGAGTGGCACTTCCTCCCATACTTGTGACACATACTGGGCTTTCTTTCAGCCAACTAGGTCTGTTTCACATGTGTCAAGAACTCACACTTCCCTGGTTTCTTATTAAGGGATTGCATTTGGACTCACCCAAATTCTGAATCTTACACCTGTCTTGGTTTTTTTCCTCAATTCGGATCTCTGTTCCAATAGATCAAGAGCCATTTGTCTCTTTGGGGTGTGTTGTTTGTTGATTTGGCATGCACTGGAGTGATTTTACTTTAAAATTTTAGCGTGTGTTGAGACTTAAAAGAGCCAGTTCAGTCCTCTCATTTATTTACATCTGTATTTTTTATTCGTGTGATTTTCTTTAAATTATAAAAAGTAGAGAAAAAGTCATGAATGGACATTTCACAAAAAAAGGAAGTACAGTACTAAAGGCTTTTAACTTTATGAAAAGATGGCCACCCTTATGCATATGAAAAGAAATGAAGATTACCCACCAAATACGTAAAGACCAAATGGTTGACAAAAATATAGAAAGAGGCTCACAGCTATATTGCTGGTGAAAATATAAATAGGCTACTCCATGAGAGCAATATGAAAACATGTACCAAATTACAAACAAAAATAGTAACAATAATGAACATACCATTTAAATTCAAAACTAGCAGCAAGAAGGAAAAATAAATATAGGAGTGGAAATCAATAAAACAAGTAATAGAGAAACTTCAGCATTGTATTAGAGACAAATAACTTCTGAAATAAACCAAATAAATGGAGGGATATACTATATTTATGGGTTGAAGGACTCAATATTGTTATGATGTTGATTCACTCCAAATTAATCTATAGATTTAATGCAATTCCGTACAATTCCTAACAGGCTTCTTTGTAGAAATTGAAATGTTGATGATTAAAATTGACATGGAAATGCAAAGAACTTTGAATAGCCAAAAGAATGTTGAACATAAGGAACAAAGAAAAGGAGTTGCATTACTTGATTTCTAACTACATAAGCTATACAAGTCATAAATGATAGATAGATGATAGATGATAGATAGATAGATAGATAGATAGATAGATAGATAGATAGATAGATAGATAGATAGACAGACAGACGACTTACTTGGAAAACTACAGCAATTAAAACAGTGTGGTTAACTGATGTTTGACAGAGGTACCAGAACAATTCAACAGGGAAAGGATAGTCTTATCAACAAATGGTGCTGGAAGAAATGGAAAGTTATTTAGAAAAAAATGAATTTTGCTCCACAGCTCACAAAGGCACAGAAAAAAAAACTCAAAATGAATCATAAGCCTAAGCACAAAAGTTTAAATTACAAAATTTCTAGAAGAAAAGATAGGGGGTTAGACTAAGATTTCTTAGATGGGACATACACCCACATACACACATACAAAAAAAAAAACCCAGAAGAAATAAAGTGGATTTCATCAAAATAAAAACTTCTGCTCTTCAAAAGACACAATTAAGAAAAATAGCAGGCAACCAACAGAAAATAAGAAAAGATTCACAACATGTATAGCTTTAAAAGAATGTGCATACAGAATAAAGAACTTTTACAACTCAATAAGAAGACAAAGAACCCAATGAAAACAACAGACAGAAGATTTGAACAGACACTTCTCACAGGAAGATATACTGATAGACAATAAGAACACTGAAAGATGCTCTACATCATTAGTCATCAGAGAAATGAAAATTAAGAGGATACTGAGAGGCCAGGCATGGTGGTTCACGCTTGTAATCCCAGCCCTTTGGGAGGCTGAGGCAGATGGAATGCAGCTTAAGAGTTCAAGACCAGCCTGGGCAACATGGTGAAACCCCGTTTCTACAAAGATTATAAAAAAATTATCCAGGCACGTGGCATGTACTTGCAGTCCCAGCTACTTGGGTGGCTGAAGTGGGAGGATTGCTTGAGTCCAGGAGGTCAAGCTTGCAATAAGCTGGCTGTGATTGCATCCCTGCACTCCAGCCTCAGTGACAGAGCAAGAGACTGTTTCACCAAAAAAAAAAAAAAGAATTTCTTCTACACAACCACTAAAATTGCTAAAAACAAACCAACAATGCAGAATAAGCCTTGTTTATAGGGTTCTGTTCTCCTAGAAGTTCCCACTTTGGGGACCAGAACCTCAGTTAGGCTGTCAGAAGGGATATTTCCAGTTTGGGTACTTGGCCAAAATAATACCTGGAGGGGTCACTTTATGATGCCTATAAAAGAATTTGCTGAGAATGAGAAGAATTTGCTGAACCAATTCATGAAGTAAAAATTCTAGACATTTTACAACTCAGTGACCTTACTATGAATGATTTTCAGGGGATTCTGACATTGTCAATCTGCCCTTCGCTTGGCAGAGGCATGGCTGAGCAGGGGTCACATTATGGTGGTAAGAAGCAAAGCTCTGAGTAGCGCAAACCTGGCCTCCACTCCACTGAGTGACCGAGAGCTTGGGCAAGTTATTCAATGCTTGAGCCTTAGTCTCCTCATACTTAAAAATGGGATAAGGACCCTTACTTCACAGTACTGTCATAAAAGATTCCATGAAATCGAGTATTCCTTGGCACATGATGTTATCAATAAATGACTCATGTTGCTCTTTTTTTGTTTCTTTGTGTTTTTTGAGACAGGGTCTGGCTCTGTTGCCCAGGTTGGAGTGCAGTGGTGTGAGCATGGCTCACAGCAGCTTCCACCTCCTGGATTCAACCCATCCTTCCCCTTAGCTTCCCTAGTAGCTAGAACTACAGGCATGCACCACCATGCCCAGATAATTTTTGTATTTTTTGTAGAGGCGAGTTTTCACCTTGCTGCCCAGGCAAGTCTTGAACTCCTGGGCTCAAGCAATCCATCAGCCTCAGCTTCCCAAAGAGCTGGGATTACAGGTGTGAGCCACTGCAACCGGCCTCATGTTACTCTTACTGATAAACCTACCTAACTTTCTCATCCCCTTGAGATGCTCTGCTGGTCTTCTCATGTGCAGCGTACCTCACCGCTGTGTGCTAAGGTGCCGCTGAGCTACCCTGCGCCCTTTCCCAGCCCTGTATCACAGCAGAGACCTCCCTGCAAGGTGCACTTCCCAGACTCCCATGTCAGCCCATGGGAGGCAAGAGAGAGAGACTGGAGGGTGGGGAAGAGAGGGTAGCCAGGGTCTTTCTCCTCCTGACTCTCTGCCTTGGGGTATCTTTCAGGCAGCAGCTCCTCCAAGCTTCACTCCCACTTGATTCCAGATCACACTGGGCTCCAGTAACACCTGTCTCTTCCCTCCGTTTTACCAGCCAGGTGGGGTAGTAGCTCCCTCCCCTTGCTAATCTCTGGGGTACTTTATTGAAATAACTCTGTTTGGCTTCTGGGCTCCTCCACACCACCTGCATCCCAAATTCCCTGCCTTACATTCCCCCTGTTGTAAATACCTGACATGGTTCCTGTTTTCTTGGTCTGCCCCTGACCATACAGATGGTTGGTCACCTGGTACGCAGGACCCTTGAGATTTGCAGTACATTAATTGTCATTGCTTATGGCTTGTTCCCAGTCCACCGTCAGTGCCAGTTCTCTATCAATCGCTTTGCTGGGAAGGCTTTGCCTCTCTCCGATCCCTTTAGTAAAACGCCTGCTGCTAATTTCCTATTACCCAAGGGGATGGGATGGCTTCTTTCTGTTTTAGAAATTTTATGGCCAGTGAGTATTTGTTTCCTGAGTTCATCTCAGTGTACAAATTGGTCAGGGAGGGGGGAGAATTGTATCGTTTTCTTTTAGTTGAAGAGAGTAACTTCCTGAATGAGATCTCAGTTAAGAGTGGACTTTTCTTCTCATCATTGCACAGAAGCCTGGACACCATGTCTCTCTCCATGTAACACATACAACATCTCTCCACCCTGCCCACACCACCCCTATGCTGACCACGCACAGCAGCTCAGGCCTGTGGCTATTTGTTTAGCAAGTTTACACCCAACGTGGTTCAGGCTGACTTTGCGTGGTGCTAGGTTCTATGGAGAATACATGGATTTGTCAGACAAAAATGCCCCCCATCAAAATCAGCTACATAATTTGCAGGACCCAATGTAAAAGGAAAGTGTCGGGCTCCTTATTCAAAGCATGTCAAGAGGAAAACAGCAGAGCTTTGAATCAAGCACAGGGTCTTGTACATATGTGCAGGTGCACGCCTGGGCACCTGGCTCGTCCTCCACCTCCCCCAGCACAGTGCCCCAGGATTGAAGCCTGCCTTAGGAAGACTAGATTTAAGTACCTAAAACAGTGCCGAGTGACATGGGATCAGTGGGCTTGCGTGGTCCCAGAAGGTGACTGCACCAGAGACAAAGGAGTTCTCTTGGCCACGTGGGTAGCATGCATGGAGGAGGGAAGAGAGAGAGGAGGGAGAGCTGCCTAACCTGAAACTCAGCCAGAGCAAGGGGACCTATTTTACCAATTAATCACGCTATAGGCTCAGTCTCCATGCCACGTCTCCTTGGATTCCCCCATTACCATTATTTTAGCCCCAAAATTTCAAAACTCAGTCACCCTTCTCAAATGCTTTAGCCATGGGACATTTGTATTATCTGCCCTAAACCTGAGCACGCTAAGGGAGAGGTGGAATCCTTTAGCCTGGGCCAGTGCGTATCAATTAACCACAATAGCGGATCGCCTTAATCTATGCATAAAGAGAAAGCTGTATATTGACACAGGAATTGACAAATCTACAGGCCATGTAAGATCACTAAAGAGACCTGGACCTTGGGAACAGACCCATCTCAGGACTGGCAGCACGGCAGGGGAACCACAGATATCCAGTCTGGGTGAGGGAGGGAATCTGGGTTTGAACTGCAGCTCTGCCACCTACTAAGTGATCTTGGGATAAAAGATTTCATGTCTTTGACCCTCAGTGTTATCATCTGTAAAATAGGGATGGCATCTATCTTATTTGAGGATTAAAGTATTGACTTTACATACATTAGTATGTAATAATACCTTTTACATACATTAGTATGTAATGATACCTAGTCTAGAGCATGTACAGTAGTGGACTCTCAAAAATGATAGTTTTTGAATATAGATATATCTGTTATATAAATGGCTTATCCACACGTACATATATTGATATGAATCTGTATTATATATGTGTATTTACATATTTTCATGCATTCAGGTAAACATGGTTGTATTACTATTCTATTGAACAACTTTCTCCAACATTGCTCATCCCAACCTCAACTGTCCCTTCAAACCAGCTCTGCAGGTTGTTCTTTCCCTGCCCTGAGAACAAAATCTCTGGCAGGTCCCAGAGCTTTTCTGCTTTGCAGTCACTTTCAGTCCCAAGCATAGTCTCATTTCAGTCATTAAAATTTCAGGCCCAGAGTCATAATTACTAACTCCTTACTCTCCCCACAGTGTAGGAGCCCTCCCCAGCTCAGGCCAGCTTTAGCCGGGGAGACCCAGGGCGGCCAAGGGCAACAGGGTGGTCTTTTCTCCACTTCCCAGCCTTGTGTATCTCCTCCTCTACTCCTTCCGACTCCCAGTCCTCCAGGTTTGGAAAAGAAGAGGGAGAAGAAGAGGATTCAGATGTAATCTTGTGCTTTAACTGACTATCATAGACATTCAAAGTTCACTTTCCTGAGGAGTGCTTTTTCTGGGTTTCTCTAGAACTCTCCCTCTAGGAATCTCTCCTTCTCCTGCTACTTAAGACACCCCAGCCCCTGGGCTTCCAGAGGTCCTCCCGACTCACATGTTCTCAGTTGAGGTCACATTGTCTGACTAGCCAAAGTCAACTGTCTCCTACAGGTCTCCTTGACTCATGGGAAGACTCATTCACCCAGGTCCACAATTCTAGGGAACATGGGTCAAGCTTTCTGAGTGGTCTTGCTTGAGCTTGCCTCCCTTGACTTGTGAGTGAGAAGGAAATACCACCTCCCAGAGTGGGGCAGGGCAGGGTGCAGGGAGCAGAAGGAGTTGTAAAATGGGGAAATGTACCACATTTCAACTAGTCCCTAAGTCCTCTGCCCTGACCTCTTTGCTTCAATCCTTGATAATCTTCTGGTAGGTGTCCTTTTAGCATCTTATTACATGTAAAATACCACAGATCGAAGGGATTGCCTCTGCCGCCTGCACCCACCCCTGCATCGTCCCATACTTCCTACAGTTCCAGCTCAGGAGAAGTACTCAGAAAGCATTCGTTGAGTGGATGAATGAATAGAAACCTCCAACCTAGGCTGGCAGTTTATTTAATCTAGTTAACAAACATGTAATACTAGTTTGCCATCTGCCAGAATCTGTTCTAAGTGCCTTACAAGTATTACTACTTAGTCCTCACAACAACACTTTAAGAGGTGGATGTTATGGCCAACCCCATGTTACAGATGATGGAGGCTTAGACAGGTTAAGTCTGGCTCCAGGGTTTCTGCTCTTTACCCCTCCCTCACCGTCAGCATCCCCATGGCTTGGGAGTGTGTTCCAAATGCAAATTATCAGAAACCCCCAGATGCACCCACCCACCAAGAGGGTCAGCACTCCATTTTTAGCAAGCCCTTCTGCTGATTCAGGTGCTTGCTCCATGTGAAGCACACTGGTCCATACCTGCTGCTTCTCAGACATATCCAATTATAAGAATTACCTGTGGTCTTGTTAAGACTATAGCTTCTTAGATGCTCCAGCCCACCTAATGAATCAGGCTGCAGGGAAGGGGCAGGGAGAACTTCAGAATCAGTATCTTTTAACTTTCTATTGGGCAAGTTTTAGAAACATTCATCCAAGCTATTCACATTTTGACTGCACTGGAAGAAAACTGGGATGAGATGCCATAAAGAGCGTGGTTGTGGGTGTGCAGGCGGGTGGGTGGATCTGGAGGATGGCAGGTTTACCTTTCCTGAAAACTGAGTCAAACACAGCAGCTGTTCCATCCTGAAGCTCAGAGGACAGTAGATCGCAAGAGAAATCGCAGATATAAATCTCCCTCCCCTCAAAGGCGGACACTGATGTTTGTACATTGTTCACAGCTTCCTAATCAGAAGGGCAGATTCCACCTCCTGCAGGAATGTTAATGCCGCCTCCGTCAGATATTTTCAGCTCAGCCTCAGAAATCCGGTGCTCCAGGCAAAAGTTTGCCTTTATTGCTGTCTCTTTGAGAAGCATGAGGTCGTCCTTGCCAGGGATTTCCTGTAATAAATACTTTTGTCGTCTTGACTAAAGAAGTTGTTGATCTGAAACACCTTGGGCTGAAATATTACCTCTGCCTACCCCTTTGCAGTCACCCGGACTGTTGCAGTATGGGGTTTGTGGGAGGCTGAAAAGACAAGGAGCAGGCTAGGAAGGGACCGAATCACCCATGAAAAGTGCCATGCCGCCCACCCCAAAACTCCTGGTTCCCGACTGCTACCAAAAATCAAAAGAGAACAATGAAAAAAGGAATTGGGTATAAGCTGGCAGAATTTTAAATGTCTTAGTGCTTATTTATTTATTTTTAGAGACAATGTCTCACTCTTGCCCAGGCTAGAGTGCAGTGGTGCAATCATAGCTCACTGCAGCCTCCAACTCCAGGGCTCAAGTGATCCTCCCACCTCAGCCTCCTCAGTTGCTGGGACTACAGGTGTCCACCACCATCCTTGCCTGGCTAATTTTTTTTTCTTTTTTTTTTAGAGACAGAGTCATGCTATGTTGCCCAGGCTGGTCTCAAGAGATTCAAGATAATCCCCAAGTGCTAGGATTGCAGGATTGAGCTACCTCACCCAGTCTGGCAGAATTTTTAAAGTTAATAATGTAAAATAAAAGGATAAGTCCAGACATGTAGCTTTTAGCCCAACTTTTCATTTATAATATACTCTGCAATATTTATGACGCTCAATCTGTCCAAAACAAGAAAATGTGCCAGACTGGGCCTGCCAGGCCAAAAGGTTTATATTCTACTCCACCACCATTTACCAGCCAGTGTGACCTTGAGTGAGTCTTTAAACCCCCTGGAGCTTTGGATAATTTATCTGTAAAGTAATAGAAGTCACACCTTGTTCAGTTGATCTCATGGGCTGTTGGGAGGATTATATGGGAAGATGGCTCTGAAAAGCACTTTGTAAATGCTCTCCCCGTGTGAAGGGTTATTACAGTATAGGAACAAAAGTGGGTCCTGGGCAGATCCCAGACCACTAAGTATCAGAAACATGGAGGAAGGAAGTGGGTAGACGGTGCGATTTCCCAGGGTGGGTGGTGAAATATATCCACTCTGTGTAAACAATTGACTTTCACGATGTAATCCATGTCCTCAACTTGGGAATATGAGGATGTGAGATATCACTCATTGAGTGAGGACCAAATGGACCCAAGGAATCGCTGCTCTTCCCAGACATTGTAAAAGTCAAGACCTGACCCTTAAAATCCAACTCTGGAAGTGGAGATGTTAGAGACACAAAAGGTAACTTGCAGTGATCCTAAAGCCAACTGTGAGCATCTCTTCACAACTCCACCTTCAGTGACATGTTATTCATGACACTAGTCATGAATCGGCCATGGTGGTGTATTTATACCACAGAAATTGCCAAACACTGCAAGTCAGGGTACCGCAGAGGCAGAATGTAACTGTCAGGATACAGATATCACTGCAAAAGTTGAAAAGGGAAAACAGAAAAACTCCTCCTCCACTCAGGAGAGGGTACCATTCAACCATTAAACCTCTGATTGATCTAGGCAGACCACACAGAAGAGAGCATTTCATAAACCAATTTACAATAAGAGATTGCCCTCTCTCTATGTAGCATTGGTGCAAGCTCCACTCCCCTAACACACATGCTGTCAGTAGCACCATTTCCAGGTACCATCACCTCCAGGCAGTCTTCCCTGACAATCCTCATCTTACTCTGCAAAAAGCTCCAGCATCCTCTCAGTTCCCACACACACAGTGGAAAGTGGTTCTTCAGAACTCAGGCTTTTGGAGTTAGAATGCTTAAATTACAAATCCCATTTTGACCACTTCCTAGTATTTACAGGAAAGCCACTGAACCCATCTGTGAAATGAGGCTAAAATACTCTAAAGCCATCATGAATTGTTACAAGAAGATAAATGGGTTGAGTACCCAGCATAGTACCTGGCACATAGTAAGTGCTTGATAAACACTAGTCATCAAGACACCCGCTCCTATGGACTACCATTTCACTTCTCAAACAGGCAAAAACTGCATCTCTCCACCTGGACTGAAGTTTCATGAAGACAAAGACCTTCTCCTCTTCATTAGTCAGGCCTTAAAGGGTCCAACATATAAGAACTCCTCAAGAAATCCATGTTAACTTAAATGGAATTGAAAGCAGGTGTGTTTCCCTTCTTTCTACAGCCTCTGTACCCAAAGATTGGATGAACCAGGGACAAGAAAATGCAAGGTGGAAATCCCCCAACAGACAGTCCATGAGCGTCGGTGGAACCCTGTGCTGTACCACCCACATCCCTTGCAGCTGAGTCCTTCTCCAGAACTTTCCTTCAGCTGGAGGAAGTTGCCTAGTTCAAGGTTACACCCCTCCCTGGGGTAGCTAGCATTCAAGGACAGGCTCAAGCAGGAGTACAAAGATCCAGCCCCCAGCGTCATTCAGGTCATCTCTGAAAGGCCATCCCAGCTCCAGAGTCCTATGGGGTCTGCTGGGTCCTTGGCTGCAACTGCATCACAGCCCAACTTCTCCCTCCACCCCATCCTGCTTCCCTGATTTGTTTGTAGGTTTTCTTCCTAAGCGCATTCCCTAATCGATGTCCTGCATGCTAATTTGTGACTCAGACCCAATGCAGTCCCCAGCATGTTTGTGTCCCTGTTCATAGCCAAGACCCATGGGCCAACCCCTTACCCTTGTCATTCAGAAGAGATGATGAGATCACAGTCTCTAAGATATGGTTCATTCACAAATACACTCTAGCACGTTCTCAGATGACCTCTTCCCCACTTCTGTGTCAGCCAACACTTCAAAAAGGTCTCCCTTCACTCTTAGATTTCTGTGAAGGAGCTCCCCCTCCCTTTCTAATTTCATCTCCTTTCATGATCTTGATTCTGGAGCCCTGCCCTTGTTCAGCACCTGTCTTGGGTCCAGATCAGAAGCAGACCTTTAGATGAGAATTTATCTTACCACACCTGCGTGGTGGCTCATGCCTGTAATCCCAGCATTTTGGGAGGCCAAGGCTGCTGGATCACTTGAGGTCAGGAGTTCAAGACCAGCCTAGCCGACATGGTGAAACCCCATCTCTATTATAAATACAAAAATTAGCCAGGTGCGGTGGTGCATGCCTATAGTCCCAGCTGCTAGGGAGGCTGAGGCAAAATAATCGCTTGAACCCAGGAGGTGGAGGTTGCAGTGAGCTGAGATTGTGCCACTGTACTCCAACCTGGTGAAGGAGTGAGACTTCGTCTCAAAAAAAAAAAAAGAATATATCTCATCTAAAGGTCTGGATTCGTGAGAAATTAAGGAAGTGCTCCCAGGAAAGATTGGAGGGAGGACATGCTAGGGAAGCAAGATAGACAGAAGCAAGAAGAGTGTAGTTTCAGGTGAAGTCCCAGCCCCAGCTGGGGACCAGTCCCATGGGGAGTTCTAAAGGCTAAATTATACCTCCTAGTTTGTCCTGCCTCGAGCCGAGAAAGCTAGGCTTTCATATCCCTGCTCCAGGCAGTCCTTAGCTGCAAACCTTCCCAGAGGGAGATCATCAGCCCTAGGGCATGTACAGCCCTCTGCCTGAACTAAGTGGCTCCAGTAGCTCTAAGGCAGCATCTTGAAGAGCGAAGGGAAACAGAGCACAGAGAAGCTTTTGGGTGGGCACACAAAAAAGGCAAAAGGAACGCCCTTTTACATGAAGGACAGTGCTCCAGCAGCCCCCTCTACAGCACCACCATGACATCTAACTCAGGAGTGGAAAACACAGAGGGTTTGCAGAAGATACTGTGGTGCCAGGAAAAGAAAACCAAGCTTGGTCCAGAATCCCAGCCCTGCCCATGGTCTGCTGTGTGATCTCAGCACCTCTCTGAGCCTCAGTTTCACCATCTGTAAACGCAGGATTATAAGGCAAATGAACCCTCCCTACCTCTCAGGCTTGTTGTGTGAATTAAATAGAATTGTGTGAGGGGAAGTGTTTTGTAAACCATGGGGGGATTCCTGCCCTGGAAGATGCAGCCTGCTGTCACCAACATAATCAAGCCCTCTTCCAAAACTCAGCCTGTGATTTCCTCCTCTCTCCCCTGCCTACTCCCCCTTGCCAACCTCATTTACTCACTCTCCTTAAAGGCTTCTATGTCTATTAAACTCCTAACTCAAAATAACCTGATAAAATGTTCGGGGGGGACTCACTGGTTCCAAATAGATATATGAGGATCAGGTTGGCCCAAAACACAAAACTCAGAGCCCCAGCCCAGCAGAGGTACATTCCGCAGACCTGGAAGACTGACCCCAGCCCACTGAGCTCTCTGCAGCCAGCTCATTAAATCCTAATCACCAGGACTCCCAGCCAGGTGGGGAGGGCGCTGTTTGTACAGGGTTTCCTGAGAGGTGCTGGGAGGAAACTACGCTTACATGATCTGCCCAGAAAGTCTGCCTAGGAAGGATCCCCAGCCTAGGGTCTCAGCACCCTGCCCACGTGACCCATCTTACGGCTGAGAACCCCTTCCCTTTCACCCAAAGCCCTGTTTGAAGTCTGACTCAGGTCTGTGGGGTAGATCCAAGGCGCCCTTAACCCAGGGGGAGCATTTATGTCTTGGAAGAGGAAAGTTTGACTGATCCCCAGGGTGGGTGAAGAGAAGGGCTGAGAAACTGCTGACTTTGTTGTTTAGTTTCAACCATATTTTTGTCCAGCTGCTGAAACGGAAGCATCATAGCAGCATAGGTACTGGCCTGAGAACCAAGAGGTCTGGCATGAGGTCCCGGCTTTGTTGATGACTTTTTGGGCAAGTCAGCCACCCTGTTGGGGCCGCAGAGTTCTCCCCTGCACCATGGGAGTGGTAATACTTCTCTCCTACCTCTTCAAAAGGGTTTGAGGAACACAATGGCAAGAGAGGTAACCTCAAAGCTGGAGCTTTTCTGTGCAGGTGGAAGTAGAATGAGGCTTATGTGCAAGATGCTTTACCCACACCATCTCCTTGAGTCCCAAGAGAGAAATATTACCCCTTTTGCAGATGAAGAAACTGAGGCCAGCTGGCTCCCACACTCATGCTCTTTCTGCCTTAGAGGGGAGCATCCAAGGGGCCCAGGTGTAGAAAAATCAACAACGGGCAAACGTTTCATCACTCATTCACCCAGTAAGGATATTCTGGAGCGGGGGCCTGGCTGATGACTGATATTGGCACATCCTGCTGCCCCCCAGGGACATCTCCCCTCCTACTGAAGCTCTGCCTCCCTTCAGCCTGGTCTCCAGAGACTTCACCATTTAACTCCAGGCCAAAGGGCAAAGCCAGAGCAGAGCTGCCCCCAGCAGTCTCCAGGCTGCTTTTGCCGTTTGACTCTCATTGGGCAACTCGTGAAGGCAGAGAAAAGACCTCACCATGAACTAATGGGCCACACTGCAAGTCTGGAAGTCAGGGCTGAACCACAATAATAACAAGAATGAGAATAGCAATAACTAGCATGTGATGAGCCCTTGGTCTGAAACAGGCACCATGCTAGGCTCTTCAGATATATTACCTTCATCTCTTTGCAGTCCTCTGAGACAAGGGCATTTGCGGGCCAAGATCACGCAGCCAGTGAGGAACAGAGGCAGGCTTCAAAGCGTCATCTTTCTGCCTCCAGAATCCACACTCTTATCTACAGCCCCTCTTTCCCTGACATACTGGACTACTTTGGGCAAGCCCCCCCACTTTCTTGGCCTCAATTCCCCTGCTACCCTGCAAATTGCTGGAGTCAGACTTTCTCTTCCAACTTTGACAATCAAGTGTCTTGACCTGGGAGATGAAATGGGGAGGGTGGCCCCAGCTGGCCCTCTCCCTGGAGAAGGGGACACAGATCCTAGCTAAGCCAAGCCTGAGCACAGTTCGGAAGGGAAAGCCTCAGGATGGGATGAGCCCCGCCAGACAGCTTCTCCTTGGAAGCCAAATTTTGCACTGACGCCAAAACTAAAGCCCCTTTTCAGCTTCCCAGTGCAAACTGCTCGCTGTAAGTGACTCCTGAGCTAATGAGCTCGGAATGTCAAATTCCATCAGTCAGCCAGCACAGACACGACACGATGAAACGCCCTACGCAGGAGGAGGTATGGTTCTGTTGCCTCTTTCTGTTTTTTTGCAGTAACATTCGTCACTGCTACACATGAAAATAAAAACCAGATGGAATCCCTGAGATGCAGAGAAGGATCTTTCCTTCCTGTGCAGTAGGATAAAGGCTGCGATGGGCACCTAGGGTCACTGTGGACAGGGTGGAGCTGTCAGCTTCTCAGCAGAGCAACCTCCCAGCCAGGGCCACAGATGAGCAACACCCAGCTCTTACCTGGCTCTTCTCCTTGGGGCCTAAGAGGAGGATGGAGCAGGTAAAGAACTGATGTCACTCCAGCCCTTCAAAACTCTGGCCAGGTCATGGACACTCGCTCCCAGCTTCTCCCACCTAGGGCCCTCTGTCCAGCCCTGGACACACCCCTGGGACCACTCTCTGAGTGTCACCCCTGTGCCACATGACTGCAAGCTCAGGGTGCTGAACAGAACACACTGGGCTGAGAGTGGGCCAGGACCAGAGCCTGATGCTCACATCCTCTGGGAAGCCTTTCCTGATCACCACACAATGCCAGGCATTGGTGAGTGAGACCGGCCCTCTCTTTTGACATCTTCCTAAACATTAAGGCCAAGTCACGTGCCTTTACCACCACTTGCCTTGTTCATGCAATGTGTCATGTGTGACCTGCATAGATCCTTACCTAGACTCTCAGCAGCTCCTAGGGGGTGAGCAGTACTACATACTTTCTTTGAGGGCCCCCTTAGCCCCTAGCACAGTGGCTGGTTTATCAAAACTGTTCTATAAATGTGAACAGAAATAATATAGTTATAATATCACTTTGATTAGCATTAATATAGCAATAATGATCATCTACCCCCACCCCGTGTGCTGTGTGAACACTGGACAAAGTATTTTACCTCATTAACTCACCTCCCCAAGTCTCATCTCTGCTACACAGCTCAGCCAGTCTCCTGCACACCACAGTGCCCACTAACTGCAGCTCCCACCCCTCCTAGGCGGGCTCAAAGCCCACACGCCAACAGAATCCAGTCCAGCTGGGGCTCAGCTGGGGACTAGTGGACTTTTTCTAGTTCCGCAGCAAACATCCTAGAGGCCCAGCAGATCTCCCTGAGCCTCCATTTGCTCGTCTGCAAAGTGGAAAAGGTCCCTTCCCAATAAGGGGTGGATGAACAATGACTTAGAAAGAGGCTGATCCTAGCTGGGACATCTATATGGGGTTTGGGGGCGGGGTCTGAGCTAGGTCCTTCCCTCTGTCCATTTTTTGTTGTTATGAGTCAGTTCCATCCTGAAATAGCCGTGGTGCCCGGGCAGCTGCCCCCAGTCAACAGGCTAATGTGATTGGGCTGCCAGGCATTGGTCAGTGAGGGAGAGGTGGGGTTCAGATCTGGAAGACAGTGTAGCCAGGACCTCAGTGCCCTCAGGGTTCTAGCAAAATCCTAAGCCCTACCCTGGACCTTTTCCCTTATTTTCTCCCTTTTTCCTCCAACCCCCAATCTGAGAGCCTCCTGAGTAAACCACTTGTCTTCTAAGCCAAGAAGTTATCCAGCTTTCAGTCCAATTCATTGCTGATTTGGGGACCCGCCGGGTAGGGTTGCCAGGTATCTTATATACAAGGATGTGTCCCATATTTACTTATGTGACCCAGCTCTTATATAGACTGTCAAAATGGTCCATAATTAACACCCTGTATTCAGCTTTTGTCAATAAATTACAAAAATTCAGCCATTAGAACTATTTTTCTAATTTAGCTGGGCATCCTATCTTTTTATTTGCTAACTCGGCAATGCTACTCCTGGGTCCAGGTGCTCTGAGACTCCCAATCAGAGCATCCCCAGGGCAGTCATTTCTACACAGACCATGGAAGCAGCTCTGTGCATGTCCATGTGTGCATGTATATACATATGTGTGCTACGTGTGTGCATTACCTGTGTCCCTCCATGCCCGGTTGGAGGGTGCTCAGTATGTTCACTGACAGAAGTCTGTTGAAGGCATGAGAATGAGTCATCTCCACCCAACTCTAAACAAAGCCTGCAGAATAGGGGCAGCCACACCAGGGGTCTAGCTGAGTTACTCTAAGACAAAAAAGTGTTTCAATCACCTTTCCCATTGGGAACTTTCCTGATAAGCTTAGGATTCATCCTGCCAAGCCTCCCTTGGATGTTGAAGAGAAACTGCTCTATGAGGTGCTCAAGGAGGCCTCATCACGGACCTACCCAGCTGAGAAGCTCCATTGGTCCAACTCCTTCACCACTCAGGTGAGAAAATGGAAGGCCAGAGGGGGAAAGGGTCTTGCCCGATGTCACATAGCCATCAGAGAAAGAATTGGAACTGGGATCCCCATCTCCTGGATCTAGCCCAAGGCTTGTCCACTGCCTACAATGACTCTTTCTGATAGCAGGGCACAGTCAAAAGAAAGCTGAACTCTCGAGAGTTCAATAGCAGCCATTTGTTCCCCAACTTGCAGGAATATAGTAGTGCCTAGCATTTATTGAGCTCCTACGGCATGCTAGGCTCATTTAATATACACAATACCCCCACGTTGTAAATTTTACGATTGCCTTCATTTATGCAAGAAGAAACGGAAGCCAAACTACTTGCCCCGGGTCACACGGTTGGCAAGGTTAGTGGCCTCTTTACCCAGATGTGCACTTTGAACCAAGGTAGGAAACTGGCTTCCTTGTGCTAAATAAACTGGGCTCTGTAAGCCAGTTCTTCAGATGCTTCAATGGCTGCTGTGAGTGAGGGCCTGTGAAGGTGGGCTATCATTTAATCACCAGGATCTGAACCCTCTTTCTCTAAGCCAAGGGCAGCTATATCTCCTGGCCACTTTTCTTGCCTGAGTCATCAATTTCAGCTAAGATCTTTAAACTCACCTCACTAAGAGATTTTCCAAGTCTTATGCCTGGGACAGGAGACAGGAAGTGATCATGTTGCTCCCTTGTAAACCCTGCCTTTCAACTCTCCCCTTGAGACAAGACACTCTCCCTCCTATGCTTCTGAATGGTTATTCCCTATGCACCTCCCGCCCCCACAACCCCATCTTTCCATCTTGCCATTCTCAGCTCAGCCCAGCCACTGCATTCAGCAGCCATTTGTCACAGCGCCCGACACCACACAGGGGTACTGTTTGCTCACTTGCCTTCAAGAAAGTAAGTAGTTTTTTGGTTGATAGCCAGTTAAGGGGACTGGATATGGGCAGAGAACTGTGTACCAGACCCCTCCCCAGGGAAGTGCCCTGGCATGTTATCTGGCACTCCTGAAATCCAATGCCGGGCTGGTGGGGCGGCCAGGTGTGCCTAAGACAAGGCTGTTTTCCCTCTCTGGAGAGGCCTCCTCCATGAGGAGGGGTCACAAAGGGCTCTGCTTCCTGCTGTTGGGCTGCCAGGCCGCCCCACAGGGTAGGGATTTCATCTCCAAGCCTGCTCTGGCTGGGTCTATGTGCTCTCCCGCCTCCTGTAAGCACCTAGGTTTGACCTCCTGAGTTTGCCTGGCGCTCCCCTGTCTCCCCTGTGGTCCTCATTTACCTCGCAATATTTCTGGGTTGGCCAAGATTACCCTCCTCCCTCCTTTCTCTCCACCCATTGCTGCCCCCAGTAAGCTCTCCCTCCCCGCTGGTGTGTGCTCCCAGGGGCTCTGTCACTCCTTGGTACAGCCTGCAAATGAGCTTGTCCGGAGGCCAGACAGCATCTCCACCCAAATCCCTTATCTGCCATTTATCAGCTGTGTGACGTTAGGCAAGGTACTCAGCCACTCTGAGCCCAATATCCTCATTTCTAAAACGGAGTTGGTGAGAGTTTCTACCTCTCTGGGGGCATCATCAAGAGGATTAAATGAGAGAATGCACATAAAGTTCAGAATTGAATGGCACAGAGCACATTCAATAGCTGTTGGTCACAACCCCTGTCTCTGCAAATACTCAAAATCTTATACCTGCCTTCTAACTTTCCCCTGGTCTTGATTGTTTTAATTTATGGTTTTCCCATATTGATTTCTTACTGCTTTATTTTTACATTATAATGTGTTTATACCTTATATGTATTAATAAAGTTTAATTCTAATCCCTGAGTGCCACTTCAGATATTTTGTGTAATCAGGTAGGAAAAGTAGACACTCAGAGAGCCACACAGAGACAGGCAGAGGTGATGGGGAAGACAGGGCTGGGAGGGGGGACAGGAGGAGGGCAGTGGGGCAGGAAGGAGAGACTGAGCGCCCCTAGAAGGACTGACCACCAAAGGACAACCAAGAGGGGCAAGGACCAGCCCCACTCCCTCGTGCCACATTCTTACTGCCTGTTAGGAGAGACTGGACTTACAGGTTTAGAGGGAGGGAACCACTGGGAGCAGCAGGGTAGGGAAATGATGGTGGGCAAGGCAAGGAAGTGCTACCCGTGAGGGCACGGAGGCAGGAATGTTAGGCCCCTGTGAGCCAGGCGGAAACCAGGTGCTTAAAAGGAAACTTCAGCAGAAAATGTTCCCACCCTCACTCATCTCCCCCCCAACACACGCAGACCCCTACACACTACCCAGACTCATCCATACATACACACACACACACCCATAGACACACATGCACACCCACACACAGACGTACACACCCACACACACACGTGCACACCCACACACCACACACATCAACACCCACACACACACACACGCACACCCACACACATCCACACCCACACATATACATGCACACCCACACACCACACACACACAGGCACACCCACACACCCATACACATGCACACACACGCACACCCCCCACACACATGCACACCCACACATATGCACACCCACACACCCATACACACATGCACACCCATACACCCATACACACACATGCACACCCACACACATGCACACCCACACACATGCACACCCACACACCCATAGACACACATGCACACCTACACACCCACACACATGCACACCCACACACATGCACACCCACATACATACACCCACACACCCACACATGCACACCCATAGACACACATGCACACCCACACACGTACACCCACACACACCTGCACACCCACACACCCATAGACACATGCACGCCCACATGCCTACTTGTATATACACGTACACATCCGTATACACACAGACACATCCCCACACACTCATACACACTCATACACACCTACCCATACACATGCACCCTCATACAGACACCCCTATACACATATGTAAACACACATGTACACACCCACACACCCATATACACACATACACACACGTACACACCTATGCACACTCATACACATGCTCAAACATACATCCATACACACGCACCCACACAGTCCCCTATATAAACACGTGAGCAACCACATGCAGCCCCCCACACACACATTTGTGCATGTGCACGCACACACACCTTCATGGCTATTTGGAGGGGCCTCTCCCCTCCCCTCAGCACCCACAGCATCACCCTCACACACCTGCCAAGATTCTCAGGCCCCTCTCCTGGCTGCCACCCTGTGGCTCTCTCAGGTCAGGTCTTGTGTCAACTGCAGCCTCACCTTGGCACGCCTCTCAGAGGCTCACCAGAGGGCTCAGAAATGCAGAAAAGGGTGGCAGAAAGTGAGGAGTGGTCCACAGGGAGTGGCCATGGGAGAGTCTGCTCAGCGCGTCACCAGGGACGTTGTGACTGGAGGGTCCAGAGTTTGAAGACAAATGCCACACTGCTCCGTCCTCACCCACCAGGCATGGCAAGCACTGGGCCCTCTATCTAGGGCACACATGGGGGCTGTAGGCCTGGCTCCCCTGGGTCCGCCTAAAAAGCCACCCAGACCCCTAACTCCAAGGCCTACAAAGCCCCTGAAAGCCCACAGGCCAGCCTGGCCCCACCACTACCCAGGGATATCTATTTCTCCCTCCTCTTTTCCAGCACAGGTAATGACAATGCACTTGAGGAAACTCGATAAGTTGGCTACCTTGAAATGGAGAAGGAGGTCAAGAAACACATTTCCTAACTTTCAAAAGGAACTGTCTGGGATAATTAATCAACACATCACCAACACCAAGGGATTGTTTTATATCAGAAGACATATAATTTTAAAAAACAATAGCAGGCTTGTTGTGTGTTTTGTTTCTAAGGAATGTTAATTATGTTTGGCACCCTGACACATCCAAAGGTTCTCCCCGAATATTTAGAAATCAGACAGAACTTGGCTTCGAGGTCTTTCTTTACCTGGACTTAGCACAGGCAGGGTCGTAGAAACAAAATGGGCCTTCAACAGGTCTTTGAATGGGCCTGTGATTGCTGTACTAGTGAGGAAGGCACTTGCAACTGCTAAATTGCACTCACTATTGCTTAATTACACCTTTGGATCAGCACCTAATTTGCTTAGGGTGCAACTGAGCTGCCATGGCTGTAATTGCTTGTACACTACTTAACAATGCAGCCACCACCAGGGGAGACTGGAGCCTCACTTGACTCTGCTCAGAGAGGCTACAGCCCCATAGCTGTGGTTTCCAGGGCCACAGAGCCCCCAGCAGCCCAGAACAGCAGAAGGCAGCCCTGGCTTTCTAGCTGTTCCCTGGAAGCAACCTGCATGCCAGAAACCTTAGAAAGGTCCATTGGAGGTGTTCACAGAGCCACTAGGAGGACACTCTAAGGCTAATCCTCCCAGTGGGTTCCTCGCCAGTGGGCCCTCTCTGGGAGGCAGCTCTAGGACATGAGCAACTCCACCTAGGTTCTGCCTCGACAATCCTGGTTACTCAGGGCTGCCATCTCCTGCTGGGGCCTGGTTCCCATGGTTAATCTATGCTGAGACACAGCAGGGGAGGTAGTGGCTAAAGCTGCTGGCACCCAAGGGGGACAGGACCATGACCACAGGCACTCAAGGCCCCAGGTAAGAGAGCAAAGCCCTCCTCCTGAGACCCCTGGAGCCCTGCTGATGTCCACAGTATGACCAGACTGGCAACATCAAGATTCATGTCCCACAGAGGAAGGGGGAGGCACCCACGTTTCCCCCTAAACACACACACACACGCACACACGCACACACAACACACACACACACACACACACACAACAGAGGCCTTTGTGGGAAGGAAGTCCTTGCTCTCTCAAGAAGGGAACTAGGGTCCAAATGTCTTCCTTTCCTCCTGGAGGAGGAGGGCACCAGTGTTTTCTGATGGGCTCACCTGTGTCCTGGCTGCCTCCTCAGTCACACCTTGGGGTGTTTACACCCAATGAAGGGTACATGCAGGCCTGTAACTGCGTCACTGTCTCCTGATGTCACCAGAAAGTCTCCAAGCCACAGCAAGTAGACTTAGTTGAGATGTGAAAGGTAAGAGATAAAGGCTTCAGGATTAACAATCTAGATGTCAGAGTCAGACAGCCATGAGTTCAAGTCCGAGTTCTGCCACTTGAAGCCATCACTTCACCTCGTGAGCCTCAGTATCCTCATCTGTAAAATGGGTTTTGTTCATAGAACCTACCTTATGGAGTTGCTATGAGGATTCAGGGAAATCATGCACATAAAGCACTTAGCTCAGACCTTGGACCATAAAATCACTCAAGTATGTTCTCCTTCAAGAGAACGAGAGTGAGCAAGCCGTGAACTCATTGCACATCGAGTACTGTCTCAGCCACTTTCCAGCTCTGAGACTTTGGGCAAGAAACTTAACTGGTCTATTTTCTTATCTGCAAAATGGGGATGATTTCATGGTATTTCATTCATAGTATCAATGTGAAAAATAACTACAACGAGTGAAAAGTACATGGCATACAAGAGTCACTCAATAGACAAAGCTCTTAACATGATGTTTATTCATTCATGTTCATTCATTTTGATTCAATTCTTTCTACTATTTTTGAAGTTTTCAAATAAGTATAACAGATCTTCCTTCTGGGTGCATTTGGTTTGTTCATACCTTCTCCCCTCCCAGACCCCAAAATAATTGTATATTTCTTTTTTGTTTGTTTGCTTTGATTTAAAAAAAAAAGAAAAAAAAAAAAACAGTCTCGCTTTGTCACCCAGGCTGGAGTGCAGTATCACAATCTCAGCTCACTGCAACCTCCACCTCCTGGGTTCAAGCAATTCTCCTGCCTCCGACTCCCGAGTAACTGGGATTACAGGTGCGCACCACCGTGCCCAGCTAATTTTTGTATTTTTAGTAGAGACGGGTTTTACCATGTTGGTCAGGCTGACCTTGAACTCCTGACCTCAGGTGATCCACCCACCTTGGCCTCCTAAAGTGCTGGGATTATAGGTGTGAGCCACCACGCCCAGCCAGAATTGCATACGTATTTTTAGTTCTACTTAGCATGTGCTGCTTTGGGGAATGTTTCTGGAAATTTCGGAAAGCATCTTGTTAAATGAGACCCACAGACCCTAGAAGTGTTCTTGCTGTATACCTGAACTTACATGAGCTGGGTCAGGGGAGCTGGGCAGGGTGGGAAGGGCAGAAATGGGCAGCATCACCAGACTCTACCCAGAAGGAGAGCCCCCTTCCCAGGACCAGGGCTGGAGAGTCTGGTTTACCTGGATCCAACAGAGATCTCATCTTTGGGGAAAGTGGAGACTGAATTCTGGGCAGAGCCCAGAGCCCAGGTCAGCTGGGCAGGAGTCACCACATAGGTGTCTGCTCATCCTGTGGGACAACCCCTCATGGACAGTCAAATTATTAAAGAATCATGGAATTGCAGTTAAGCTTTCAAAAGAATCTTGTTAGAGATACATCCTAACATGGTTACTAACGACAAGATATAATGTCTGGAATTTACTCCAAAATAGCCTGGGCTGGAGAGAGACTGGGAAGGGTAGATGGAACTAGATTGACCTTCACTTGATCATTTGTACTTAACAAGCCAGGGCTGCTGTCGTTTAAACCACCAGACTGTGTGGAACTTTCCACCCCTCCTGGGTACAGCCACTTCTGTGGCCTCAAGCAAGCAGACGTGGAGAAATGAGCGAAAATCACAATCCGACAGGCAGCAGGAAGGTTCTGGACAGAACTATCCTGGATCCTGTCTCTTTATAGTGACACCTGTACACCCATTGGCTTGGTCCCTTTCCCCAGGATGAGAGAGCGAGTCATGAGGCCGGGAAGGAACTACCACAAGGTACTCTCCCTCCCTAAGTGCCTTCCATCACCCACTGGTCTGCAATAGAAGGAGAGGCCAGAAAGGGCAGTGAGCAGGGAGGGCAGGTAACTAGGGCCTGACCCGTGGGGGTAGGGGTGGGGGGCAGACAGCTACAATGCTCATGAAGTGGTGGCACAGAGTAGACATTTGAAGCAGAAGCAGTGGCTATTTACTCCTGCCCCCAGGCTGGCCTACAATCTAACCCAGGGCCAGAGGCAGGGAGAGAGCTTCCGAAATAAGCATGAGGCTTGGATGCTAGTCCCCCAGAGACTCCTGGCTCACCTATTCCCTTCCCTGGGGCAAAGAACCAAGTGACCCCTCTAGAGATTACTCTTCCTGGGGTTTCCACGAGCAACTGATGGGCTGAGATCATTGGTACATCCACATACACCTCACGTGTGTACACACAGGCCCACACATGCTCTCTTCCTCTACCCTCTTGAGGCTGACAAGTGGATGTGGTCTGTAGCATATTCAGTATATTATAAATAAAGTCTCCTTTTCAGCTATGAAAACTCAAGATTTGAGAGGGAAGCAGGTTGTGGGGTGCCATAGGGTGTGGGCAGAGAAGGGGGGCCTGTAAAGGGCTCTGGCTTTCAATAAACCCTGAATGACACCACCACCACAAGGGTCCTTGGAGCTGCTTAAGTCCTTTTGTGCTGCCCCTAAACGGCAAGTACAGAAAGCAACATTTGAGTCAACATGGTGCTGTTTACTTAACAAAGCAGTGGCCTTCCGCTTGAAGTGATCTACAGTAGTAGACACTACTTCTGGCTTTCATGGAAGGCCGCAATTGCAGTCTTTTTTTTTTTTTTTTTTTTTGAGATGGAGTCTCACTCTGTTGCCCAGGCTGGAGTGCAGTGGTGTGATCTCAGCTCACTGCAAGCTCCGCCTCCCGGGTTCACGCCATTCTTTTGCCTCAGCCTCCTGAGTAGCTGAGACTACAGGCACCTGCCACCACGCCCGGCTATTTTTTTGTATTTTTAGTAGAGATAGGGTTTCACTGTGTTAGCCAGGATGGTCTCGATCTCCTGACCTCATGATCCACCCGTCTCAGCCTCCCAAAATGCTGGGATTATAGGCGTGAGCCACTGCGCCCAGCCAACTGCAGTCATTTAGAGTGGGTCAAGGAAAGGAGTGGCAGTGAGCCCTTCAGGAAGCAGACCACCATGGCCGAAGGGAAGCTATGCCTGTGTGAGGTTGGGGGAGGCAACACAGAGAAGCCAGCTGTACCCTGCAAACATGCACCTCACTGTGGCTCCCACAAACATGTCCAGTCATGCCCTCTCCACCCCCATGGTCACACCTGGGCCGACCTACACTCACACACACAAATATTCACACTTTCGAACATCCATCCATACACATGTACTCTGTTACTCAGCCCCACTCACAAGCGCAAATGTACCTGTGCTTACCAGGCTTGCATACTGCTCACGGTCCAAGATGGTGGTGGCTGTTGCTCTTCAAGTCCTCTGTACTGCAAAGGGGGCAAGAGGCAGTGCCAGCTAGGTGCCACTGAAGGAGGGACTCCTAGGAATAAAGCTGATTCTCAATAATAAAGTCACTCTTGGATAGTACCACACCCAACACACAGATGTCTCCACCAGAATTTGAGTTTACGGACTCCAGACTGTGTACTGCCTAAGAAGTCTGGCCAAAAGGATGGGCGACGGGGTGCTCTGCTGAAATCCAGTTCACATTCCACTTGGCAAGCCACAGGAGAGGAAGGGATGCCTTCCACCCAGAAGAAGGGATGCCTTTTGCTAAGCTGCACAAAGACACAGTATGGGCTACTGCAACCCCAACCCCCATGGTCACGTGCACACTTACATGCATGTTTGTGATCCACATGTTCAAAGCTGCATGCTATACAAGCATATTCAGGTATAGCCACTCATACATATGCAGCCACCAGCATGCAAGGTACATGGCACAGAACTCTCTTCATTAGCACACCCCTTCCTAGGGACACAGGCACAGATTCTCCTGCTTGGCCTTGACCTGAGCTGACGATGATGCTCTCAACCCCCATTCCAGGCCCTGCGCCCCACAGACAAGGCCTCAGAAGTGCCTGATCCCTCAGGAACAAAATCCAGTGACCAGGCAGGTCCCACAACAACTTACTTACCTGCCCTCTCTTACCTGCCCCAGGATGAGGCCACTGCCAGAGTGGCCCCTGTTGAGGACAAAGGCTGACATGGAGGGCTCTGCTAGGTGACCAAAAACATGGCCCACCCACCTCTTGGGTTTGCAGTGGGTGAGCGTGTGTCTGGGGGAAAGCGGGGAAGCAGGGGAAAGGGAGAACTCTGCCTCCAGGAGGACCTTGCAGCCCCAGGGAGTCAAGTGCCAGAGCAGCTGTCTCCAGACCCATGGCTTCCAAATAAGCCAGACCCTCAGCCAATGCCAGCCACCCAGCCCTAGCTGTGCTTTTACTTACCCAGGCAGTACAGGGGAAAGAACTCCCACAGGCCCTGGGGCACCTTCCTTTAATTACTCCACTGGTGACTCCTGAAAGTTTCTCACCTTCCCCAGGGCCTCCCTACAAGAAAGAGGCTCTCTAGCCTAAAGAGTCTTCTATGGGGGCCCAAAAGCCCCTGTCTGTGCACAAGCACAGTGCCCCGAAGGCAGACAGCAGAGGACAGAGGCAGTGGCCCCAGCCCAGAAAGCCTCCCTCCACTCCCACCATTCTACTGCAGACAGGCCCAGGGCCCACGGGCTCTGGCCGACCTGGGGATGGGCAGTCCCTGGCATGGCTGCCCCTCCAGCTCTTCGGTTTTAGGAGAGGGGAGGGGCGTCCACATTCTCTGGAGAGCAGAGCCCTGCGAAGTGACCCTGTTTCAGAATGAAATTGAGCTGCCATTTTCATCTTCTTCCCAAATGTCAGCAGCGTTAGATCAGATTAGGAACTAATCTCTTGCCAAAATTCATTTCCGAACAAGAGAGGTGTCTGCGGGCGATGTGGAGGTTTGTCATTGGTTTCTCAACTCGCCGTATCCTTTCTCTCCCTGTTACTGGGGTGGGAGCAGGGGTAAAAGTTGGAATAGACTGCACTGAAGCCCCGAGGAGGCCTAAGGAAGGTGAGGCAGCGCAGCGGCAGCAGGTGCAGTGGGAGGAAGCCCGTGGCATTAGGTGAATGGGCAGCCATGCTGGCCTTGTGCTCCCTAGCTGTGCAGAGCCAATTGCTCAGGCATCCTTCCTGGGATGGAGAGAAACAGGAACAAGGGCTAAGCGAATGGGGCCAGAAGGACAGGGCCTGAAGCCTGCACCACATCTTCTCTGAGTTCCCTCCCCAAACCCCACCTAGTCCCTCACCTCAGTGTCCCCAGCCTCTCACCCCAGGGGCCAGAGTAGTAAAAGGAAAAATAAAAGGCAATTGCAACCTAAAGAGAGAGAAGGAAAAAAAAGGAAAATAAATGCCCAAACGCACTGGTCACTACCTTGCAGGAGGCCTCAGTTGACAAGTGACCAGAACACAGCCGCTGGCCTGAATGCATAATTACCCCCAAGTGAAAATTCCCCCATCTAATTTGATATTTAGTTCTTTGCAGAAGCTATAGCCTTCGTAAATAATATACAAAGTAAGAAACCTAATCCCGCCTGCTAGAATGTTTAATTCATCATTATGCGAGCTAATTGGAAGGTGATTATATGGTAATTGCTCATTAGTGGTGTATATTTATCGCTGTACCTTATGTCAAGGCCATGGGAATTGTGTAGAGTCTGTTCTCTCATTTCAAGGATCAGTTTCAGAAGCAGGAGCGAAGCAGGCAAGATCAAGTTCTTTCTGACGTCAGGGTCCAGCCAGGGCTATGGAGACCCGTGCTATATATAGGGCCTGGAGCTGGCTGGGAGCAGGGGACGTCTGGGGCCAGGCTGAGGCCCAGCCCTCCAGACGTTGCCGGCAGCCAGGCCACCGCCACACGAGGCCAACCCTCCTCAAGTCATTTTCCAAATGAGACTCCAGGCCCGTCCCAAGCACCTCCGGACCCCCAGGTGCATTTTGACCTTGTGCTTGTGCTGGGAATGGAGACCTTACTTTTGTGCTGTCTCTCAGGAGTGAGAGGAGGGGCAGTAAATGTGGGGTAGGGAGGAGGATGGCGAGGCTGGATATGGAGATTGAACACTGGGTGGGAGATAGGGATCTGAAGGTGAGGTTTGACTTGATGAGGAAGGTGGCATTTTGAGTGCTCGTCTCGTCCCTCTCTCCCTGCCTTGCCAAAAACATTCTCTCAATCACACCACCCAGCGAAGCCGGATGCTGGCTCCATACTGCCGGGTTGGTATTTAGGGAGGGAAACCCAGAGTAAACCGGGAGCTTACTCCCCGGGGTAATCGGCGGAGCCACGACAAATGAACTCGAAGCACGAAGAACGAAGAACGGCGGGACGTGAGCGGAACCCAGCCACAGGGCCAGCGCCTGGGATGGGAACTTAGGAGAGGCAGGAAGGCGGGTCTGAAATCCTGAGAGTGTGGAGAGATGGGGAGGGCTCGGCCTGCAGGTGAAGGTGAGGGCAGGGGCGAAGCCTGGGGCCTTAGCAGCCGGGAGGACCAGGCTCTGGCACTCGGAGTCCAGCCTCCATGCGTGCATCTCCGCACGTGGGCGTGATCTTTGGCGCGCTCTGGCGCCCCCTCAGAGGAGTGCGACGCGCCTCTGCCCTACCCGGACCCCAGCCCTGGGCGCCGGTCCGCCGCCCATTTCTGGCACCCGGACTTGCAGCTCCGGTGCCCTCCCGAGACCCCCCCGCCGGGCAACAAACACTAATAAACAAAAGGCCAATTAGACGCTGGGGCGCGGCTGATGAATGGACCTTGCGCTTCCAAGCGTGGCGCCTCCTAGAGTTTTCTGGCGCACAGGGTCATGTGGGAGAAGCCAACTCCTGGAGAGGGGTCACGGCTGGGGTCAGAGGGTTCTCAAAACTCCCACTTTCCCCTGGCTACGGGGCTGGCTGGGGCAAGAAAATCCGGCGGCCAAGCGGAGGGCGCGGGCTGGAAGCTGCGGGCGAGGCTCGAGCGGCCTCGCAACGCAGCCCGGCTTTCGGGCGTTGTCCCCAGACGCTGGAGGCCGGCATCCTCTGCTGCCCCGCCCGAGGCTGCTTCGAGGCGGCGCCCCAGTAATTCCAGCGCTGATTGCTGGAATAATAAAGACTGGTCTAGAAAAATGCGCAGTTACACAAAACGGCTGTTGTTTGACAGACTCCGGAGTTATTGGGGCGCTGCCGGATGACATCCCAGCCCAAGCCTCCTCACTAGACACACACGCCTCGATCCCAAGACACGCAGATGCTGCCCTAGGGCCGGGCATGGACATCCATCACAGGGACCCCCATCCAAACACCGAGAAACGTCCCCGCAAGCCACACACACCGAGGTCACCCCATTCTCTGAGATGCACAACTCCAGGCGAATTCACAGATACATTAGTGCAACTAGATCATGGCACACAAATTCAATAAACTGCATTTCCATACCGCCATAGGCACTGTGCAGCCTCACAGCTGCACGTGCTGGCCCTAACTCAAAACAATCTAGACGCACAAGGTCAGCTAGACATCTTGACCAAATCTACATAAGTAGCCCTGGCCGCTCCAGCCTTTAACTTACTCAGACAATTAGCACTGACACAAATTGACTAAAGTCCTAGCTGAGACACACAATTCTATTCCACAATCCACACAAATGCCATTATACCACAAACTAGTGCTCTCACCCTATACAAACATACAAGAACAGACCCTCACCCTGCCAGCCTTACACCGACTTGGACCAGCCCTTAAAACCCCCACCACGGAGCGGGGCCCCGGGCCAGGCCTCCGAGCAGCCAGAGTCCCTCCCCAACCGGCCCGCGCGTCCCAGACTTTGTTTCCTGCGACTCGAGGCGGGGACGGGGAGGAGCCGAGGTTTCCAAATCCGCGCGCAGGCCCGAGTCCCTTTTCTGCCTGGCCCGCCTGGCGCGGCCCTCAGGCAGCCACAATCCGCCCCTCGCACAAAAGTGGCCCGGCAGGTTACGGGCCGCAGCCAATGCGCCAGCTCCTGCTCGGCTTGCCTGCCAGGAGCAGAGCCAGAAGGAGCTTGGAGCACTGGACACACAGAAAGAAAGCCAAGAAGTTCGGAGGTCGAAGGCTTCTCCCACCCTAGGACTTTCTGGCGCCTCCGCGAGAAACGCACACGGAACCCATGTGTACCTCGCAGGAGAACGTAGCCGCGGCACACGCGCGTAATAGATTCAGTTTGACCCTCTCAGGGCAGCGTAAACGGAGAAATGTGGCTCTCCCTAACATGCACTTGGCTACGGGGTCCTACAGGGAAGGTTCACAAGTAATTAACAAGGAAAGGGAACATGGATCAAACTTGTATCCTATATCCCCATTCGGGGTCACAGACAAGACCCTATGGCAGCATGCATACAGTTCACCGTGTCCCAGGAGGAGCGCAGAATCTGACCCACGCTGCCCATTGAGCCCTACCCGGGAGCATCCATGCCTGGCACCTACGGAGCACGAAGGGGCACATAGACCTGGGGCACATGGCTCCCACACCCCCCTGCTCAGCCCAGCACGCGCACACTGCGAAGGGAACGCAGAGGCAGGGCACACGCGCACCCTGCCCCGCGCCCCACGCCCAGATAGTCATCGTGGGATGGCATCTCGCAAATATTTATATTCCTCAGCGCCACGGCAGCCTGCGTCCACATTAGACGCTCTAATCCTGCCACTTTAAATAGATGAATTAATAAAGCAAACGAGCGGCTAATAAGCTGACTGTCCTGCCTTTTTGAGGCGGAGGAAGGACTCGAAAGTGCGCCAAATTTGTTTGCAGTGGATCAAGGCGAGCCGCCTCTGCTTCACTTTCTTTATCTTAATTCCGACTTGAAAAGATATAATTATCTAGTTTGAACAGAGCTGCTATCAAATCCTTCTTTGGGCCGGGAAGGGGGGCGTTGGAGTGGATTGCGGCTCTCTGAGCCGCTCCGTGCAGCCGGAGATAGCGCGTAATGAAGATGTGGAGGCCTGAGATACAAAGGGCATTAACCTCATTAGCATGAAACCTTTTCTTCTTACCATTGTGGGACCCTTTCAGCCGCCTAATCCCCCCTATTTTCAAAGCTTGGTTTGTAATAAAGCTTTTAGTTTTTTTTTTTCAAAGCTAATAGTATTCTCTGATGATTTTATTGCTGTTACACTACATAGGACGTTTACCCCAAAAAAAAGAAAAATCTTCCTCACCAGCCCCCTTTTCTTGTACTTAAAAAATATAAAGTATACAATTTTGGCAGAAATAAACCTTTTATTAAGACGGAAAATTTTTTTCTGGACAGACCATTCTGAATTTTAAGAATGTTTAAGAATGCGCTCAGTGTTTGAGGTATTGCGGGTTTCGGAAGGTGAGTGGAAGGAAAAGGTAATTTGTACTTGTTGAAGAGAAAGGGATGCTTTGCGGGAGCGCTGACTGCAAAGCGCTTGAGACAGCTAGTGGTCACCGAGGGTCGTGCTGTCAAAGCGCCTGGAAGCCCCACGAGGGTTTCCTGGATACCGCGAGGCGCACCTGTCCCTGTGAGATGCAAGTCCAGGTCTCCTGAGGCCACCCCGTCTCCCTCCTCCCCCCAGCAACTCCCGGCGGTGGAGTAGCCCCTCACAGCACACGCACCTTCCAAGAGGGGTCTGTGTGAAAATGCACTACGAGCAAACAGGTTTCTACAGAGGGACAGAGATGGGGGAAAAGAGGGGAGGGCTAGACAGGCAGAGATGGGGGAAAGGAGAAAGAGACGGAGAATGAATTCTACTTTAGAGAAGAGGAGGAAAAAAAGAAAGAAAAAATTTCCATAGTGCCCTATAGTCCCCACACGTGCACGGAATGTCTAATCTTAACTTTTCAAGGCAGGATGTTAACAAAGCTTGTATTTTTGCCCTGCATTGTAACTTGGCCTTATCACAGTGTAAAGGGTGGGGAGATTGTCCTAAATTATGTCCAGGCAGCCCCCCTGGATCCATGGATTAAGAGATTAAAGGAGACCACTGGGCAAGGCCTCCTCTTTCCCCTTCATATTCCTGGTATGATAATTGCTTAAACTGATTTGCACTTTCACAAAAGCTCGCAGGACGCTTTGTAGCTCGAACAGAACAGACGAGGTTTCTCTATCAATGGAAATAAAACTGATTAATGCAGCCTATCAGGATAAGAAGCAAATGAAGCATGCAAAAACAACCTCGTACCCCCAGAAGGGGGAAGGAGGGAGGGAAAAAAGCTAAGTTTCCTCCAAGTCTGATTACAACTTTTTCTTTAATGTTAAAATTAAGAGTTGAAGGTTTCTCAGAACGCTTGCCTTATAAGGCTGCTGAGGCCCTTGGGCTCGGCCCATCACCTTCGGCAGATTGGAGCCAGGGAGAGAAGGAAAGAAAGGAAGGAAAAGTAAGACTTGTACTTCGAGGTTTAAAGTCAGAAAGTTTAGAAGTTGCAAGATTCTGATTCTGCTACATGTTTTCCCCGATATTCCAGGAGAGTAGTCTTCAATGTGTAACTATATGTCCAGTATTTTTTTAATAACCAGAGGTTAAAAGAAGTAAGCATTTTAACCCAAAGTTCAAACTAAACTCCCTCAGTAGGGCATACAATGGGCAAAGGTCTGGTTGGAAAACTTTTCTCCCATCCCTTTTCTGAAGGACTTAAGTTTTCCTAATCTTCTCCCTTCTCCACCCTCATCTTTCTTTAAAATGCCTGAGAATCCACCAAACTGGCCCTTTTGTGGGTGAGGAGCCTGGGTTTCTTGAGCCTAGTTGGGGAAGGACCACACTCAAATGACTGAGATACATTTTTAAAGATCCACTTCAATTTCCCAAGACGACTACTCTGAGGGCATATTGATAAATCTTTATTGACAAAATATTGACATTGACATACTTCTTGGAAGTATATAGTGTGTTAGAATTCTAACAAATTAACACAAAACACAAAAATATTTACATTCTGGTATAGAAGACATTAAGGAAGCATTTGTCACTCTCTTTAGTAAGTCTATGATCTTGGAATAGAAACTCAGTGCTTGAAAACTTGCCGCCGTGTGCTTGGCCACACTTAACATCATCCCCGCTAACTACAGTCCTTCAGTTTTTGCAATAGATAGATTTAAAGTTTGGAATAGCCATTGCAGTGAATGGTTGAACTCGGCCAATTTCTCCAACCACTCAAAGGAGAAGTTTGCATCAGGGTTTTAAGCCTCAGGATGTTAGGAAAGGGAATGTCCAAGAAATAGAATTAATTTAGGGTTTTTTTTTTTCCAGTACAAGTCCTGACTCTTTTTGTGGGCACCCTCCCCCACCACCCCCAGCCCCCCGTCATCCTGCTCCCCGTTTCTCTGTAAGAGGACCACTATCGCTGAGCCTACTTCATTTAGCTTGCACAATCACTTTGACATCAGAAGGTATCAAAAATTGTTTACAGACTGCACATTTCTTGGAAAAAAAAATCAAAATAAAAAGCACACAGAACCTGTCTTTAAAACGAAAAGAAAATTACAATTCATTTCGGTCTTTAAACACCATTCGCCCAACAACTGCTACATGCATTTCAAGGTTTCGAAACAGATGTGGGATGGGGCTAGACTTGGAATTTTCATTTGTTATTACTAATTATTTTTAAAGATCAGGGGGAACACAGCGAAGTGCAAAAAAAAAAAAAAAGAAAAGTCCTGTGCCTGGTTGGGTCGTGCTTTTTATCATCATCATTATCATTTTTTAAGTGGACTGTGATAAACGGAATACCTGCCAATCATCTTGTCTTCCCGGTTTGGTGTTTGACTGACAGCTCCCCTTGTCAGAGTGCACGTTCAGCTCTTGCTCTCTCTCTCTCACCCTCTCTTTCTCTCTCTCCCTCCCTCTTTCTCCTTCTCTCTGTCTCTCTCACTCACTCAGCTGCCTCTTTAGACGAGGGTCGCTTGTTGATGAAGGAGCCTCCATCCTCTGCCATCTTGGCACGGCCTCGGGTTGGGACCCTGTGCCCTCGCTGTCCAAAGTCTTCGCGGCATGCTGCTGCTCCCTCCGATTCCCTCTCCCTTTCTCGGTGAACGTGTATGCGGTTTGTTTTTGTTTTGTAGGGTTTTTTTCCTTCTCCACCTCTCCCTGTCTCTCTTTTGCTCCATGTTGTCTGTTTCTGTGGGGTTAGGTTCGTGTTTTTAATCATCTGAGGTCACGTCTATTTCCTCCGGACTCGCCTGCTTGGTGGCGATTCTCCACCGGTTAATATGGTGCGTCCCTTTTTTCTTTTGTTGCGAATCTGAGCCTTCTTCCTCCAGCTTCTGCCTTTTGAACTTTGTTCTTCGGTTCTGAAACCATACTTTTACCTGCGGGTGAGAGGCCGATGGGGTGCATTAGTTCTTTCAGAGCACCCTTGTATCAAGTGCCTGATCCTTTCACCCAGCCCAGACTCCAGTTCCAGACTCAGCAAAGACCCAGTCCCCCAGATGCAAGTCGTAAGGTCCAGCCTCCCAAAGGCCTGCCCTCAGGGAGCAGGGCCCTTAGTGCCTGGTGGAAAAGAAGCCCAGCTCCCTGCCCTTCTGAGCCTTCCTGAAGAGCCTTTCCCCAGGGCCCTGCGGCCCGGAATGCACTGAGCCCCCTCTCTCCTGGCCCTGCACATGGCATCTATATCCCGCTGAGAGCAAAGCCTTGCAAAGCATGGGAAGCCCCTACAAAAATAATAAGTGATTAAAAATAAAAAGAGACATGTCCCTAACTCCCTCCAGCAAGCCAGTGCAAGGGAGACCTCAGCCCGCCGCTGCTGCAGCTTCCCTCAGGGCCCAATGTGCTTTCTATTTTCTGCTGATCTGGACAGTGTTTCCTAAATATAGCGTCTTCTCTTCGTGGCGGGGCCCTGGGTAGGCGATCAGGGTTTGCCTGCCCTGCATCCTCCCTGCGGGGGATTCTCACAGGTGAGCAGGAAGGGGATAGGGCTGGAGGAGGCCAGGAGGGACATGGAGTGTGCAGGCCTCAAGACCAACCCAGCTATACCTTTATAGCTAGGAAAATGGGTTCAAAACTGAAAGCTTCTGAAAGACCGTCGGTTACACAGAAAGTAAGAGAGAAACTAAGAGGAGGGGAGATGACAGCAAGCTCCCTCTTCCCTCCTCCTAAGCAGCCCTGGAACAGGCTGCTGGTCACACAGCCTCGGACCCCAGTCCCATCACTTCCCACCAGGGTGGGGCTGGAGGCTGGGCCTAACCAGAGTGGCTCTGAGAGGTCTTAGGAGCAATGAAGTGGGAGTCAGCTGCCATCCCATGAGCTCCTGGGAAAGCTGAGTGGTGGGGACCTCATTCAGCCACCAGACAGTAACACGGTCCAATCTTCCCAGCAGGGGGGTACAGGTAAGGGAGATGGCAGAGACTGCACCTCTGATACCATCTCCCCACAACTCCTATCCTATCTGGATAACAGTACCCTAGCTCGATGCCAGTCCCTGGACCCCTGGGGTCCACTCCATTCCCTCCTTTGAGGCCGCTGGTCGGTCCGTCTTGCTCTCCTGGAAAGCCTCAGTCCCCCAAAGTGCTCCGTGAAAAAGCTGAGCGGGAACAAGGCTGAATTTAATTTGCTTTGAGTTTGCTAATTGAGGGGGAGGACGGTTCATTTCTCCCCGGCGCTGGCCCAAGGCGCGCGTCGGTGCGCTCGGGGCTTGACACGCACACAAAGACTCCAGGCAGCGTGGGCAGCGAGGCGGACAAAGACCACCGCCGCCTCGGCTGTCCAGGAGAAATCAGCTGGGCCGCGCCTTGTGCCGGGCTCCGCACAAACCCGCCAGGCCCTCCTCGGTTTTGGGGTGGGGAACATGTTTTAAAACAAAAGGCTCGACCTTTCTGCGCTGCCCAGGAAAAGTGTTACAACTTAATCTGCCCAAAAACGTTACTGTTTGCTGGGAACTTTGACCCCTCCCTGCGGCTCCGTGTACAGTAGCGCCTACTGTAGTCCTAAACCCCCTCCCCACCCTGGGATAAGCCCAAGCCAGGCCCGCCCAGGGACCCTGCTGTGCAGAAGGCCTGTGCCCTGAGGCAGACCCTCTCTCTGCAGCCTCCCAGCTTTATTTCACTGATGTAGGGTACACCCAGGACGCTTGCCCTCCACCTTCTGATCGCCCATCTCCTTCAGCGAAGTCACTGGAGCCGACGGTGTGAGCCATGGGCTGGTAGTCGCTCAAAACTCATCTTTAACCCACATCCTGTCCTTACCAGTCTCCAGCCCCAAACACCCAGAAACCCCACTGTGCTTTCCCTCTTCCTGGACCCCGGCAGGGTCCTCACACTCTCACCCAAAGTCTCACCAGAAATGCAGGGATGTTTTAGCCAGGACATGCCCAACTGGACAGAGAAACAACTCGGCGCGTTTCCCCAGAACCTGGGGCAGGTTGGCACTTACAGCCCCTTTCTGGAACCCAACAAAGCCAAGCACCTTGAGACATACATCCTGAGCCCAGGCGTGGAACCAGCTACCAGGACCTGTGCGGAAGGCCCTCACAGAGTTCCGTGCTCATGGGTGTGCTTGAGAGCCAGATTTGGGGTGGGGGCGCACGCCCAGATGGGTTCCTGGCACCCGGGCCGCACTCACCTGAGTTTCCGTGAGGCTGAGGCTGTGTGCCAACTGCTTTCTTTCGGCGCCCACCACGTAGTGATTCTTCTCAAAGGCGTGTTCCAGTCTTAGAAGCTGGGACGGGGAGAAGGCGGTTCGGATCCGCTTGGGCTTTCGGGCCAGCGCGTTGTGCAAAAGGAAACTCTCGGGGCTAGTGTCGTTCCCTGCGGGGAGCACAGCAGAAATCCCATTAAGGGGGCTGCTCTGACCGGAGCCGCGCACTTCTCCCGAGCCGGGCTGGCCAGTCACCGCGCTCAGGGCCTTCGCATAGCTGGCGCCGCTCGACCTGCGGGGGTCGGTAGTCCTCCCAAGGGCTCACGAAGGGAACGCCGGCTCAGCTGCCCGGCCCGCAACGCTGTGTGTCCACCTGTGCGGCACCCAGCCAGCCGCTGTCCCGGCGGGACCAGTCCCTCAGGCTCCTGACCTCGGCCGGCTCCGCAGCCGCCCTGGCGCCGCGGGCCTCGCCACCTCCTCGCCGGTCGCTGGGGGCAGGGGGGGGAGCCGCAGAGCCTGGCCGGGGGATTGGCGCCCACAGCCCGAAGAAACGACTTTCTCTTCTTTCTAACCTCTCGGGGAACTTTGACCCAGGGTGGAAAGGCGGCGGGCTGCTCTCCAGAGTTTTCCTGGAGATTTATTTTTAAATTATTTGTTTTGTTGCCCCTCCGGAAAAGTACAGAGGCGGAGCGAGTTGTTGCAGCCCGATCGGGACAGAAATCTCGCCTGCGGGTGTGCCCGGCCACAGCCGCTGCTGCCTCTCGAGAACTGGGCTCCAGGGCTCCCGGCTCCGGAGAACTAGAAGAGAAACTCGAGCGAAGGGATCGAAACCCGGGGGGTTACCGAGTTGCAGACACCGCCAGGACAGTCTGAAACGCAGGAAGATCCCAGTGGCTCCGGGTCTGGTGGGGGGACCATGAGCATGATTGATAGAGAATGAGGAAGGGCAACCCTAAACTTTTCGAGCAAAGCCTCAGAGTTTTGGGTTCACTCATTAGGACAGGAAATCGATTCACCGAAAACCCAAACAAAGAAAAACAAACCGACAGCCCAGGCAGGATGCAGGCAAATCCAGTTCGGGATTAAGGGTAAAAGATTTTTCTTTTTTTTTCTTCCTTTGGTTTGATTTTTTTAAATATGGGGAGCGGGGTGACATCTACCCGACTCTAGGCTCCGGCAGGAACGCAATGGGTTAATGAATGGACAAGCCGCGGAGTATTGATCGGCTGCCGCCGGAGGTAGATCTTTTACCGACTCCGATCGGTAAACTACCCCTTTTTCTGAAGTTTTAACTCTCCTCCTCCCACCTCGTACCCAGAGAAAAACAAGTCAAAAATATCTCAATAAATGAAAACACACGAACAGATATCTCCCTCTAAAACAGTTTCTGACCAGGTTCTTTTTTTTTTTTTTTTTTTTTAGAAAGGAAAACAAAAACCAGACCGAACCTGCCTTCCAGCTGTGGCTGCTCGGCGCCCCAATTGAGCAGGTCGCGGCGAGAGCGCCGAGCCCTGGAGCTTTCCTCCCGCACGGGTTCCCGCCCCTCCCCAGGCCTCCGAAAAGCAGGAAAGAAAAAACAAATCCCGTACTTTTCGCCCGGGGCGCGAGGGTCCTCTCGCCTCCAGAAGAGGGTGGAAGACTAAGAAGTGGTGGGTCTGGACTGAATGGGCGCAAAGTGGGTGGTGAACAGGGTCGAACGCAGTCGAAAGCAAGCCTGGCGGCCGAGTCCTGTCCGCGCCCCTCGGAGCCAGAACGGTTGGGGGCATTGCCGAGGGTACCAGGAGCCTGGGGACCCCGCAGACTCTGGGCTCCGCGGCGCCGGGCACGCACAGCCTGCTCGGATACGAGCGCACTGGGGGACAACTTCTCCGTTCGCACCCCTTCCCAAAGGGTCAAGCAGCCCGCAGGCTATCACTCCAAATCGGTCGTAGCTTAGGAGACTGGGGATCGACACCACGACCGGCCCAGCGCCGCCTAGTTTCCCAACAGGGCGCGCTGGCCCGCGAGCCGGAGAAACCTCCGCCCAGGCCTTGCCAAGCGCCCACCCGGAACAGGCCGGGGGCAGTAAAGGATGCGGCGGGAACGGCGCTTTGCAGTTCCGCGACGTGGCACGTACCTTGGAAGCGATGACCCAGATATCGGTAGCGGTGGATGAGCCAGGGGTAGAAGGTGGACGGGTCCCGCTGCTGCGAGGCGAAGAGGGGGTGTGGCGAGTGCGAGGAGGGTAGGGGGTGGGCGGCCAGGGCGTGCGGCGGCGGCACCGGGTGCACTGGCACGGCGGGGTTGGGCGGGTGCGAGACCGCCTCGGCGAACACCAAGTCCGGGTTGGAGTAGACGCCCCTACCGGCGGCGGCGGCTGCGGCCGAGTGGAAGCCGTTGAGGAACGGATTTATGGGGCTGGAGTTAGCGTAGCTGAGTGCCGCGGGACGGATGGGGTCCTCGGAGCGCGAGGCGGGCAGGGGACTGTCCTTGGCCACCAGCGATTCGATGGTGAAGCAGCGCTTGGGCGCCGGCTGGAACATGCTGCGCCGAGGAGCGGGCGCCCTG
>NW_012121265.1:1598867-1687020 GCF_000951035.1 Colobus angolensis palliatus
GGGGGGAGGAAAGGAAGAAAGAAAGGAAAGGAAAGGAAAAAGGAAAGGAGGGGGGAGGGAGAGGGAGAGGCAAAGCAGAGGATCCCGAGAATCTTGCACCAAACGCGCCCAACCTGAAGAGAGGGGGGAAAATCCTTCCAGAAGAATTTGCAGGCGTGGATTGGGGTAATTTTTTTTTTCTTTTTTTTTCTTTTTTTTTTTTTTTTTTTTTTTTTTTTGGCGAGATGGCGTGGGGGGATCGGAGTTAGAGGCAGGGGGGAGAAGGGGGGAAAGTTCTCGGGGGAGGCAAAAAAAAAAGTTTTTTCTCCTCTGCAAAAGGCGGGCAGGGCGCCCTAAGTCCAAGGACAATCCATGGAAGTGTTCGCTTCTTCACAAGTTGTGCAAACGATTTGTTAGTTCATGAGCCTAATTAGTGCGGGGATCACATAAACAGCTTCCTCCGAAGCCTGGTAAATGGCTTGATGATTGGTCGCTATTACTCGCCCTGAGGTGGAAGGGGGGAGACTCTTTAAAGTGCGTCAGAGGGAAGTGAGCGCCTGGGAACCCGGAGGCCTGGATCCCGGCCGAGTGGAACGGAGTCGGCGCCGCCGCCTCGGCCAAGCCTTCGCCGCCCGCCGGGCCGCCCGACTTCTCCGCGCCTTCGCTCCTTGCTCCCAGCTCACTTGCTCCTGCGGCGCCCGCTGCGGCTTCTCCTCCTCCTTCGCCTCCTCCTCTTCCTCCGGTTTCTTCCTCCTCCTCCTCTTCTTCCTCCTCCTCTTTCCCCACCTACTCCCCCTCAGCCACCGCCTCCTCCTCCACCAGCACCACTCCCTCCGGGACACCCCGGTCCCTGCTGAGTCCCTGGCCGGCGCCGCCTCCGCTGCGGCCCCCTGAATCCGAAGCCTGCTGCGCCCAAGCTGGTAGGACAGACGGACAAACAGATTCCTTTCGCCTAGCGCTCCGCCGCTGCTGCCTTACGCGGCCCTGCGTCGGGGGAACTGGGATCGTCCCAGGAGCACCGCGAGGGTAAGCGGGCGGGGGCTGGTTCCTGGGCTAAAGGCGCTGTTCGGTTATACCAATCCCCACCCTTAGCAAAACTCCCAGCGATTTCCTAGGCCAGGAGGGATCCTGGAGTGGGGGGTACGGGGTCCTCCCACTCCACCAACCACGCTTAGCCTCGAGGTCCCAGGGTCGGTGCGTTCGCGAGTCTTGACCCGGCTTGTTCGTTTGCGAGTTGAGACCGGGAGCTGCCGACCCGGCTGAAGCAGTGGGCTTCCAACTCGCTCCCGCTCTCGCCCCACGGTCTCCAGCGTTTTCTGTCTGGGAGGGTGCTCACCTCCTTCCCCAAAACAATTCCTTCTGGAATTTCTGGGAGCGGTAGTCCGAGGTCAGGGGAGAGCTTGATGTGGTGCTACCGTACTATTATGGTTCCGTCGTAATTATTTTTGTTACTGTGGTCAATATTATTATTATGGATGCTATTATTTTATTATTATTATTTCTATTATTATTATGCCATCTGTTGTCCCGGGGAGGGGGGGTTGCTGTGCAAACCCAGTGCAACTAGGGACTACGGATCGTTTCTCCGGTCCCAGGCCGTGTCCGCATTTTCGAGCTCGCCTTCGGTTTTGGGATGATTTTAGGACCGAGTTCCCTCGTCCCCATTGGCTCGCGCGGCGGCATAATTATGATCACATCCCCAGGCTGCTGGCGCTGCTCTCTGTTTATTGGTGGTTAAAGATCTATTATCTATTCATCAGCCGCCTCTTTTTTCCTTTTTTTCTTTTTGCCATTACATTCTTCTAAAGTGAAGTACCAGCAGGTATTTTGCACGTTTACAATTAATGATAAAAAAAAAAAAAATTCTAGCGTCCTTTAAAACTATTACTCCCAGGCCCCTGTCATTTCTCCTAAGAATGCAGAAATGCCTGTGTTTGGTGACTAGGTTGCCGTGAGACCTGGGAGAAGCCGATGGGAATGGGGGGAGAAGAGTGAAGTCCACCGTGAGCCAGGCTGCACTGCCACCAGAAGCATAGTTGAGGGGACAGGTCTCAGGACAAGCTACTTGCTTCCTCCCTTGGTTTCATCTACTGTATATTTATGTTTGTGTCAATTACTCCTTTATTCCAAATAAAATGTTGTGTTGGGGCAGGTGTCCAAAAACCTCTTTTGGGAAACCAGGCAAGAGAGGGGTTGGGAGCAGTATTTTCCAGGGTCGTCAGGGCACCAGAGAGATTCGTGGGGAACTGGCAGAGATCATCTTTGTTGCCCCCACTCCACACCTTCCCAGGGAACATACATACACATCTTCACACAAGACAGGTGTGTGCCTCAGCTTTGCCCTTACAGTGGGAGACACCTGCTTCTCCCTTAGGCTTCGAAGCTCTGGGCTGGGGTCCTGGCCCAGTATTGTTCCTCTGTCAGTTCCAGGTGACTTTGCTTTCTCCTCCTCCTCTTTTTCCAGGTCCAAAGATTCTGGGCTTTGAATCCAGCTGTTGGGGTGGGGGTGCATTTAAATATGCACCTCCCTTGGGCCTGGACTGCTGTCCCCCAAAATATTGTCTGTAGTTTGGAAATCCCTCTCTCAATTAGGCTGTGGGGTTAGAGGCCTCTCCTCTCCTAGGCCAGCAGGGAGCCTGAAGGCATGGCAGAGTGGGGAGGTCTTTTGGCTGTGCCCAGTCAGTAAGCCCAGGGTGGAGCTAGAGGTCCGCCCTCGGGTTTTCGAGGCTGGAAACAAACATCCAGCTTAGGCAGACTATGGATCCCGAATCCTGGCAAGCAGGAGAGGGCACCTTTCACGCAAGCTCCAGAAGGAGGACTGGAGGGCCAGGCTCTGGCAGTGCCCTCAGGCCAGACCCTCCAAATTCAGCCTGAGACTCAGGGGTTGCAAACTGGAGCCACTGAAAGCTCCACCCTTAGTGATCTTGGGTGGGGGCATGAAAGTCATTGACCTTGAGGGCAAGGGGAACCCAGTTTGTCTGGGAGATAGATGATTTGAGACCCAGATGGTTTGCGATGTGTAAGGGTGATGGGTGCCTTCCCTCTTTTAAAACTTGCAGCCCTGGGTGCTAAGGTGCAATCATTATTCCCTTAACCAGGACAGTGTTGGACTGGAGACGGACCCCTCAGCCTTCTGCCCCAGGCAGGAACATTTGGCTGTAGTAGAGGGTAGAGTGCTACACAGTCCCACTTCGGTCGGTTGGCATCCTCTGCAGTCCACCCACCTTTTATAAACTGTCCTTCTGTGGCCAGGTTTACCCCAGGGGCTCTAGCTAGCCAACAGGTAGGCATGGGTAAAGGGGAAGCGGGCTCTGAGGTCTGATGTCCCCCTTCCTGAAGGCAGCAGGGCATGCTAGTTCCTCTGCTCCAAGTGCTACTAGACCCAAGCTGCACTCCAGCCCCTTGAAGGAGAAGCGGGTTTCTAGTGAGTTGGGCAGTTGGGAACCCCAGAAGCTGGGTAATCTATGCTAATTCATGCACTTGGCCTGAGGAACCCGGGAAGGTTCACGTGATCTAGCCCCGATGTGCAGGGAAATTAACTAGGATAGTAACTCATTAACCAGACTGGCCAGTGGAGGCGTGCCAGGGCACTGGGCACTGTGGTCTGGACTGGACCCTGAGCTCCTAGATGGCACAGCTGCCCCGCTGCTCAACTTTACTTATGCATTTAGGCCTTGCAGAATACGGCCACCTTTGTTCCTTAGCTGCCCAAGGAGTGAGTGAGTGGTTAAGTAGCCCTGCGTGGAGTGAGAGATGTGGGGATTTCTGAGGCTCCAGCTTAGAGCAAGGGGCTTCCTCCCTCTATCCCATGTGTGGCCCAAGCCACTGCTGCCTCTTGGGCTCTGTAGACTGAGGAATCTGCCTTTGCAGGTAGCTGGACTAGCAGACACATTCAAACATTCTAATTCCGCATTTGTCACTGATGACCTTGGGCAACATGGAAACCTCCTGACCTCATTTTGTCATATGTAAAAATACAACCAATGCTGTCTGGGAGGCAGTGGGAGCAGCACTCAACTTGTTTTGGAGGATAATAGAACTATCCTACTTCCTGATTGTGGTGGTATTTATATGATTCTATATGTTGTTCAAAACTCACAGAACCGTACATTACAAAGGGTGAGTTTTACTATATGTAATTATACTTTAATACACCTGCCCCCATCCCCCAAGATGAGAGACTTGCATTTACAGCTTAAGTGTGTGACCTTTGGCAAGTTACCTAACTTCTCTGTGCCTCTGTTTCCTCTTCTCTGAAATGGGAATAAATAATAGTACCTTTGCTTTGGGTTTGTTCAATGACATAAACAAAGCTAAGTGCTTAGACAGTGTCTGGCACATAATGAACTACGGGCTTCAGAGGAGCAAAGGGCAGTGCTTCTCCATCGCTGCGCTCTGTGCTAGGCCTGTGAGGTACCTGGGGTGGGTGCATGGCCTCCTGCAACTGAGAATAGGTGTGTGGGAGCTGTCTGGGGTCGCCACCTATGTGACTTTCACCTTCTTTTTTTGTTTGTTTGTTTGTTTGTTTGTTTGTTTGTTTGTTTGTTTGTTTTGAGACGCTGTCGTCCAGGCTGGAGTGCGGTGGCCCGATCTCAGCTCACTGCAAGCTCCGCCTCCCGGGTTCACGCCATTCTCCTGCCTCAGCCTCCCCAGTAGCTGGGACTACAGGGGCCCGCCACCTCGCCCGGCTAGTTTTCTGTATTTTTTTTAGTAGAGACGGGGTTTCACCGTGTTGGCCAGCATGGTCTCGATCTCCTGACCTCGTGATCCGCCCGTCTCGGCCTCCCAAAGTGCTGGGATTACAGGCTCGAGCCAGACTTTCACCTCCTTGAGCCACAGTTGACTCATCTGCGAAAAGGAAATAGCAATGTGCTAACGGTTGTTGAGAGGAGTGAGTGAGCTAATATTTAGCACACTGTTAGCGTTCATCACATTTTAGTTATTGCTAGGTCATGGCCTTGTGCCGTCGAACCTACCCACTGCACTCTGCCAAATCTTGGTCCCTGATCGCCAAGGTTCGGGTCCTCACGTTGAGCCAGCACGCTGAGCCCGTCCTGTGCTCCTGTGGCGGGCTGTGGATCTCACCGACGCCCGTGAAGGGCGAGCCCTTTCCCAGCCCAAGGCACACTAATGGTGTCTCGAGTTGGAAAGGCCTGGGGGGCGTTAAGAATTCCTCCAACCCACTGAGATCCCCAGTCACGCCGGCCTCTCCGAACGCGTAGGGTGGCGGTGAGACAACGAAAAGTATAATTAATGCCCTAAAAACATTTTTTTTAAATTATTACGACAAATCCCTTTCTGCCGTCTTCCCTAGAGGCCTCTCGCCAGGCGGGCGCAGCGGCCCGGGGCCCCGATTGACGTGCGCGCAGCGGCGCCTAGTGGCGAGGGCTGGGCGCGGGCGCGGCACCCACTCAGCCCCCGAGCCCGAGGGCGGGGGAGTGCTGGGGTTGCGCCGCATTGCCAAGGTCTCGCCTAGGCGGTCATCCAGGCCAGCGGAGGGGTCAAAGGAGGCTCACTGGCTACGGAGAAGCCCGGACGGCTTGGAAGTGCGTCCCTCCTGCCTCCATCAGCTCCAGCTCTTGGCTCGAGAGGAATTCCAGCTCCAGTAGGAGTCCGGCTTCCTTCCGAAGGGGGCGCACAGAGGGGCTGGGGTGGGACAGGTTCTGCTCTAAGAAGGACTAGGAAGCCGTGATCACCTGTGCAGCCACAATTCCATGCCTGAGGTCCCATATCTCCCGGCCTGACCCGGGTGGTTCAGAGAACAGGCCTGGGACGGCCTGCGCGGGCCCCGCCTGGGGTGGAGTCGGAAGAGCTGGGGTCCCGGAGTGCGACTCTCTCATATCCGCGCCCCCTCGCGGCCGGCGGAGGAGGCCCGACACAGGGGGTCCTTGGTTTTGGCAGGGGTGGCGATTAATTACCACACACTCCTAGCAGCGCACGTTGGGCCGCCGCCACGGGGTTCTGATGACTCGCCCATTCCTCTCGGAGCGCGCGGACCCCATCCGTCCCGGGGCAGCCTGGCTCCTCCGGTGATGTGGGGCCGTGGAATACGCTTGGGCTTCACTGGAAACCCATGTCATAGGAAGGCGGCCTGGGAGCGGCGCCCTCAGCATAACTGTTTGGAGCTCCGAGCCCTTGCGGCAGGGTCTTGACCCTGGCCCTGGCCTCCGCGGGTGGCTGCAGGGACGCTGTCCTCCTCTGGACATCCTCGCGAAAGTCTGCGTCTCCAGAGATCTATCCGTTTTGAGACCCAACGTTTCAGTGACGCATGGAGCCACCGGCAGGACCCCACCGTCGGGTTTTATCTCCTTCATCACGTTGAAACTCGTCACTCCCTCACCACACACACGCTGTCTCGATTCATTATTGAAAGCGAGGAAACAGAGCCAGTTTCTTTCTCCCTCAGCTGCCTTCAAATGAAAGCCCAGGACCAAGCAAGGACTGGGAGGGACCGATAGACGTACACACAGACGGTGGTGCAGGAGCTAGGGAACAAGTACACTCTAATTCGGGCGCCTGCCAGGAATAGGGATAAAGACAGTTGCGTCTCCGTTACACTCTCTCCGGATGGGGGGTGGGTGGGAGTGTGGCAAGTCCTTCCCATCGCCTCCAAAGCTACAAACTATGAGCCCACCAGAGCGTGCACCGGCTAGTGGGCTTGAGGACCAGGATGGGGAGCGGAAGCGGGGCGCACCTTCCACGCCTCTGCAGCACTTTCTGGCTTTTCGTGTTTGAGGCTCTGCTCTCTGCTACTGATAGCCCGGCCGGTCTTTTAACTTGGAGTCTGGTCCTTGCCAGACAATGTAAGGTGCTCCTTGGGTTTGTCAGCGTCCATCTAGGAGCCTATGCTACTTCTGAAACGCTGGCCTCCCAGGAGCCCCGTCTCGTCTCTTCCTTTAGTATCTTCCCATTTTCTGGACGTGGGGGCTGGGCTTGGACTTGAAGGGGAAATCCTGCCATCTGAGGAAAAAAAGGAAACTGTAGGTTTCTTCGTTTGGACTCTGCGGCCCTCCTTGAAACGTGGGGAAGATTGGGGCAAGACTTAGAAGAAGGCTAAGAATTCCTCTCACCTGTATCGAGTTTTAGCATTTTTTTTTAAGTATGTGTGCTCAAGCCCACGATCTCAGTGGACGTCACAAACTGGTGTGGTCAGTTAGGGAAACAGTCATGATACCCACTTTTCAGATGAGAAAACTGAGGCTTAGGGAAGTTACAGAAGTCACTCGGCGCACCCGCACCTCCTAGCCATGGGTGCAGTGCTCACTCCACTTGGAGCCCTGGGAAGACCACCCTCTCCTCCCCGCCCACAGGAATCAGCCTCTCGCACTCAAGCCAAGGAGAAAAGGCAGGGAAGAGCGTCCTGCAGGTGGGCTGGGGTGCAAGCAGCAAGGTTCACCGGGCGGCCCCACTTAATGTCACTCTGGCTCTTGCCTCTTATGCACCCGGTCACCTTTGTCCTCCAGGCAGCTCTTCCCGGCTTCAGGCCCTGCCCTTTTTTTCTTCCTGGTTTAGCTCCTGCGGACTCCAGCCCCGAGTTTAGGACTGGAGGGAGGAGGGTGGTTAGTGGCCTCGCAGCTGCCAGTGAGCGGAAGCGCGGGCAGGGCAGGCGCTGCGTGGCGGCGGCTGAGACTCCGTGTGCCCAGTATCCCCACGTCGTTCGCGTGAGCGACTCACAGCGGCCGGGAAACCTCCGCTGGTGGTCACAGAGCAGCGCCTGCGCCAGCGGGCAGGAAAACTGGTGCTTCCAACCGCAGCCAACGAGGCGGCCCCAAGACCCCTTGTCCAGCGTCTTCTGCTTCCCCGGCTCTGCCCGGCCTGCGCGGAGAGAGCTGGGGGACAGAAGAATGGACAGGGACTGGGAGCTTCCGAAGGGACTCACGAGGGTCTGACCACGACCACTCCCCCATCGCATGCCCTGCGAAGACCCCAACTCTCTCTGGGAGCAGCCGCAGCTTTGCCGGACCAGGAGGCCCTAATTACAGACCGGCTCTGCTGCAACTCCTGGGGCCCGGCCCCCAGGGGAGAGCGAAGGACTCCTCTGGTTCTGGCCCCTACAGCTAGCCCCTCCCTCGGCCACACGCACATTCTGGGGCCCCTCGGGCCTGGAGGTTGGCTATACCAGGCCCGGCTCTCCTGTTTGCATCCCCTCGGCGTCTGGGTGCGGGGAGGCTCCGTGCACCCCGCTTCTCCCACGGCCATGCGGAGCCCTCGGCTTCGTGGCAGGCCCCCCTGGCGTCTGGAGGAGAGGCCGCGAGTGAGGCCTGAGAGAGCCTCTGGGGACCCGCAGCAGCCGAAGCCGGCTTGGGCCTCGGAGGCCTCCTCTACGCTGGGTCCGAAGTGTCCTCCCACCCCTGGCGGGGACCCGGAGAGGCCCGACAGCGGCCGCCCTCCGCTTAGCCCCGGCCGCCAGCAGCTTGCCGGGGGCGGCGTGCGCAACAAAGGGTGGCAACGCGGCGGCGCGGACAGGGACAGCATTGATTCAATATTAGCTTTTCATTCCAGTCTATTGTGCCCATCTGAGATAATATTGACTCTGAGGTGAGAGCCCACAGACAACAGGGCTTGTCTGACACTCCGCTGCAGGGGGCTCGAAGGGAAGAGAACCGGAAAGGGCGAGTTAAAGAGACTGCGAATAAAAGCTGCTCGCGCGGCGTGCTGGCCACCGCTGGCGCCCAGAACCTCGGACCCGGGAACTGGGGGTCGTGGAAGGGCCGAGGGGTCTGGAGGTGGCTCTGAGGAAGGGAGCTGTGCTGTGCGTTCCCAACGAAAACAGCCCTCACTTAACACACACTCCCATCTGCCAGAGGCTTGATGTTGAGTTTCCCCTTCTCGGTAGCTCTGGAGGAAAACTAATGCCCCCACACACTGTTTTGGGTTGCTAGTAAGCCAGCAGCGGCCACTGAGATATTTTCCCCTTGTAAACGGTGTAACTCTTTAGGGTAACTTTTCTGTCAAAATGTTTCTTCTATTTCCCCTGCCAGTGAAGAGTAAACACGCAGCAATTATCATTAAACTGCATTACTTGCGAGAGCGTGTTTAATATCAAATTTCTAACTGTGCATTTGGCTGTGCGTTCAATCCTCTCCTTGCAGCCCATCATTGAGTTCCCTAACTGCCTTGCTAACCGCAGTTTTAAAGGGCCTCTGGAACGTTCCAGTCTTGCATATAAAGATTCGTTTCAATTTTCAAATTGCTTCTAAATGCCTCCGTTGGAAAATGGCACTTTAAGTTGTTTTACGTGTCGGAGACAGAATACTTAGACTTACACTTGGGGCACCAAACGCAAAACGCTCAGGGCTTGCAGTGAACCTGGTGAGTGTGCCCTCGGGTGTCATTTACAGAATTTGCGCCCTCCTCCCAATTGGAGTTTGACCTCTATCAGAGATAATCTCTTCACTACTTTACCCCAATGAGGAGCTGGTCGTTTGAGATCTTTTCATCCACCCCAAAGACACGTGGGCGTGTGGGGAACTGGGATAGGGTGAGGGCTGGGAGCATCACTATAGGGAGACCCTGATGCGCTTCGCTCCTTTCCTTCCAGCGCCTCCTACTGAGTTGGTGCTTGGCGACAAGGAGATCGGCACCAGGGCTATTTCAGAGGACATGTTGTCTCGTATGTACCATCTATAACATAGGTGGTCCGTTTGTATTATATACTGTTCAACATATATGTATGATGTGGTTTAATATCATAAATTAATATTTAACATCCAGTTCCTATATAATATGGTTATACTACTTATCTAACATAATGTTTTATCATATATTATACATGTTGTATACAATTCTAGATTTTGTGTGTATATGTGTGTGTGTGTGTGTGTAAATGTATTTGTGAGAGCCTTTAATCTTCCTGCAAGTACGCATTTGATCATTTTAATGTAACTTTATAAAGTCCTAATCGAAGCCACTTTGAGAGCAGCTATGTCTTTACAGCAAAATACCCTGGGATTCACTGTCGGCTCCAGGACAAGGCTGGGGGGAAGGTAGCCGCCGTGAGGGACAGCAGGTCCCCATTGGAAGGTGATTTTCCAAATGTTTATTCCCCGGGGACAGAGGAGCCGATGTTCTGGACTCCGTGGCCGTCTCCTGTCCTCGCTTGTGTTATGGTGGTTGTTTTGGTTTTGAGAGAAGCCATTTGGAAGCTCTAGTGATCCCTAAACTGATGTCATGAATTAAAAATGAATGTGAGGAGTGCAGCATATGCTCCGCTGAGGCGTCAGGGAGCTCAGCGGAAGCCTTTCACCTCGGGTTCCCGGCTCCAGACGACAAACTGCGGGGCTCCAGCCCAGGTGCCCGATGCGGAGGGGCCTGGCAGAGCCGAGGCGCTGCGCGGGCTCCCGCAGGTCCTCTGCTCCAGCTTGCGGCCGCCCGCCCCGACCCCGGACTAGGAAAAGCTGTCGGGGCTTGCATCGCTTACAGATCAGATGGTCCCAACCACAGTCTGCTTTTAATACCAATTGAGAGCTAAAATCAGCAAGCAGACGGGAGTTCCCGTTGGAGGGCAGGGGCCAGGTGTGCTGGAGGAAAATAAAGTCGGAATTTCAGATGTCCTGAAGTTATCGCTCCGTTAAAAGGCAAGAACCGCGCAAGTGATTTAGTTTAGGGAGGTGGGGGAAAAAAAGCAAAAAAGAGACGAAGTCAGGTGTAGCCAACGAAAAGATCAGAAATGAGAACCGTCCTAACTTTACAGCTTAATAAACAGGAGGCTGCTAACTCACAGACTTGGGAGTTGGGGAAGGAAACTGGGCTGGGGAGGGGGGAGGTGGGAAGGTGGGGAGGTGGGGAGGGTAGGCTCAGCGAAGGGACAAGAGGGAGAGGAGACTGTCAGGATGCCATGGGCTATTTATTTCTCAAAAGCAAAACCCCCCAACGGTTACCTGGTGAACATCTTGTAGAACAAAATAAAGAAACTTGGCTAAAACCTGGAACAGGCAGTTTAGGCTCCCCACTTCTGGCAAAACTTGAGGTTCAGTGAGGCCCAGAGCCCACTTGGGATCTAGTCCAGTTCCCAGCCTTGGGAAAGGTTGTTGTGGGTGTGGAGAAGTAGAGACTGTACCTCCCTGCTCTGTCCCTGAAGGGGCTCCCAGGCATCTGCTGGGATGAGCTGGGAAGTGGGTAGAGGGGCTGAGATCAGAAGAGGGAGGAGAATGTCTTCTTGTTGCTAAAAATAGAACAACCCACTCTCCTCACCCCAATGGCTGCAGTCTCTGGCCCTGGCGGCACTGGGAGGCGTCTGAACACGTACAGAATGGCAGGCCTTCCAGATGAGGAGTGGATTGCAGTGCCAGCCATGTGGATGTGGGTCTTCCCCAGATGGGCTTGGGCACATCTGGCCCGTCTGCAGCATTTTCTGCATCCAGGTGATCCATCTCTTCCATGCCCGGTGTAGTGGAGAACTTTATTCTGTGTTAGCACCAGCATTTCTTATTTCTGCCCTGTTCTCTGAGCCCCCATGATCCTGGTTTAAAGGGCAGCTGCCCGGGTGTGCCGAAAGCAAGACAGAGTGTTTCATTTCTCATCTGCTGCCAGGGTATCTCACATGAGAGATAATTCATTTCTGTCAGTGATAGCACCAGTCCCATCTATGGTGCTGAGCTCCCATTACAAGGATTTATTTCATCCAGTCCTCCCAGAAATCCATTGAATCCATTGAAGTCTATTCCCATTTTCCATATGAGAAAACGGAGGCTCTAAGATGTTAAGACATTCATCCAAGGTCACACACGCAGGTAGTAAATGAGGAAGTCTGGATTCCAACCCAGGTCTTTCTGACTCTAACAGGTTTTCTGCTTCCCTACATCTGATTTCCTATCAAAATGCCCACTTTCCCCAAAGAGGAAGTCACAGGGTGAGGAAAAAGACAACACTTTGCTCTTTAGTCCTCCAAAAAGTCAATGACCATAGGATAAAGAGTCTGGATCCCACATCCCCTCCAGAGCATTTATTCCAACTCTGAAAGAGACATGAGACTATTGGCACATGGACAGCATGGATGGTTTACAAATAGCCTGACCGCACGTCACTTCCATCACCTCTCCCACCAGCCCTGTGACGTGGACACTCATTATTACCCCACTTAGAGAGGCAGGAGTGAACTCAACGAGGTTGCACAAGTTGCTCACTCCCCATCCATTCTGCACAGAGCCCTGGCTTTCCCAGTCCAAGTCTCCCAGCTTTGTAGATTACCACATATGGGACTATTTAACCAATGAAGTTAGACCTTGCACTGTGCTGTGAAATTGCTAAGTTTTCTCTTTTTCATGTTTTACGTATTTCTGCAAATATTATTTCAAGATCCAACTTTCTCTGCATTCATGCCTCTCTGAGACTCATACCTTTTCCATGTGTGTATCCATCTGTATTGTGAAGCCATCAAGGAAACAGTACAAGGAGTTACCCCTTATCTGTGGTCAGATGATACTCAGAGACCTATACTCATGGTGTGTAGGTTTTATCAATAACAGTGTATTTTGCTCTATTACCATTTGCCTTACTTGTATCACTCAAACTCAAATGTGTGATCAACGGTTTTCAATCGTTATGTCTGTGTGTGTGTGTTTCATGACTTCCAAAGTACAGTTAACTCTCACTTTAGACAATGTTTTCTCTTTGCTGAGATCCAAGAGGAAGAATTTGAGGCAGAAGGAATTCTTTGGTCAAATAGTTCCATGTTCAAAGAGATAAACAAGAATGTAGACAGGAAGTGGCTCAAGGGGTCTCTGATCCAGAGATATTGTAAGAAGTCTCCTGCCACCAGAAAAAGCCTGCCAGGGAAGGATGTTCTCAGCCCTCGGACAACCAAAGCTCCCTCATCAGGCTCATTCTGAATCTCACTTGTTTACTTCTGCACAAAAGCCATGCTCTCCTACCCCAGGAAGAAGCTTTTTTCCTCATTATCATGAAATATTATATATATATATATTTTTTAACGTTATGCCAGAATGTGTAAAGAAGTCAATAACAATCATGCAAATTACCCTTTGTTTACTTCTTCACAAAAGCCATGCTCTCCTACCCCATGAAGAAGCTTTTTTGCTATTATGAAATTATATATATATAATTTTTTTTTGCATTATACCAGAATGTGTAAATAAATCAATAACAAACATGCAAATTACCCCTACCTGGGGGTCACCACTGCCAAACATTTTGAGATGTTAACTGAAAAAAAAAGAAGGAATTAGGGCTGGGTGTGGTGGCTCACACCTGTAATCCCAGCACTTTAGGAGGGCGACATGGTGAACCCCAGCTCCACTGAAAATACAAAGAAATTAGCCCAGCATGGTGGCACACACCTGTAATCCCAGTTACTCAGAAGGCTGAGGCAGGAGAATAGCTTGAATCTAAGAGGTGGAGGTTGCTGTGAGCCCAGATCACACCACACTGCACTCCAGCCTGGGTGACAGAGTGAGACTCCATCTCAAAAAAAAAAAAAAAAAAGAAAGAAAGAAAGAGAAAAAAGGAATTAGGTTATGCCTATACATTGTTGTTATTACATTTGCCTAACATCTAATATTGTTAGATATGTCTAACAACATTGTTATTGTTGTTTTAGTGACTAAAAGAAAGGGAAGAAACAGGCTATATGAGTCTGTTTATGTGAAGTAACAGGCAAAACGAATCTATGGATATGGAACTCAGAATGGTGTTTGCCTCTGGAGTGGGTTGACTGGGAAAGGCCCAGGAAACTTTCTGGGCTGCTAGGAATGTTCTATGTCTTGATTTGGGTGATGGTAACACGGATGTATACAATTGCAAAAAGTCATCAAACCTAAGATTTTAAAGTATTTTATCATAAATGTTTATACCTTAATAAAGAAAAAGAAAGAATCTTGGACAAATATTATATCAAAAAAACAAACGAGAGAGATGAAGTAGCAAAAGACTGACCAAAAAAGCAGGAGATGCTGAGCTAACACCAGCCACACAACACCTGGAGCTCTACAAAGAGGAAGGCCAAGTGTGGCTCCCTTCCATTCCAGCCCCTCAGAGGTCCTCCTAGGTAGGTTGCAGGTACATCCAAGAGGGCTGGATCCTTAAATGGGTAATACAATCTTAAGGTCCTGCTGGGCCTCACCGCTTGCCAGCCTCCCTCTTCTTTAATGCTGTCACTCTGCCATGTTCACAGTGAGGCACTGCATTTCCTGATAGGGGTGAGGGTCCCTTGGAATGTAACAAGAATCCATGCTTGAGTCAGGAAGGAAGGTAAAAGGCCTTAGCTTTCAAAAAGGATTCCAAAAGTTTCTTTCTTAGCCACTCTCTGGAACTCAGAATGTGGTATCTCAGAAGCAATGTTATAAAGGGTGGTCAAGATGCCACCCTAAAAAATCTGTTCAATGTCTACTCATAAAAGTATAGAATTTTAAGCTTGGTGGGTGGAGGAAAACTGATATACTAGGGGATTCTTTAGGAAAAACTGTGTTTCCTAAGTGTATTGAGTGATAGTGGTTGTGTGTCATAAAAAAAGGAAAAAAAAATGAGAGGAGGCCGGGCATAGTGGCTCACGCCTGTAATCCCAGCACTTTGGCAGGCAGAGGCGGGCAGATCACGAGGTCAGGAGATAGCGACCATCCTGCCTTACATGGTGAAACTCCATCTCTACTAAAAATACAAAAAAAAAATTAGCCAGACATGGTGGCCGGTGCCTGCAGTCCCAGCTACTTGGGAGGCTGAGGCAGGAGAATGGCGTGAACCTGGGAGGTGGAGCTTGCAGTGAGCCAAGATTGCACCACTGCACTCCAACCTGGGCAACAGAGCAAGACTCCGTCTCAAAAAAGTAAATAAATAAATAAAAATAAAATAAAATAAAAATAAATAAAATTAGAGGAAAACAATATTCTTTTTTTCCCAAAAATATACCTATCTGCCAGACACTGTGTTGCCATTTGAAATTCAAAAATGAAAAATCCTATGATATCCTCCCTCAAGAAGCTAGCCGAGGAAGGCTAACCTTGTAAATATGTAAGTACAATAAAATCTTCACAGGCTTTGTGATAGAGGTCGTTATAATTAAACAAAACAGAAAAAAGAAGTGAATGTTGGTTGGCAAGAGGAAAGGAATTTTAAAGCAGGGAGGGCTGATGGGGTAAGGAATTAGATGAAGACCTTTAGGGAGACTTTCAGGGTTCATGGGCACAATGGCCCTGAATCTGATGCTATTTCCAAAGGTCTCTTTCTTTTACAATAAGACCAATACAGTTTAACTTCTCAAGCACTGTTGGGGTGGGTTGATTGTTTTTTGACTTTCAAATTATCTGAAGGGAGTAGAGGTAAGCAAAACTTGCAATTTCAAAGTGAAAAGAAAAGAACATTTAAAAGGTATGTAAACCCAGGAGAAGGACTGCCAGAGGGGTATTTGACTGAGCATGGAGGAAGGAAAAAGCATAAACCCCAACACTGGAAAAGAAACAAAAGTTCAGTTCCCCACATGAGTCACTGGATGATGAAGCTGACTCAGGACAGCTTGGGTGCTATCATGAGAGCAGAGTGGGTTAGGAGTCCCCGTGCTCCCAGAAGTATGAACGTATGGGATCACTTAAAATCAGATATTTGTAGTATTTTCAGATCATTTATTAGTTCCACCAGTATTGAGCATTTACCATTTATAAGGAAATTTGCAATTGACCTGTAATTAACAGGGTTAAAAAATTGAATCAGTCATGGTCCTTGCCCTTGAGAACCAGTTGGGGAACTAGACAGCTAAATATTATTGAACATGATAGGTCCATAAACATAAAATGCTCAGGAAAAAGCTACTGATGTTACATTTAAGTTACACAGACAAGAAAGTATTTCTTTTGTTTCTTTCCCAAGAAACTCCTGTGGGTGGAGGAAAACTGATGTACCAGGATATTTTTTAGGAAAAACTGTAAGGTATTTCAGTAATTGGTAGACAGTAAGACATTACAAGGAGGGCCATGGGTGATTGACCTGAGCAGGTAGAAAGAATATATTGAGCAAGACACAAAAGAGAACAAGCATTTATTAAGTGCTTACTGTATTTCAGGTACTTCACATATAATATCACATTTAATTGTCATAAAACTCTTCAAGGGAAGGTATGTATATCCATTTTTTTACAGATTAAAAAATTGGGGCTCACAGAGGTTAAGTAAATTCTCCAGAGACACACAGAGAAAGTGAGAGAGCTAGGATTTGAAACTTTCTCTGTCTGATTCCAAAGCCCTGACTTCAGTCCACAATTCAGCATGGGGTATTAACAATGCAGGATCTACTGAGCCCCCACAGTTGTTCTGCAGGTAGAATGTGATTCGGGAGTCAAAGTGCCTTTGGAAAATGCAGGCATTAGATGAGCATTATTTGTTAAAATAGTTTGCAGCTATGTTCTCCCCTTGCTGGTCTTCATTCAACAAATATTTCTTGTGTTCTAAGCCAGGCACTTTTCCAGGCACTCGGGATACAGCACGGGAAAAGCAGACAAAATCTTTACCCTGGTGGAGCTGACATTTTCCCAGCAGGATGGTGTGCAGACATGAATAAAAAGATTGATCAGCCATGTGAGAAAGAGTGCTTAAGGCTGAACTCTCTCTCTCTATATATATATATGTATATATACACACACACACACACACACACACGGTTATGTAGATGTAGTTATATATATAGTTATATAGATACAGTTACATATAGTGTATATATATAGTGTATATATATAGAGAGAGTGTATATATATCCTCTATATATACATATTCACTGTTTGAAATATTGGAAAACCCGGGGGACTAAATGTTTTTTAATGGGGACTTTTTTTTTAAGCATGTTTCCATACTATGGAAAACTGTGTAATATAGCTATTGCAAAGACGGAAGTAGCTCTTTTTCTGTAGTGTCATGGAAAGACCTCCAAGACCTATTACGGAGAGAAAAAGCAAACTCCAGGACAATACACGATACGATCCCATTAATGCTTAAAATAAATACTACTTGTTTGTGCTTATGTGTGTGTGTGTGTGTGTGTGTGTGTATTCACATACTAATATATAGTTACACGTGTATAGTTAGATATAAATTCAGAGAAAAGTTCTGGAAAAATACACACCAATCTGACAACTGCATTGCTTCAGGAGAAGAGAGTGGAACTTGCAGGAATTGGTGTGGTCCTGGTACTTATTCTGACTACAGTGTATACTTCTTGATTTCTGATGATGAGAATACATTCACATATTGCTTTCATAATTGAACAGGGAGACAGATACATGCATGTGGGTATAATTTAGTTATAGCAATATGATTATGGATGACAATTGTTACTCTTTTAATCTCCTTTGATGTTGTTTTAATATGTCTATGGAGTGAGATATATACATAGATGGGATGATGCCAACACATAAAAGGTGGAATTAAAACATGGCAACATGGCTTGAAAATCTCGCCTTTCCCCACCCCTCCTGCAGTTTATAGTGAAACCTTTTTTAAGAGCATCATGGGATTTTGGATGGAAATCCTTGATCTCCCAGTTCTGAGGCACATGTAATTATTTCACAGTTAAGTAGCCTCAAGGATCTTTGTGATAGATATGACTTCATTATGAGAGCATCAGGCCTCTCCCAGCAGTAATTGAGCTTTGGGTGGAGCCAATGTGGGGGTTCTAGTGTGTGAGGAGCGGCTCCCAGCAGGATTCCCCTGGTTTCTGAACCAAGTCAAGCAAGCTGGCCTTAGCTTTGGCTGATCCCTGAAAACAAGCTAATGTATCCCACCCAAATCTCTTCCACTGGCTGTCTCTGTGACCTTGGGCAAGTCTTTGCTGTTTCTTGGTCTCCAGTGGAAGGAGTTGAACCACATGGCCTATAATGTCATTTTCTGTCCTAAACTTTTTATTTCTATTATGACAAGTTGTTACAGGAGCCCTCCATCCATGCATTCATTTACATGCACCTGCTATGTGCTGGGGACAGAGAAGCAAGGTGGCACAGCCTCTGGCCTTAAGGAGCTGCTCGTAGTGGCATCAAATTCTTGAAGATATTGAAGCTGGTGGGTCTGCTAGAAACTCAGATAGTTTCTCAGAACTGGACTCAGAATAGATGTGTGGGGATCCCTCTCCACTCTTTGCCTCTGGATCTCTTGGGTAAAACTGAACTCTGTTCCTCCAGTCCCTTTATTCTAAACGTAATGCTAGTAGAGCCTCTACCTCTGCTGGGTGACTTCTGGTCCTTAGAGACTAACTCACACCCATATACAGGAGGGAATAAAGAGTCTCAGCTTGGGGACAGAGATGGCCTGAAGTCACAGGAGTTCTAGGTGGACTGGTGATGGGACTCGGGGTCCTCTGGCCACTCCAATCATTCAGCAAACTTTTATTGATCACCTGCTGTATGCCAGGTGCTTTGCTAGATTGTGGGAGCACAAGTGTGAATCAATGGAATGATTTGTCAGATGTGTGTTGCTTTTTATTACAAAAGTGATATATAATTCTAACCACTCACATCCTTACAGAACAGGGTGTGGGTGGTTAGAAGCTCTCCTGGAGAGGACAGTGTCCTCAGTTAGAGAACCCTCAGATCTGTGCCCTTCTCTGGGAGCTCCAGAGAATTTCCCCAACCAGTCTTATCCCCCAAGGAGCAGAAGGCTGCTGGGGAGGCCCAGGTGCAGTAGACACTGAGTCAGAGGCTGGGGTCAGAAGTCAAACTGTACTATGGCAGGAAGAACCATAGTGCCCTTGGTCAAGGCCAAGCTGGATTAAGGGGAACATGCTTGCATGGACTGAGGGTGGGTAGAGGTTTCTCCAGGAGAGAGGAAAAGAGGGAGTGCGGCAAAAGTGGAGAATTGGTGCCAAGCTGACTCAACCTCTTCTTCTCTCTCTACACTTCCTTGCCGTGTGGACCAGGTCAATGACTTAGCCTCTTGAGCCTCAGTTTCTTCTTCCATGAAATGGGAATGATAACAGTTATACTTGTTCTTCTCTCAGATGATGATTCTGAAGATCAAACGAGGTGATGGGTAGAAAGGTAAACCATAAAGCACTTTAAGATATAAGCTAATGTTGTTGTACTTTGAAATGATGCATCTTCCTTCTTCCTAACTGACCCATCCTGCTTTGCCAGGTCTGTTGTGTGAGGTTTCCAGTATGGTGGGTGCAAAAGCAATCATGGGGGTTGGGGAAGGAATCCCTGGCCAGCTCACCACTTGTGGGCTAGAGGAGTCCATCCAAGGACCCCTTACAAGGCAAGTGGGCAAGCTGGCATTGGCATGGGTGGAGCAGCCTCACCACTATTGAGGGTACTGGTCCCACCCTGAAACTCATCAACCCAATGCTGCATATGTGAACACCTCCCATCCAAGACGCCCAGGGGATTGGGTGATCTGCAGCCTGACAGGAGGCTGCAAATAGCATTTTTAGGGCATTTGTGGGCTCCTTTGAGAGAGTCTATGCCATGGTCCCGTGGGTTCCTCAATAAGAAGAAGGGACTCTTTGGGGGCACTAAGAGCCTGGGTATCAGGAGACCCAGCAGCTTCTGGTCCTCATGTGCTATTAACCTTAGGCAAGTCACCTCACCTCTCTAGGCAGATTTGTCAGATGTGTGTTGCTTTTTATTACAAAAGTGATATATGATTCTAAAAATCTTAAATATGACAGAAGAGGAGAAAGTCCAAATGAAGAGGCTCCCTTCCCACCCCCCCGCCATTAGTCCATTTTCATGCTGCTATAAAGAACTGCCCAAGACTGCATAATTTATAAAGGAAAGAGGTTTAATTGACTCACAGTTCCACATGGTTGGGGAGGCCTCAGGAAACTTAGAATCATGACGGAAGGAGAAGCAAACACATCTTTCTTCACATGGAAGCAGGAGAGAGAAGTGCCGAGCAAAGGGGGAAAAGCCCTTCATAAAACCATCAGATCTCATGAAAACTCACTCACTATCACAAGAACAGCAGCATGGAGGTAACCATCCCCATGATTCAATTACCTCCCACTGGGTACCTCCCACCAGGTCCCTTCTACAACACGTGGGGATTATGGGAACTACAGTTCAAGATGAGATTTGGGTGGGGACACACGCAAACCATATCACCCCCTAATCCTACTGCCGTTGAACATCTGCTATAAAAATTCTTTTAAATGTACAAATAGCTATATATGCTTCTTAAGCAGAAGTTGGGATCACAAGGCTATATTGTTTTCCTACCAGCTCCCTTCATGTGTTGATACACCTCAGACTTTCCTCCATCAGTGCACGGGTCTCCCTCATTTGTTCAACCAACTGCATAGGATTCCAGACTTTTAGAACCCTTTTCTGAATCTTTACACAGAGTAAATTCCCTGAGATGAAATTACTGCATCAAAGTATTTCTCTACACCCTTAATACGTTAAATATGATCATTCCCTTTTTAAAACTTTTGACAGTGGTGAGGGAAAATCATATTTTATTGCTCTAATTTTAAATTGTTTGATTATTAGCAAGGTTGAGCATTTTTTGTATGTTCATATTTCTTTTTCTATAAAAAGCTTTGCTTCTATTTTCCCAATTTTTCTATTGGAATGATAATCTTTCTCTTATCTGAAAACAGCACTTTATATAGTAAAGCTCTTAATCTATTGTTTGTCATACAAGTTGCATTTTTTTCCTAGTTTGTCCTTTGCTCATAGTATGTTTCTCATACCAAAGATTTAAATATTTATGCAGGCAAAATTGTTGGTCTTATCCTTTATGGAGTCTGAGGCTTATCTCTCTTCAAGAAAGTCTTTCTCATTCTCAAGATTATGGAATTATTGTTTTTAGTCTTTTAAATAACTTTTATAATTTTTTAAAATATGTACATCTTTAATACATCTGGATTTTTTTTCTGTGAATGTAACACGAAGTGAAGATCCACTTTTTTTTCTCTTAATGGATAACCAATTATTTCAACATCATTTGCAGAACAATATAGCCCTTCTCCATTGACAGGAAATACAACCTTTATCACATACTAGATTCTTATATTTTCTTCTCTTTATTCTATTCTGCATTCTATTTTGTTCATTAATATATTTGATATTCCTAAAAATATTAGCATACTGCTTAATGACCCTGACTTTGTAATATCTTTTAAAATTCAATAGGGCCAGGCTGCTCTCATCTCTCTTCATCTAGGAAAACTGTTCTCATGTATCTGTTTTCCTAGATAATATTTAGAATCAACTTCCCAGTTATTTTAATCAGAACTATTATTGGAATTGTATCAAATGTATGAATTAATTTGGGAAAGAGTTGAAATCTTTAAAATATTTAGTCATTCCAACCAGAAACACAATAATTTATTTAGATTTTCTTTGATGTACTTCATTATTTTCTTCTAAATAGGTCTTGGATGTTTCTGGCATGAATTAGTCATTGCATTTTCAGTTTTGTGGATGATTTATGCTTTGTTTTGTTTTGTTTTGCTATAGTGAATGGAATAATTTCTCATTTTATATTTTAACCTGTTTACTATTAGATTAGAAAACTAGTTCGTGCCTGGTAATCCTTGTGAATTCTCTTATTTCTGTTAAGTAACCAGTTAAATCTCTTGGATTTTTCCATTTAATAACTGCTTTACTTATTATCAGAGTAAACCATGGTTAGCATAGAAAATGAAAACATACAAAAGGAAAGAAACAAAAACTACCTGGAAGACTTACTTCAGAAACAGTTACTCTTAACATTTTGATAAATGTCCTTCACATATATATGCATATAGTTAAAGACAGTATAAGAATATATACATAACTATACATATATCTACTGAAGTAGACGTATGTAGATATCTAAAAATTAAGTAGACATATGTATAGTTTTCAAATAGCATCATAATATGCATGTTTTATAACCCACTTTTCCTATAAAATATTACAAACCTTCTTCCACATAATTCTTATACATTATACATTATCATTTTAATGGCTGTTTTAATTGCATGACTTTATTTAAGCAATCCTCTAACTTCAGACATTTAGGTTGAGTCTATCTCTTAATATTATAAGTAATTCTACAGTAAACATCTTATTAGCTATATCTTTGTAAATATTCATAGTTGTTTTTTAGAAGAAATTTCTAGAAGTGGAATTTTTAGGTCCAAAGGTATGCAACAATCTAAAGCTTTTGTGACAGATTCACAAATTGCATTTCAGAAAACTTGTGCCACTTTATTCTCCCACTTCCATTTATTAAGATATTTGTTTTGTTTAAGACAAGGTCTGGCTTTATCACTCAGCCTAGAGTACAATGGCATGATCATAGCTCACAGAAGCCTTGAACTCACTCCTGGGCTCAAACCATCTTCCTGCCTCAGTCTCTCAAGTAGTTGGCACTACAGGCATGTGCCATCATACCTGGCTAATTTTTTCTTATTATTTTTTTAATGTAGAAAATTACAGGAGTGAGCCACTGTGCCAGGCCTATATATTTTTTTAATCCTACTGTCTTCAGTAAACATTGTACCATAGGCATTTCCTGAGGTCTTAAACTCAGTGGCAATACTGATTGAATGGTAACAGAGTGTTTTGACAGGACCAGCCCTCTGTTGGACCCTCAGCTGTCCCTTCCATTGCCTGAGATAAACCTAAGAGCTCCTGACTTCCAAACCAAGAGGCTTCATTTGAGGAACAGGATCAGGGCATTGAACTCCATCTTCTCAAGCAGAACTAAAATGGTTAACTCAGCCCCAATCCTTTGCCGTCTGCACAGAAAGGTGGCCAGGAGGCTCCATGAAATGTTAATCATTCTAAGAGATCACTACCTACAAGTAGCAGAAGAGTCATTTGTGCTTTAAATAAAAACGCCTCTTCCCTGTCATTTTTTATCAGGGAAAAGACTCATATTTCTCCCATCAAGTGTTCGCTTGGCAAGAAACTCACCTAATTCAGAAACCCTTCCAGCAAGGGGGATATGTTTTTCTCAGCAGCAAATGACTACAAACACATCTGCATTGACAAGTTACAACTTATATCCTTCTATGGTGTTTTTGCTCTTTTGAAAATGTTAATAAAAACTTAATGTGGAAAAAACCCAACTTTTTCCAAATATGTGTACCAATGGGCCCGAGGCAACTCATACTTTCTTATGAAATAAAGTAGGTCACTCACATCAATCATGTTGTCTTAGCACATTTTTTCCAAATTAGGAATTTTCAACCCATCATACCAACTTATGGCATCTCTTTTCCAAACATTTCCTTTTAATACGCTCTTTAACATGATAAGCAAATCTAATAGAATGCATTAGTGTCACTTTCCAGTGATGGAGTGTTTCCTCCTGTTGCAATCCACGATGACTTCAGGGAAACATTTTTACTAGCTCCCTCTGTAACAGCGATTGCTTGTCAAAAATATGACAATGGCCCCAAAGCTGTCAAGATCACACTTGGGTGTCAGCCTTAGAAAGATTACCAGGAGTTCCTTCCTTTCTTCTCCATGTGTCATATACGTAGAAATTCAAAGGATATGTGTGCACCAAAACAAAATCATAAATCCAGATTGTGTACGTGAGGGGAATGTTTAAATGTGGACTGTCAATTCATCAGTACTGTGTATGAATTCCTCCTATCCTATACAGATCAAAAGCTTGTACTGGGCTTCGTTTGAAAAGCACATTGCTCACAGAACACTTCCAAATCTCCTAGATCATGCAGAAAGGGAGGATCCTTGGGTTAATATGTGTGAGATTCTCCAAAACCGATTGCCACCTTTGCAAGTGGCTTCGGACCCTGTGCGACTCTCCTTATAACTCATTTGAGATAAATGTATTTGCATGTTCATATATTTGACAACGTTTGTCTGGCAAAAACAGGGTATTTGTTTCCCCTTGGACCTCTGGTTCTTGGGCTCATGTGTTCAGTGTTAGCACCTGAGTTTCTTGAGAGATTTTTTTTGTTTGTTTCTTTGTTTGGACAGAGTTTTGGAAGAAAACATTTGGGAAGGTTGGAATGGGAGAGGTTTATAGAGCGTCCAGGAATTCAGCTGTTTCAGGCTTTGGGCCACCCAACAGGAAAACATCTGAATGGAAAAGGGAAGTTCAGTCTGTTTTCTGGATCTTTGGCCCCCTGGGCCTTTCATCTGGACATGTGGGGTCATGCAGACACTGGTTTACATTGCCCACACCATAAACCGCATCACTTCTCCTTCATGCCTTGGGGTGGGGGCAGGTAATGTTATGGACTCTGACTGGCTATAGCTTCCTGACACTGCACCACTATTGTCCAGAGCTAAAGACTTGGGGCTGTGTGTCCTAAAAAGCATCATTAACTCATTATTAACAAAAATGACTGTGCTGGGGCAGTGGAGGATACAAAAATGAGACACAGTTCCTGTCCTTTAGCAGCTTGAAGTCAGGCTTGATGTCAAGTAGAAGGTGATGAGAAAAAGGAAAAAATTGCCCAGAGGTCAGGCACTGTGGCTCAGGCTCATGCCTATAACCCCAGCAATTTAGGAGGCCAAGGTAGGAGGATTGCTTGAGCCCAGAAGTTTGAGACCACCCTGGGCAACTTAGCGAGACCTATCTCTACAGAAAATAAAATATTAGCTGGGTATGATGGTGTACACCATCATGGTCCCAGTTACTTGGGAGGCTAAGGTGGGAGGATCGCTTGAGCCTGGGAGGTGAAGGCTGTAGTGAGCCATGATTACACCACTGCACTCCAGCCTGGGTGACAGAGCAACATCCTGTCTCAAAAAAGAAAAGAAACGAAAAGAAATGCCCAGAGACTTCAAAGGAGGGAAAGGCTGCCACCAGGTAGAGGTAGATGAGACAGAAGATCTGGGCAGAGACGACCTTTGAACCAGGCCCATGTGATTAAGCTTTGAATATGCACAGAGAGGGAAGAGCATTCTTCAGAGCAAGATAAAGGAGCAAGCCTGGGAAAGCATGCAAGGAGTGGGGGCGTGACAGACAACCCAGGACCAATGGAAGGCAGGCTGCAGGGAGAGAGGCAGAAGAAATCAGGAGAGGCAGGTCTCAGCAAGTGTGTGCAAAGTCTCAAATGCCAAGCTAAGGAGAATAGCCTCTAAGGAGTGCTCCCCGTCCCATGACCCCAAAATGATTCTGTTCACATCAACACATTTGTCTAGAAGATTATTAGGGTGAGGATGTTTTCCTTGCTGCATTTGAATGCCCCCAGTTTGCTGTTTACACTTCTCCTTCTACACGTAGGCAAATGCTATAGTAAATAAGTTTTTCATTGCTATGGTTTGAAGCACAGTCTTGGAAACTCCTGCTAGACTCAAAACCACCACTCACAGGGGTTTAGGATTCTCTCAAGTTATATTGTTTTCCGTGAGTTGATTAAAATTTGTAGATGCGGCCGGGTTTGGTGGCTCATGCCTGTAATCCCAGCACTTTGGGAGGCTGAGGTGGGCGGATCACAAGGTCAGGAGATCGAGACCATCCTGGCTAACACGGTGAAACCCCATCTCTACTAAAAATACAAAAAAATTAGCCAGGCCTGGTGGCACACACCTGTAATCCCAGCTACGCAGGAAGCTGAGGCAGGAGAATCACTCAAACTCAGGAGGCAGAGATTGCAGTAAGCCCAGATCACACCACTGCACTCCAGTCTGGGTGACAGAGTGAGACTCTGTCTCAAAAGAAAAAAAAAAATTGTAGACGCTGCTACTTTTCTTCTGGCCTATGGCCCCAGATGAGATTAAGCAATGCAAGACTTCAGGTGCTTTGGTAGATGCATTCACTTGTTTGACAAATATTTATTGAGCAACTACTATGTACCTAACATTGCTCTAGGTGTTGAAGATGACATGTGTTAACGAAACAAACAGGGTCCCTTCCTTCACAGGGTTGACTTACTGGTGGGAAAGACAAAAGGTGAACAGGATAACTTCAGAGAGTTATAAGAGAAATAAAGGAAATAAGCAGAGAGTTGCAACAGAAAGTAACTGGAGGCAAGAGGACAGCCATACAGAGAAGCTGGTCAGAGAAGACCTGAAGGCCAAGGAAGAGAAGGAGCCAGAGAGGTGAAGAGCTGGGAGAAACACACCAGGTGGAGGACACAGCATGTGCAAATAAGGTGAGCTAGAAAAAGCCAGTAAGCAAGAGGGAGCAGGAACAGATAGGGCTGGAACCCAGCAGGAGCCGATCTGGGATTTGAGGGACACCAGGAAGCTCCTGCAGCGTTTTAAGCAGGGCAGTAACAGAGCTATGAATGTTGGGGTGCCCACTTAAGAGCTACCACTAGCCACCATCTGCTCTGGCCTTACCATGGCTGATGTCCCCACAAAGACAAAACGAGTGCTCAGAGTGCGTTAGCTTTTATTTTTATAACAATCTTTGTACCCAAACCACCGTAGCATTTTTAATAACAAACTGGCAGAGAGTCAGACATCTGTACTTGAAAAAACTATCCAAGCCAAGTATTTCTAAATGTTTTATATTTACTTGTAACATTAGAATAACCATGAGGTTGCTTTTTGCATAATCGGAACCATTCTCATTAGGGTTTGACAGATCTCATCCTTCATGAACTCGGTGGTGGTTTTCATTATGGCAGTGACATTGATCTGACAGGAGTGAATCTCTCTTTGAATATTTGTGGGAAAGAGGGGAAGAAGTTGAGAGAAGCCAGGGAAAGCTATAGGAAAATAAGAACTCTGGAAAGATAACCATCAACTTGTCACTGGAAAGAACCCAGGCTTCAAAGTCCAGCAGAGCTGGGCTAGAGAAAAAGTTGGATGACCTTGGGTAAGTCCCTCAAACTCTATGAGCTTCAGCTCACTCACAGGCAAAATGGGGATGATCACAGGACCCCCTTCCTAGAGTTGTGATGAGGTCTGATATGGTTTGACTGTGTCCCCACCCAAACCTCATCTTGAATCATAGTTTCCATAATTCCCACGTGTTGTGGGAGGGACCAGGTGGGAGATACTTGAATGAGGAGGGCGGGCCTTTCCTGTGCTGTTCCCATGACAGTGCATAAGTCTCATGAGATCTGATGGTCTTATAAGGGGGAGTTGCCCCCACACATGCTCTCTCTTGCCTGCCACCATGTGAGACGTGACTTTGCTCCTCCTTTGCTTTCCACCATGATTGTGAGGCCTCCCCAGCCACATGAAACTGTGAGTCCATTAAATCTCTTTTTCTTTATAAATCACTCAGTCTCAGGTATGTCTTTATTAGCAACATGAGAACAGACTAATACAGGTCTAAGTGAAGTCACATACGTAAGGGGGCCTGGTACAAAACTGCTTTCTGTTGCCTTCCTCCAAAATTAGTATTTAACATCCAATTGTGAGACAGCACCTATATCTATTTATATCTTTTTCTAAAGTCAGGTTGCAAGATGTAACAAATACACAGAACACCCAGCTAAATTTGCATTTCAGATAAACAACGAATAATGATTTAGTATAAGTGTGTGCCATGCAAAATTCAGAACATACTTAGCGTAAACAAGTATTTGTTGTTCATCTGAAATTTAAACTTGAACATCCTACAGTTTATCCGGAAACCCTGTTATAAAGGTTTACTGGTCCTAAGAACATTAAGAGTGTTTTTGAGATCCAGTCCAGTCTTTGTAAGTAAACTGGGCATTTGTGTCAGAGGCAGTTTGTTGTCCTTGTGAAAACTATGCCTAGAACAGACCTGGCATATAGTAGGTGCTCAATAAAGGTATATTGGCTGAGCAGGTAAAAGATTAGAAGACCTTGTCACAAGTCAATTCAATTTGGTATGTGTACACATTTTAGACATGCCTTCCAGATCAAGTATCTCCTTTACCTGAGGTAGGTAAGAAGACAGATCCCCACCTGCTACCCCAACCCCCACTTCCCACCGCCAGAATCACCCAGAATCCAAAACAAGGATGGTTTCCAGTTTTTGTCTTCCCTCTCAGCCACCTGCAGCCATTCTGGAGCCAGGTTTGTGTAATTCACATCTCAGTCTCTGCCTTAGCTCCTCCCATGGCTTCCCCCAAAATAACATGGGCTACAGGAATGTTTCCCCCCAACTCATTTCACACCTTATTTTATCTAAAAAGAAGGTAAAACTTCCAAGTGCAGAGTCGACCCTTTTTCTCCCCTTCCTTCTGGCAAATGGGGGCCATGTGGGCTGGGAGGTGGGGACAGGTGGAGTTTCTGGCTGGGAGAGGCTGCTGGGGGAAGGTAAAGACAGGTGTGGCCTTTTGAGCCTCCCAGGCCGGCAAATGTCTACATTTCCTGAGAGGTGTGAGCTCGGAGGACTTCCCCAGGAATCTCGGCTGGACTTGTAAAGAAAGGATCCCAACATGAAGAAAAAAAGCCGGCCAGTAAATTCCTAGTGAACTCATTTTCTAAGACTTCTGAATGTGTTTTGAATTTTCTCTAAATTAAGATAATCATAAAAGGTTAAGATATTTAAACAGAGCGCCACCTGATCCCAGGGCTTGATTTGTATGCTTAATTAGTTCCCGAACATATGGTTCAGAGCTTCTTATAAAAACAGGGTAATGACTCGAGGTATATTTGGGTATTAGATTGAACGATGTTAAAGGGACATTCAGACCCATCTCAAAGGCCTTAACCTGCCCTTGCTCTGTGCTGGAAGCTTTTGCTGACATCTGTTTCAAAGAGATATCAAAAAACTTTCCAGTGGCCTCATGATAAAACAAAAATCCATACGGAGATAGGTATCAGGCATTAAAATACTTAGGATTCAGCACGGCCTGAGGAATGTGTGGCCCTAGAATGTAAGTGGGGTGGGTGGGGAGGGGGAGGTTGAGGAGGGGCTCCCGCAAAGATGCAAATACAAAAAAAGCTGAGAGTTCAGTGCCTTGGTGCAATGTGGAGAGGAGCAGATGGGTCACAAATGTCCCCAGGGCCCTTTGTTCTTTTGTGTGTTTCAGTCCCTGGTAATAAATCAGGTGCTCCTGAGTGTGGAACATAGTTCAGGCCACCAAGAGTCACTTCCTCAGTTCCCACGTAGCCCCAGTCTTCCCCTACCCCAACCTGGCAGAAGGGAGGTATTGCCCTGACTCACCCCAACTCTCTGATCTAAGTTGTGTGATGTGCCTCTGACCGTCGCCACATCCACATTGAAGGGGTGTTGCATGTGTGCGTGTGTGTGTGGTTTGATTTGGGGGTTTTTTGAGGTTCTCTTTTGTTGTTGTTTGTTTGTTTTGAGACAGGGTCTTGCTCTGTTGCCCAGGCTGGAATGCAATGGCACAATCACCACTCATGGCAGCCTCAACCTCCAGGGCTCAAGTGATCCTCCCACCTAAGCCTCCCAAGTAGCTGGGACCACAGGCACGTGCCACCACATTAGGCTAATTTTTTTCTTTTGTATTGACAAGGTTTCTCCACGTTGGCCAGGCTCGTCTCAAACTCCTGGGTTCAAGCAATCCTCCCACTTTGGCCCCCCAAAGTCCTGGGATTACAGGTGTGAGCCACTGCACCCAGCTATAGATATAATTTTTTAAAACATATGCTTGGTCTGCATAATACAATGTCCAGACAAGCCCACTCGCCAACTTCCAATCAGATTTCTGCCCCTAAACCTTCCTTATAGAGGTGAATGGATCTATCCCATTTGTGAAAATTTGAGCCACGTGTGGGAAATGGCTGTCCATTAGGCACAGTCACCAAGGGCCATGAAATAGGTCCCAAGGGGATTGGGCCATCCCTTTGGCTTCAGTGCACCATCACTCTCCCCAGATTCGCTCACTCATCCACACACACTCCCATCCTTTTACCAAGTACTCATCAAGCATCCATCTGTTGTGTGTGGAGTACGAGGCGCAATGGAAAAAGCAGAGCTGATTTCGATATTGCCCTGCCCTTTAGAAGCTCCCAAAGGAAGGAGACAGCAGATACAGGAAGACGAGTCTGTGAGAGGTGTGAGGATCAGATATAGGAAACATACACTTCAGGCAGAATAGTCAGGGCGTCTTTACAGACAAGACATGGCGTCTGCCCTGGGCTCTGAACGCTATACCCATTTGGACAATGGTAACTGAAGATGACAAGGAACTCCAGGTGGAGGAATAGTGTGGACAAAGGCCTAAAGAAAGGAAACCACTGTATGGCCCCCAAACAGCAAGTTGCTTTCTGGGTTACGAACACTATACACATCCCCGTTCATCTGATCTTCAAACATCCTTGTGAAGTCCACAAGGAAGGAGTAATTATTTTCATTTCACAAATAAGAAAACCAGGGTGCACAGAGGTCACATGCATTTCCCAAGGTTTCACAGCTCAGATGCAATGGAACCCAGACTCAAATTCAGGCTTGGACTCCCCAGATCCGCATGGGGCTGAAAGGTTAAGACAAAGGTCAGATTGCAGAAGATCTTAAATAAAGACTAAGGAGGTGGCTCTATTTGCTGTGTGGCCCCTGGGAGCCATAGAGGACTTGGAGCAGGGCTGGAAGATCCATCAGGCAGCTGTGAGCAGAAAGAGGCTGGGGGTCAGCTCTGAGGGTCCCTCAAAGGTTATTAGGGCCAAACTGGGCCAGGTGCCAGAGAAGGAGGAAAACACAAATGCAAGACAGGGGAGGAAGGCTCCTGTCGTGCAGAAGGCAGCAAAGAGACTCCAAGCAACATTGCACCTGTGCTTCCAACGGGCTAATTCCTCCCAAATCCATCAGAGACTTCAGCATCAATGACAGCTCCAGTTTAGAGAGAGTACAGTGACTCAGGCACATCGTTATTTAGTCCTCATAACAACCTTGTGAACTACCCATTCTTATTATCGCCATTTTACAGATGGGGAAACTGAGGCACAGAGTAACGTCAACAAGGCAGATATTGCTAAGGAACTTGACCGTGGCTACTCAGGGAGGAAATGGAAACTCGTGATCACTATTTCCAACTGCCCCCATTAGGGCTCACGTGCCACTCAGATGGCCAGGGATGGGGGGCTCCCCGTCATCCATCAGAGCACATCTGCCTAGCGACCCCAGGCCTATAAAACCCTCCCCAATCTGGCCCAAAGTTATCTTTTTCCTTCGTTACCTCTCCCTGGGCCCCAGAGCGATCCCGCTGCCACAACCCAGCAAGGAGGAGGCCAGATCTGGGCTGTGATACAGAGAGGGAGAGTCCCTGCGAACTGGAGAGCCATCCTGGGGCTTCATAGCAGGAGACCTCAAAGCTGGGCCAAGCTGAGTGGGACCAACATCAAAGCCAGCGGCGGGTGGCACAGCAACAAGGAACAGAAGTGAGCAGGGGCAGGGCTAGTCCCATAGGAACCCTGGCCAGGGGCCTCTCTGCAGATCTAGGACACCTCAACCCGGGGCTCAAGGCAGAGGCCTCCAGCCGCAGCTGTGCCAAGACCTCCTCCTGTCCCTGGGCCCCCATGCTAGGGGCTGGGGGGACAGTGAAATGCAGGCTGAGAAGTTGTCTGTGAGTAAATGAGAGGTTAAGCTCCCAGCCCAGCTGCGGTGGCCTCTCCTCCCGGGAACCCCTTCAACCCACCGCTTCTTTCAGCAGCACGTTGGGACACTGTCACACCCACACCCTCTGGTATTGCTGCTTTCATCTTCCTATGCCAGTGTAGATCCCTCATAGCTTGGTCTGTCACACTCCTCGTGGCTCCTGGCATAGCACCATGCACGTTTTAGGACTTCCAGAAATCCTTGAGACCCGCCTGACACACAGACACATCCTTTGTGTGGCCAGAGGTCCATGAAAGCATTCAGGAAGTCATTTCATAAGAGGCAGGATGGTACACAGCATGGGAAGAGCACCGCCCAGGGAGCCCAAACCCAGAGTTCTAGCCTGGCTTTGCCACTGACTTCTTGAGCAACCCTAGACAGATCACATCACCTCAGTTTACCTACCTGTGGCCCTAAAGCAAAGCTAGCTAGTTCCTACAAAACTCGGACCTGCCAAGTCTAGGCACAAATTGTGCTTCTCCTTCCTTCACCTTGCCTCTTGAAAGAACTGAGTGTTGGGATTCTCTCACCACCGCCTCTAAGAAGTCTTCCCTGACTGCCTGCTAAAGTAGCCCCCTCCCATCTCCCTGGAAGTCTCAACCATGTCACTCAATGTTTCCATCTGACCTTTTCCTGTTTGGATTTGTTTTTTCCCCATTTGCTTCTTAGCTGCCAGCCCTGATAGGATGTAAGTTTCAGGACAGCAAGGAGTCGGCCTGAACAAGCCTCTGCTGCTCCTTGCTCAGTCTCCAGAGCCCAGGGTAGTGCCTGCGTGGGACAAAAGCCACCTTCTTAAGCACTCAGTACATGATAGTTATTCTAGTTATTCACTGTTTCCAATGAATAACTGTCATGTATTGAGTGCCTAAGAAAGTGGCTTTTGTTTGCCTATTGACTGTCTCCTGTGGTAAGTGCCACAGCTCCGTGAGAGCAGGGACCTTCTCTGTGTTGTGTCGCTGTACCCAGTGCCAACCATAGGGCCTGGCACATAGGTTCTATTCAAAGGTATATATTAAATAAACTTAGTCAATGTATTAAGTTGAATAAAGGGCTTTCCTCTCCTCAAGAACACTTTCAATTATTTGGCCCTTCCCTCTAGTTCTACATTTTGAAAGTTGTTCATCTACCAAGCCAAGGCACTTATAACGTATTAATTGCTTTCCTATTTTAAAAACTTAATTCTAACTTGGCCGGGCATGGTGGCTCATGCCTGTAATCCCAGCACTTTGGGAGTCCAAGGCAAGCAGATCACCTGAGGTCAGGAGTTCGAAACCAGCCTGGCCAACATGGCAAAACACTGTCTCTACTAAAAACACAAACATTAGCCAGGCATGGTGACGGTTGCCTGTAATCCCAGCTACTCAGGAGGCTGAGGCAGAAGAATCACTTGAATCCAGGAGGTGGAGTTTGCAGTGAGCCAAGATCGTGCCATTGCACTCCAGCCTGGACAACAAGAATGAAACTCCATCTAAAAAAAAAAGAAAAAGAAAAGAAACTTATTTCTAACTGCAGTCCTATCTTTCAGGCAGCTTCTGACCACCACAAGATATTTAGCATCACCGTTTCCAGCTGATGTCATTCCAGATTCCTGCAAAGGAAGGTGACATGTCAGCCCAAGTGATCTTGCTGGGAGTAACTATACAATCTCCATTAGATATTAAGAGATTGCAAAAATGCTCAGGGTTCCACAGAACAATCTCAGCCAACCCTGGATCCCCAGGATCCCTGGACTGGCTCATCCCCATTCCCACCAGCAGTGCTCTACCTCCAGAACCCAAGACAGTGCCTGTGACAGAGCGGGTGCTCAAGTAATACTAATATTTGTTGAATGAATGAACAAATGAACCATGAGCACTTTTCTGTGTCATTAGACATTCTTCTTCAATAACCATGGTTATCCCTCATGCCTGAGGAACTGCCAAGCCTTCCACCCCATCCTTTCTCACTGCTGCAGAACCCACAGGCGAGGCTCAGCACCAAGTCAAAGTAGGGAAGGAGAATAGGACAGCTTTTGGGTACTATCCAGTTGGTGTCTGGCCCCCAAAACATGGAGTACCAGAAAGCTGGTGGGGTGTAGAAGTTGCTCTGGGATGGTGTGAAGCAAGTTCAGATGCGTGAGCTACAGCATCACTGATGCCACGAAATTCTGGCCGTGCCCTTGGGATGATCACATTGGTGTTCCATGTGTCTCTTCTAGTTGCTGGTGCTAGCAGTCTGACTTCCTGGGCTTGCGGCAGCTTCACTTCAATCTCTGCTTCCACTTACACGTGGCATTCTCCCCTCTGTCACGTCTTCCACATTTCCCTCTTCTTAGCAGGACTCCAATCATTAGATTAAGAGCTACCCTAATCCAGTATGACTTCATCTTAACTTGATTACATCTCCAAAGACCCTGTTTCCAAATAAGATCACTCTCACAGGATCCAGTAGACATGAATTTAGGGGTGATACTTTTCAATTCAGTGTCTCCAGCCCCAGAGAGAGGATTAACTATGTTGGCACTTCAGCCTAAGGGGAAATCAGAATGGAGGTAGTGGTGAGGCGCTTCTCTAGCAAGCGTGCTGTGAGCTTTGGCCTGGAATTCTAGAACTCAAGACCCTTGGAATAGAAAGGACAAGTTCCAGTCTATGGGAGACATCCTTCGGACAGTCCAATCTGGCTTACCTAGGCGGTGATAAGATTTGGGCCATTATCCTGGATTCTGAAGTTTTTCGCTTGAAGGATATTCAGAGGTTGCACCCACCATCTTCTCATCCTATAGTTGAAAACACTGAAGTCCAGGGAAATAACAATATTTTCCTTAAGTTGCACATTTGGTGAGTGGCTGAGTCAAGAGCCCAGACTCTTCACTCTGTCCAGTGCCCTTCACATGTGGTCACTTAAATATTAATTCTAACAATAGTAGTGGCACCTATGGAATCAGGCACCTATGGGATCAGTTTTCAGGGATCAGGGAGACTTAAATTCTTCCAAATTCCCCATGGGCCTCTCATCAAAGACACTTCAACTTTAATAATAATGTTATTATTTGATTACAGGTGTGTTTTCAACCCAATGAAAGTGTGAATAAAGGCATGTTTAGAAAACTTTGCAACTGTCTTTTTCATTGTAACATATGACCTAAGCTAATGCAGTAGGCTTCATTTGCAAATGCAGCTTCAGGACATGACTCCTAGTTACCCACTTCCTTTCCAGCCAGTCTGCCCCCCAGACTCCTCCAGCACGGAATTCTAGAGTCTAAAAGAATAATGGCAATGCCGCTGCTACCTCCTCAGTGCCTGGAATATGCCAGGCTCCATGCTAAGTGCTGTAGATGAATTATCTCATTTTTCCTTCCAACAGCCCTTTGAGGGAGGAACTTCTATCTGTCTAGCAGATGGGGAAACTGAGGCTGAGTTTGGCCCACAGGCATGTTTTTATTTTCTATCTGAATGTCTGTAGGTAGAGCAACCACTCTCCAGTTGTCAAAGGCTCCATCATCCCGTTTTTGTAACCACACTCACCTTAAAAAAAAGGTTTTCTTTTAAACAGCTTTATTAAGATATAATTCACATCCCATACAAGTCATTCAAAGTGTATATAATGGAATGGTTTTGAGTATATTCACAGATATGTGCCACCATCACCACAGTCCATTTTCGAACATTTCTATCATCTCAAAAAGAAATCCCATACCCTTTAGCTGTTACTTCCCCGTCCTCCCATCCCCTACCAGCCCTAAGAAATCATGATTCTGCTTTTTGTCTCTGTAGATTTGCCTATTCCAGATATTTCATATAAATGAAATCATACAATAGATGGCCTTTTGTGTCTGGCTTCTTTCATTCAACACAATGTCTTCCACGTTTGTGTATCAGCACTTCATTTATTTTTATGGGTGAATAATATTCCATTGCATCGATAGACCACATTCTCTTTATCCATTCATCAGCTGATGGACATTGGGGAGATAATATTTTCTTGGTACTTTGTGCCAGTCCCTATTCTAAGTGCTTTATCTCATTTAATCCTCACAACAACCTTGTGAGGTAGGTGCTATTGTTACTCCTGTTTTACAGAGAAGGAAATAGGAGATGTTATCTAACTTGTCCAAAGTCACACATCTAGTGAAGATCTGGTTGGCCACTAAGTGAAATTCCCAGAGGCACACAGTCCTCTTTTGAGTTGTGTCTTCAGGGTAATGCATACCCACCTCAGCCTGCTTGTTTATCCATAAGTGGAATCAGAAATGGCACAGGGAGGGACAAGGCGTGGTGGCTCCCACCTGTAATCCCAGCACTTTGGGAGGTTGAGGCAAGTGGATGATCCGAGGTCAGGAGTTCGAGACTAGCCTGGCCAACATGGCAAAAACATGTCTCTGCTAAAAATAAAAAAATTAAAAAAAAAAAAAGCCAGTAGTAGTGATGGGTGCCTGTAATCCCCAGCTACTCAGGAGGCTGGGGCAGGAGAATCACTTGAACCCGGGAGGCGGAGCTTGCAGTGAGCCAAGATCACACCACCGAACTCCAGCCTGGGCGACAGAGTGAGACTACGTCTCAAAAAAACAAAAAGAAAAAGGTACACAGAGGACCTTCTCTCTTCATTACCTGCCCCCTAACTTCGCTCCTTCTCTGGACTGTCACCCAGTCAGGAACATTCTGGAAAATAATACAATACAATACTTCTGTAATACAAGCATCTTCTTTCAACAAATGATGTTGGTCAACAAACCCCCCTCAAGGGGTGGTATTTGGGCCTGTAAAATCCTCGGTATTTGGGACCTCACTAGCTCAACATTTGTGATCTTTTCAAGAAATTAGGCTGGGCTAGAGTTTGATTCAGTTAGCAAAGTTTTCTTCTTAGATAATGGAAATTCGTAGTATACACAGGATTTTAGAAGGCAGGTTTAAACAAAGTGTTTTCAAGCCTCCTCAAAAATAGCAGAAGTACCAGGATCAACCCAAGGGCTGAGAGGCAAGTTGTACACAATTCTTGTCTATTCTTTAAGCAGGTCTCTTAAAGACCCCACAGGCAACCCTGCCAATGAGATAGTGAAAACGCTCTTCATACTGAATGTGCCATGACTGCCTCCCTTCCAAATATGTTGGATTTCAGACTCACCCTCTGATTCTCTGAACCTAAGTCCTGGTACTCAGTCTTATTCTTCTATGGAAAAGCTTGTCTCTACCAATCAGATATTCAACAGAACTAAGTAGTGAGCCACAAAATCCCCCTTGAGCCATGTCGGGCTGAGAAACATTGAAGATTAGGTCCTAGCAAGGGAGCAGGAGGAAAGAGCTCTGGAGGGAACTTCTGAACTTGAAGCCTCCTTCTTCCTTTCACAAAATCCTGTTATTCTTTCCACAGAGAAATTCCACCCAGCTGAAAAGTCTGAGGGCCGGGGTGACAGCCCTGCAGCCGAGACAAGCCCTCAATACCTTAAGCCTATTGAGTCCTGGTTGCCTTTGATCTAGGCATTTCCTGTGGTCCAGCCAGTGAGAGAATGAGGAGTGTCTACTGATGCCAGTATTTCCAAAATGAAAACTTCTACTTCTTTCTAGAATCTTAGACCCTGGATTGTAACAGATCATGGGCTCAGGCTGCCCCACTCCATCCTGGTTTGGGGTTAATTATTTCAAAGTCACAAAGATTTCAATCTTCTGCAGCCTTCAAAAGGATGCCTTTTATCCTGTCTGCAGAGCAGCTTCAGTGACGTTCTATTGCAGGGAGGGGGTGACAGCAGAGACCCAGCAAAATACAGAGGCTTCTGACCCACTGCACCGTGGCTTGGACCAGCCCCACTGGTGTGGATGCTGAAAATACCGGGCAGAGAAAGCCAGAGATCTGAGGCTGAGAACTGACCTTCTCTGACTGCTTTTGTAGCTGACTTCTATCTGGGCCCCTGTTTCTCCCTCCACAAAATGAAACATTCAACTGAAAGGGACTGCAAACAGCTTTCAACTATTTTTGCTAATTCTGATCTATTGGTAGAGGCTGACTGGAGTTCTGTATTGAGGATTTTGAGGCTTAGTAGAAGACAGAGCTGGGATCAATTAGCAGTGTCTGCTGCGAGCAAGGGAAAGAGAGCAGTGACACATTTACTTACCATATATTTGCCACTCCTGACATTGACATCCAAAGTCTTCTTTGGGTCAGATCTTGTGTGCTTTTATGATTCCTTTCACCCGTACTGTTTTCTTTGCCCTTTGCAAGGACCTCTCTAAGGGGCTGTTACCACCTCCCCCAACCAGGAATTGACAGTGGTCTAGAGATGATTGCTTATAGGGTTGGGTCATGTAAGTTAGGGGCAACAAAGGCCAGAGGAGGCCAGAGCTCTCCTTGAGACTAGAGATAAGCCTAAAGGAGAGTGTTTCTCTAATCAACACTGAACTGAAACCTATAGGGATAAAGCACAGCCAATGTGGATAACCCCTTCCAAGATTACCCACCACTAGATAAACGTAAGGCGTGGCCTCCATCTGTCTGCTGTAGGCACAGAGGACTGAGAAAGCAAAATTCCACTGGAAAAAGTGAAAAGAATTTTGAGCTGAGGCCTGCCGGGAATGGGGCCGTCTCCCAGTCTATAAAGTGGTGATGGCGACAGTACCTCCCGCGAGGGTCATTGTGATGATGTATTGAGATAATGCATTCAAAATGCTCAACACAGTGCCTAGCATCCAGTAATCAATGCCTAAGCAAAGCGATCCAGTAGTTCACGGTATTATCCTCTGGGCTCACTCTTTGATGGCATTGGGCCTGAGGATATTAAATCTCTTCTGAAACTGGCCCTCCCATTGGCAGGGCGGGAGCTTGCTATCTCACCACTGAGGCCCCACGTTCGCCAGTTCCAATAACACAATTAGTCATTTTTCATCCCTGAGATGTCTACCCATGGGTGGGTGCATGTGTGCATGTGTGAGTGTATATGTGCCTTTCAGAGAAGGGGAAAATCCATATTCTCTCTCTTCTGACCGAATTAATCAAATAAATCTTCTATAAGGAGCTGCTAAATGAATCACAGATGGCTCTGCCCTTTTACAGGTTGCAGAAAGCACCCGTTACAGTTCTTTTAATTTATCAGAGGAAAAAAGATGCCCTCGTGTGCCCCTTCCCTCTTGCAATAATAATCAGAACCAGTCTATTTTCCAAGGGTCTGAGACTCATTTTCAAAAAATGTGTATCAATAGATGTAACAGCGGGAAGATTATTTTGCCAAGTTCCAGCCTCCAGCATGGGGAAGGTGCCCTGGCTGGGGAGAGCGTTTATAAAACCACATTTAATAAAAGAGAGTGTTATATTAAGTATGTTTGCTAGTGTATTTAAGCATATGGTTTCCATATCAGGCATAAAGATGCCAAACACATGCTTTACCTTCTTTCTAACCTTTCCTAGAGACGTCCTTTCTAGGGGGTGGTGGGATGGGAGGAATTTCTGTGGATGCGAGTGTGTTGTTTTGTTTTGTTTTTTACAATTCTGGCTCACATGGAAAAGCACTGAGGAATGTTCAGAAAACATGTGAAGACTCTGCCTCTTCTACTTATGTAATTAGCCCAAGAAACTCGTCTTGCTGACTTTCTTTAAGTGTCCGAACATCCTCCTTGAGCTCCCTTGCCAAGGCGCTAGGGTCTGGCTGATTTTAAAGTGTGAATCAACTTCAGCTGCAAAGAACTTGAGCTCCTGGATTTTAGACGTGAACCCTTTGGTAAAAACAAGAGCTCCAAGAATGGCTGCCCAGCTTTGTGTCCGCATGAGTCCTGGCTTGCAGCAACCCATCCAATGATTTTCTGCCCTCAGATCCCCTTTTTGTACCTGGGCTGAGCATTAGAGATTTTATCCTTTTTCCTGTAGGTCAGAGGCAACCGTCTATGGCCCTGGAGTCATGGGGTCCCTGGAAAGGCAGCTTGAATGGGTCTCCGTGGCCCCCCACCATAAAACAATCCCCAAATTCCGAGATCATCCCGGAAGCCAAAATGCCAAACTAGGAAGGGGGTTGAGGAGGGGCCTCTGCAGGGAAGCCGCCCAGCCCACCCCCCACACCAGCAAGCAGATTTGCCTAGGCGAGTTATAAATCTACTGGTACCATTTCTTTTTCGTCACTTGCCTAATCCTGTGCCCTTCGTTTCATGTGCTGTAATTATTAACATCTGCTTTCTGAGCCTGGACCGCATGGAGTTTGCAAAGGCAGTTTTCAGTCCAGAACAATGGTGACAGCTGTTTCATTTAGCCTCGGGCCAGCACTTCCTGTTCAGTCTACATCTGCCCTCCTGTGTCCAATTTCTGGTTCAGGGTTTTGTGTTTTGTTTTCTATTTTTTTCCCCTTCATCTGACCTTGCTATATGTTTAAGAAGAATTTCTAACTTAGCACTGCAGCTAGGATTTCTAGCACATATGCTTATTACATTGGCGACAGCCAGAGAGAGACAGGAGAAAGCCTAGATTGTCTCCAGCAACCAACACCGTGGAGGGCAGGGACAGAAGGGAGGGCTGGCTGGGGACCCGGGAACCAGGCTTGAAGGAAATTCTTGGGGCTTGGAGGTGGGGACTTGTGTGACCTCTCTAGAAGTTGGACACAGGAAAGACGGGCCCAGGTCATCTGTGCCCAGGCCCGGGGGGCTTATTTGGCAAGGGGTCACCCAGACATCCCACGGAGGAAGCCCGTGTGCGTGGGTGGCCACCAACATGCAAAGGCCCCGCTTCTTTGGAAGTCAAGCAAGTTGCAGGGACCCAGATTCACTTTATCCCATGGAGTCACCAGCGTGCCATCAAAATCCCTTTTAATTTGCACAGGGAGATGCACAGAACGGGAAAAGGAAATGCTGTGGGTAGGAAAATAAAGGATTTCAGCTTTAAGTAATCTGCCCAGACCCCTTCCGCATACCTGGCTGTGTGTGACCAAAGAGAAAGGAGACTGCAGCCCACTGCTGCCCCCACCATCCACCCCACCCATCCTAACTCCATCTGATCCAGGCTCGGGGTCCCCAGCTCGGCTGGCATACAGATGTCGAGTTATTAGCCAAGACCCCACCACAAGCGCCAGGTTCGAGACCTCAAGATTTGTGAAAGCTGCCTTCAGGCATTGCTGGATATTTCTTGCCAAATAGGGCAAAAACCAATCTCTGCACGGAAAACAACTTTCAGGAAGGTGTAAGTGTCCCGCGAATGTGCCGAGCAGAGCTTGGGAATCAGGGAGGGAGCCGTGAGTACTCAAATCAGGACATGTGGAGTCTGCATCTGTGCCTTCTGTTGGATCTGGGGGTGTCAGAGTTGGCAGAGGCTCTGGAGATCCACTGCCCCACTTCTTTAGTTTTCTTAACAGGTGAAGAAACTGAGCATCAGAGAGAGGAAGTGACTTCGTCAGCTGTGACTGGGTCTAGCTTGATTTCAGAGAGCAACACAGAAAGGTCAATCTGTGTCAGTTCTAGGATCGTGAGGTGTTTTTAGCATCTCAATATGAAGTGTCTCCTTCAGTCCTAGGCCCTGTCCACCCTTCTAAGTGGCCCACATTAAAATAACTCAAGACCTCACTCCCAGATGGAAAGAGTGAGGCAAGTCGGGGGGGACCTCGGCGGCAGCCATCAGTGCTGAGGCCCATGCCAAACCCATGGCTCTCGGCCGCCGGAGGACTGCTGAACCCACCAGCTCCCAAGAGCAGAGTCAGTGCTGACCAGACACCACCCGAGGTTCTGGGTAGACAGAGGAGGGCCCATGTCCTCCCGAGGGTAGGCAGACAGAAAGGAGAGAGGCCGCTGCCAGGGATTGGGGTGCAGAGCCGGGAAAGCCGAAACCCGAGGGGACTCACCATTCCTGCACCTTGATTTGAGCCTGAAGTGGCCACGAGGCCTGACCCAGGCTGGCAGAGGCATCACAGGGCCGTTCCCTAAACTCCAGAAGCACAGCCAGGGCCTGTGCCCCTCCACCTGCTAGGAGCCTGCTCCAGCCCCTGGGCTCCTCCCAGCCTGACCGCCCAGGCCCCTGGCCCTGCCCCCACCCCCTACCCCTGGCCGCCCCCTCCACTCTTCCTTCCTTTTCTCACTCACTCTTTTTCTTCTTAAAGTTAATTGCAACTTTTTTCTCAGGGCCTTGATCTGGATAAGCCACATCTCATTAGAAAAAGATTTAGCTGGAGCCAAAGCAGGCTAGAGAAGGAATCCCTAATCAACAGAGAAAAGATTTGGGTGTAATTGCTCTCTCCCGCCATTCTCGCCCCCTCCCTCCTCCAATCTTTTTCTGCTCATTAATCTGAAAAGAAAGTCGCAGTCTAATGTCTTGGTGTTCAAGTATCTACCTCTGCATCAAACCAATTGGAGCGCTTTGGGGCTTTTGAAGGGGGGTCTGTATGGAGAGCATTGGCTGTCAGGTGCATGGGGGTAAAATATTTTGGTTGTTGGGGACTGTATGATGCACGTTGGTTGAAGGAGTAAAGCTGTTTGGGTGTGCATGTGGGTGTGTGTGCGAAGTGCTTTGGGCGTTGGGGCATGTGAGTGTGTGTGTGGACCCTTTGGTTGGGGTGCGTATGTGTGTAAAGCTCTGTGCGTGTGTATATCAAGTGCTTTGCTTATTGGGCAGATGCGTGAAGCCCTTCTGATCTCTGGGTTGCCTGTGTGAAGTACTTTGGTCGTTGGGTGCATGTGTGTAAAGGCTGTTGTGGTGTGTGGAGTGCTTGGTTGTCGGGGTGGGCGTTGTGTGTTTGTGGGTGTAAAGGGCTTTTGGGGTTGGATGCGGATAGGTGAAGTGGCTCATTTGTTAGTATGTGGGTATGAAGTGGTTTGGTTGGTGAGGGGTGCATGTGTAGTCCTTAGTTGTGTAAGTGTGTGTGTGCATGCGTGCATGCGTGTGCGAGAGGGAAGCGCTATGTTTGCTGGGTGCATACGTGTTACATGCGTGTTACATGCGTGTGAGTAGCTGCTTTCCTCTCGCCCCAGTTAAACCCTGACAGCTGCTTAAATGGTGATACATGGAAAATGAATTTCAGAGCAAACCATCTTCCCAGGCAGGGACCCTGGATCCTCTAACACCCAGCAATGAAATGCTACAGCATTTTCAGGCTCTCTCTTCAGAACTGGGAAATTTTTTACAATGACCATTTATCATTGGTGGGGGTGGGGGGGATATTTGAATTAGTTTTTTTTTTTTAATTGAAAAAATTAATTCATGTTCACAACAACAAAAAAAAAAAGCAGGAATACATACTCCTGGTAAAATGGGAATATTACAAGGGACTAGAGAATGAAAAGTCAAGCCCTCTCACACTGCTATCTCCGGCTCCCCTCCCCAGTCACCCATTACCAGTAACTTTTGTGCCATCCCAAACACAGGCCCCGTGTCTATGTTCCATGTTGGCCTGTATTATACACTTTGCTTTTTTCACTTCAGAGTACATCTCAGAGATTGTTCTCTGTCAGCATAGATTTCATTAATATTGTATTTTTTAACTATAAAATTAGTTGATTGGGGAAAATAAGATGCCTCTATTCTGGACAAGCCAAAGTACTGGGAACCAGGTCTCTCCCTGTAAAATATAATCATGGTACACTGGTCTGATGCTGAGTCTCCTGTTTATTGCCTCATTTATTCCTCAGAAAACCCCGAGAAGGAGTTACCACCTCACTCATAGAGGAGGACACCAATGCAGAGAGAGGCTGGGTCACTCACCAAAGCCACACAGGACGTGGCAGAGCTGGAATGTGAACCCAGGTAGGCTGAATGCAGAGCTCTGGCCCTCAACCTCTGCCTTCCAGAAAAAATAAAAAGGAAGGAACTGTCTGGGAGCAGGGAGTGAGGGGAGAGTTAGAGGGGTCTCTACTACCCCTAGACCCGCTGGAGAGCCTAGAGCCCTGTGTCTGAGCTACCCCACCTGCATTTGTCTCCATGAGCCACAGTGACCACTGCTGTCAGGAGAACCCAAGCAGATGCTGGCTCCCATCTCCCAGCCCAGGCCCCTGAGGGTGAAGCATGGCTTGAGCCTTTTCATGTTTCTCTGAGCACAGCCCATGCACAATTGCACCCCTTATACCTGCTTATTATCAAATATAAGTCGCGGTCACGGAGGTGGGGCACTCCTGTAATGAGGGTGTTTCTGTTGAGGCCACAGAGTTGAGCTGGGCGCGGCGAGGTGAGGCTCCAAGCTGGCAAGCAAAGACAACATTCCACAGACCAGATCCCCAAGCCCCAGGTTGCCACAATACCAAGCCCATCCTGAGGGAGGATGTGATCTCTCCACCTCCCCCATCACCCCACCGTCCTCTGCATTCCTCTCTCTTACTGTATCTTAGTCTGCTGTGCAGTTATTAAGAACACTTCCACCACACCAAGGACAAAATGGACATGAATATTTGCAGAGAATGGGAAAGACCTGTTTGTGGTGTTGGAGGAAACCTATCTCGGAAGGGAAGGTTTTCAAAGACAGCCCAGAGGCCTGCTGATGACAGGGGAGTGCTAGGGACTTGTTAGGCCAGGAAGAAGGCCATCTCTGTTCTGTTAGGGTCCCAAATGATGACCATCCACAGACAAGGTGTAGATACAAAGATCCTCCTAAAGCAAAGAGCCACGTGCTCAAAATGCTATGGAGGCGGTAAACAGTCCTGTCCCATACAGCAGCCCCTTGCCATGTGACCAGTCCAAACTGAGATGTGCTGTAAGTGCAAAATACACACCCCATCTTGAAGACTTCGTGTGAAAATGAAACACAGTATCCCATTAACAATTGGATCTTGACTAGACATTGAAATGATGGTATTTGGAAGCTACTGCATTCAATGAAACAATTTATGAAAATTAATCATGGTGTGTGCTTTGGTTCCCCCTTTACCTTTTTTTTTTTTTTTTTTGATGTGGCTATTAGAAAATTTAAAATTACATATGTGGCTACCATTACATTTGTATGGGACAGCACTAGCTTAGAATCTAGCCTTTCATGAATATATATTGCTACCCCCATTTTACCAATGAACAAACCAGCTCAGAGTTGAGTGGCTTGACCAAAGTCACCAGCTAATAGCCATAGAAGCCAGAATTCACATTATGAGAGGCCAGTGATTCCAGCTGGACAGTCTACTAGTTGATAAAACTCCTAAAATAAGAGAGGTGGTGTTATTTTCACAAGCTCTTATGCAAAAGTGTTCAGTGCCAGCAAGGACTGAAGCAAATGTGGAATCTGAGGAAAGCAAACTAAAAGCTTGCGATTGGCCGGGCACGGTGACTCACACCTGTGATCCCAGCACTTTGGGAGGTCAAGGTGAGAAGATCACTTGAGCTCAGGAGTTCGAGATCAGCCTGGGCAACACAGCAATACAACATGATGACGCATGTGCCTGTAGTTCCAGCTACTGGGGGCGGGGAGTGCTGAGGAGGGAGGATTGCTTGAGTCCAAGAGTTCGAGGCTGCAGCGAACCATGGTCGCATCACTGCACTCCAGCCTGGGCAACAGAGCGAGACCCTGTCTCTAAATAAACAAGCAAACAAAGAAATAATAAAAGCCTGTGCTTGACCTCCTGACATTGGTTGGGAATGTTAAAGGCACTGGGTTGCTCTTCCTGCACAGGGACTGGGTAGGCTTCTGTGTAAACTTAGCCAGTCCCTTCCCCTCTCTGGGCCTCAGCTTACCCATCTGTCAACACTGAGTGGTGGACTAGCTGTTCTCTGAGGTCTATCAGGACACCTTGGTACATCTCAGCGGATTCCTCCCCTGCAGGGGTGAGGGAGAACCGAACTGGGTCCATGGGCTAGTGACAACCTCTCTCGTGTCATCTGTGAGTTAGGGATGAGAAGAAGGTGAACTTCAGAGATTGGCACTGACAATGAATAAGATAGTGCAGGTAAACATCTCCAGCACATGCCTGGTACACAGGAAGCGCTCAATGAATGCTAGCTCTTGTAGTCACTGTGATAGTTACCAGGTTGATCAGCCGACATGGATTTTTTCTGGGCTTGTAGACTCAGATTATCAAGCAATTTCTGCCTGGGAGCCTCCCACTAAACGGATACACTCAAATGCTGAATTTGCTGGAAGGCAGGCTCACCTTGCACTTGGCTTTCAAAGGGTTCCTTACCACTGCAACTCAATTCCATGACTGGATGGATAACAGAAGCACCTGGGAGGAGGGCCGCTTGGCAGGGGCCCACAGGGAGATTCAAGGTTTCATAACAAAGCATCTTCTGGTGTGTTAACAGTAAGATTAGGCCAGGTGTGGTGGCTCACGCCTGTAATCCCAGCACTTTTGGAGGCCAAGGCGGGTGGATCACCTGAGGTCAGGAGTTTGAGACCAGCCTGGCCAACCTGGTGAAACCCACCCCCTCTCTACTAAAAATACAAAAAAATTACCTGGGCGTGGTGGCAGGTGCCTATAATTCCAGCTACTCAGGAGGCTGAGGCAGGAGAATCCCTTGAACCCGGGAGGCGGAGGTTGCATGAGCCGAGATCACACCACTGCACTCCAGCCCGGGCAACAGGAGCAAAACTCTGTCTCAAAAAACAATAATAATTATAAGACTAGAAACGTCCACGGCACCGGCGGTGTGTTAGGGGCTCACCTTTTTCCCTGAGTAGTTGTCCAATGTCACTTTCCATCTGCAGGAGTGATGCCAATCCGTGGCCACAGGCTTTCTTCTGCCCCTTTTCCCCACCGTGGGAGGACTCTGATCTTCTTTCATCTCAACAGCTGTTTACATTTTTTTACCCCTGAATTGTGGGTAAACAGCCTCCTCTATTAGATAAAGGCTTTATCAGCTCACCGGCTCATCCCTCCACACAACCTCCAGTGCAAGTCTGCGTCGGGAGTAAGCCAAATGTGATGACTCTCCTGGCTCCTTATTTTGCACTTAATTGGAAGAACCTTGAGTTCAAAGTGTAGGCGCCCAGCCGTCTCTGGCGTGCGTTGGCTGCCACCTGCTGGGAAATTCTGGTATGGCGTGGTCTCCTCGGCCGACAGGCTCGCTCGCTGGGGGAAGAGGTTCATTGACTCAGCCAACAGGTTTTCTGGAGCAGGAAATATGTGTCAGCCAGAGTCCTAGGCACTTGGAATGATTCAGTGAACAAAACAGAGATCCGTATACCTGATTTTCTGGAGCTTATCATCTTTCAGAGGGTGACAGGCAATAGACAATATCACAAATACATGATACCATGTGTTAGGAAGTGATCAATATGTGGGAAGTTTTTTTTTTTTTTTTTAAGTAGAACGTGTAAGGGGGGTTGAAGTGCTCAATGGGGGAAGGTGAGTTGTAAAGAGTTTTCAGGGTCAGCCTCATTGAGAAGGCTGAAGCTTTTTGAACAAAAGCTTGAAGGAAATGAGGGAAATTTCCGTGGAGGAAGAGTGAGGCTGGCTGGGGAGATGGGAGTGCAAAGGCCCTGGGGTAGGAATATGCTCGTGTCATTCAGAGAATACCAAGGAAGCCTGTGGTGCTGGAAAGAGTGGGCCACGGAGGAAAGGTCACGGTAACGATCAGAAAGAGGGGAGGCCAGAAGGTGCACGGTCTCGTGGGCCACGTTTAAGGGCCATGACTGTATTAGTCAGCTTGGTCTGCCATAACAAAATACCAGCTATTGCTGTAACATTTAGTTCCTCCATAACAGAAAACCTGGTGGGCGTGGTGGCTCACACCTGTAATCCCCTTTGGAAGGCCAAGGCAGGTGGATCACTTGAGCTCAGGAGTTCGATACCAGCCTGGCCAACATGGCGAAACCCTATCTCTATCAAAAAAAGAAAAAAAGAAAAAAGAAATATGACAAAATAATATAACTTCCATTGACTTTTTTTTCTGACATATAATTTCATTTACTAGATACATGAACCAATCCTAAAATATGTGTGTTGCCCCTGTATTACAGATAGGTAAACTGAGGTTGAGTTATTGTATCACATGGGAAGCTGGTAATTGAAACTAAATCTGTCTAAATGTGAAGTCTTAGCTCATTTTGTTAAGTCACCCCTACCTCCCTAAGGTATGTGTATTCCTCTCTGGATTTGATTTGCTAATATTTTGTTGAGGATTTTTGCATCTAAGTTCATGAGAGACGCTGGTCTGTGATTTTCTTTTCTTGTACAATCTTTATCTGGCTTTGGAATCAAGGTTAAACTAGCTTCATAAAATGAATTGGGAAGTATTCCCTTCTCTTCTAGTTTCTGAATAACATGGTGTAAAATTCCTGTTTTTTTTTTTTAAATAATTCTCCAGAAAAACCATCTCTGAAGCTTTTTAAATTACAAAGTCCATTTCTTTCATAGTTTTCGAGCTATTCAGATTGTCTGTTTCATCTGGATTGGGTTTTGATAGGTTGCAGTATTTACAGAATTGGTTCGTTTCTTTTAAGTTGTTGAATTTATGAGCATAAAGTTGTTCAAAGCATCTGTTCATCATATTTTTAGCAACTACAGGATTTGTAGTGATATCCTCTGTCTCAACTCTGAGATTGTGGTAATATATCTTCTTTCTTTTTATTTTTGTCAGTCTTCCTAGAGATGTATCAATTTTATTGTTTTTTTTTTTTGAAGAACAATCTTTTTGTTTTATTGATTTGTCTCTATTATTTTCCTATTTTCAATTTATTTCTGCTTCAATTTTTATTTCCTTTCTTCTGCTTGCTTTGGGTGTAATTTTCTTCTTATTTTTCTAGTTTTATGAAGTGAGAATTTTGATTATTGATTTCAGATGTTTCCTCTTCTAATGTTAGCATTTCATGTTATAAATTTTCCTCTCAGCACTGCTTTAGCTGCATCTCAGAGTTCTATGTGTTTTTAATTCCCTTTGAGACTCCTTCTTTGACCCATGAATTATTTAGAAGTATGCCATTTAACTTCCAAGTGTTTGAAGATTTTCCCATGGTCTTTCTGCCCTCTGAATTTTAGTAACTGTCTCTGATATTATTTCATCTCCATGAGAACAGGACATTATTTATTCTACCACTACATCACTGATGATGGGAACAGAACAATAGTATGCTCTCAATAAATAAGGATGAATGCATGATTGAAATAATTTAAAAATCAAAACTTGGAAAACTGAAGCTTAAAAAGGAAGAGGAGGTCATCAGAAAGTTGATGGTGATTATCAGTGGGTGGAAAAATATGGTTACCTTTTATTTTCTTTTTATTTCGTATTTTCCAAATTCTCTGCAATGAGCGTGTCCTACTTTTACCATCAGGAAAAGGAACTATAACGGTGGAAGTTGCCATTGCTGATCATTTTCACCCTCTCCCTGGCAGGTCATATCAGAATGTGAGTTGCTAAAAAATACTGAAGTTGACAGGACCTCAAAGGGCCCTTAAGAAGGTCCCAGAGCTGAATTGACCCAGACCCCTCAGAAGACAGGGAAGGGCCTTGCTAGTCACCCAACTTCTGTAGGCTTGTAAGATTACTGCGACAATAACTTTCTCAATGAGATCATGCACCTTTTCAGTCACAGGGTCATTTTCATGTTTCTCTTCTAGGCACACAAAAGTCCTTAGAGATCTCATGCATCAGTGTTTATCCCAGGATATCTGGCTTGGCATTGTAAATAAAACATCCATCTGCCTAAGTCCAGCCATCAAAATTACTTTGACAATTTACTCTGAGGAAGCAGTATTAGCATTTGTTTTCAGGGTTCATGATGTGCAAAAGATTACTTAAAAATAGGAGGGAACAGAGAAGAGAGATCGTAGTTTTTTGGTCTTGTTTGTTTTTTAAAAAAAAAAATTGCCATCTCTTACATCTTTAGTCTCAGTCTCTTCAGGATTTTTCAAGGCAATTTCTTTGGGAAGCCAAGTGGCTGAGACAATTTGATGATAACTCAGCCAACCTGCATCACTACCTAAACAGTTTTTAGGTATGGACAGTTTCTAAAGATGAGTGAACATGCTTTCCTGCTTTTGAAAATACTCCTGAAAACTTGGTTTCCATTTTTTCAACAAAGTGATTGCCCAGATCTGAAAATGTTTTTTCACCCTTTTCTGCTTTTGAGGTGAGGTGATTTCCTGTAAGGTCCAGGGATTTTGGAGGGCTCAGGATAAGGCAATTTTGCCTGGGGGTAGTACAGAATGCCATGCATGGGGATGTCCCACAAAAGGCAGGGAAGCAGATGTGGCAACAGCTATGTCCTCTTTGGAGCTGAGCCACAGAAGGCATCAGGATCAATGAGTGGATCTTTATCAGTCTGTCCGAGTCTTAAAGAATAGCCAAGGACATGAGAATCTGGAAAACAATAACATAATCGAATTGGGGGAGAATTTGATTCTCCCCCAATGGAGAATCCACATCCCAGGCACAGTTCATGTCAAACAACATAGGCTATGCTGAAACCAGCCAGAAATGGGGTCTTGTAATATAAACTACTCTGTGTCTTACAAATCATTTGATTTCTATAATTCCTGGACACTTGATTGGCTAATTTTTTTCTGTTGCTGAGTTGGCTGATTTGAACTCCTATGTCAAAAGGCATAGATTTTTTTATTCATTTAATTTGTATTGACACCCACTGTTCCATTTAATTCAAAATTATTCATTCCTCCATGGATCCCTGGTAGAGACCAACCTCAGCTGCTTTGAGAGACTGCTCACCAAATGTCTCTAGTTCCCTGCTTTCTGAGCGTGTGAGGCTTCTCCTTCCCTGACTGTGACAGTTAGGCATGGCCACAAGCCCACTTTGGCCCATGCAATGTGCACAGAAGGGACACATTGGGCCAGTGAGTAATTCACTCCATACTCTCTCTTCTGTTGTAATTAGGGATGTGTGTGTTGAGAAGACACCATCGGGGGTCCCAAACTAACTATGACACGCACACCACTCCATGTTGACCTGCAATGGACAGGTAATGTGAACAAAAGAAAATATTTATTGTATAACGCTGCTGAGATCAGGTGGTTGTTACCTGCATGTCACCTGGCCTCTCCTCGCTGATGCGCAAGCACACACACACGCACTTGTCCATATGTTTTGTATACACGTTGTGAAGGAGGTACTCTCTCTTTGCCACAACTCTCCCAACTGAGAATTCTCTTTTGTCCTGCCATGGGATTCCTGTGGCTAATTCACTGGATTTATTCATTTCTTGGTTGGTTTTCCATGTAAAAAGCCAAAGGAGACTTGGAACATATGTACCCCAGGGCAGTGGGTAAATCCAAGAGAGACGCAATCTCTGTCTCTAAGGGCTTACAAGCTGGCTTGGCAGAAGACAGATCCAGGCAATATATAATAATGACAACCACAAACGGGTGCTCCAGAGCAAAATGACAAGATGCTTGCATGGCAGCAGTTTTAAGAAGGAATGCATCAGGCGGGGTGCAGAGGGAATGTAAGAGCAGCTCTGGTCCCAGGTGGCTCCTCTCAGCCTCTCCAGATCCACCCTTTGCCCCTCTCCACGCTGCTCTCTACCCCCACAAGACTGACCTGTCTGTCCTATAGTAATAGCCTGCTCCCCCTCTGGCTCTGGGCTGGGTCTGGTCAATGGGGTCTCTGATAGACTAGAAGGAAGTTGGTCAGTGAAGTTGGCATATTTATTCCTCTGTCTCTGTTCTCACAGGATCATCTCAGGCTGGCTGCATGCCTCAGCTGAAGATCCCAGCTCCTGTCAATGCCACCTCTCCGCTTGACTGTCTCCTTTCAGGTTTGGTAACTGTCTCCTGTCGGCACTTTAGGCCCAGGGGTGGTAAGAGCCCTGCACTGAGATCCCAGCTCCAGGATATTGCACCAGCTTTTTCAGTTTCCCTATACCCTGCCCACACCTTAGTCAAGGCAGATGTGGGCAGGATACACATTTTTTTTAAGGGACTCCTTAAAGCATCCTAATTTGAGTGTGCTTCTGTTTCCTGATAGTCCCTGACCACTAGATCTTGCTTTAGGGAGCCAGCAGTAAAAAGGAAATGAACGCTTTTTCTAATTATAGGGTCAGTTGGTAAAAGAGGTGGAAAGCTTTTAAAAATGATTCATTCTTCATTAAGAAATGAGTTATTAAATGCGTTTGCTTCTCCCCAGCCAAAGTGAAAGATTCTTCTCTAGAGTTTTAAAAAAGGTTGGAGGCCAAGTATTGGCCCCTTTGCACCTGTGGTGAGCAAATGGGCTGTCCTGGAGCCTTTGTTTCCCAAAGTCCTTCACCAATACTGAGGCACAGAGGCCAGCCAGGATGTCACTTCACCACCAAGTAGCTCCCCCAGTCCCCCCTTATCTGGCAAATTTGACACCAGAATTCCAACCACTGTTTTTAACTTGAGCCTGAGAGCAGAACCTAATTTCCAGATGCTCAAGGAAAATTGTAACCCTTCTTTGGAGTTTCCATATTTAGCATAGAGCTGCTTGAGAAGGAGGCCCTGTCTCTTTGCCATAATTCTTCCAACTAGGGATTCTCTTTTTTCCTGCAGTGGGATTCCTGTGGCTGATTCACTGGATTTAGTCATTTCTTGGTTTTCCACGTGGAAAGTCAAAGGACACTTGGGTCTGGAGGTGATCTAGGCCCTGTCCTCTGTTCCCAATTCCCAGGGACCCTCACGCCTTAGCTGTCTCCAACTCTGGAGAGGTGCAGCCAGGAAGAGGCTGGTACCTGGAGCCCCAGCGTTTCCCAAAGCAGCTGGAAGACGCGAACACATGATTACAGCTGCTGGGGCTGGATCCGGGGGGCGGGTCAGCTCAGGCATGCCAGGATATAAAGGGAGAGGAAGTGCAGACGGCAATTTGGAAGATTTAGGAGTTTTTGGGCTGTCATCGGATTTTATGTGTTGTCATTGACATATGTTTGTATTCTCTCCAGAGCAGGTATGAGCTGGGAAGAATGAAGGCAGGGCATGCCCGTGTGCCAGCTCTGCACAGCTGGATAGATGAGGAAAGACGTGGAGGAGAAGCCGGGGATTGTCTGGAAGTCTAAGGGTGTTGTTTGCCCCTTGGGCTCCAGAAGATGCATGCCAGGACCTGGGGGTGGCACCACCAGGAAGCAACAGAGAGGAGATAAAACTCACAGCAGACAGATTTGCCTTAACAACAACTCTCTTGAATTAAAACACGCTTTTCAAGAAAACAAACATCAGTTCAATCAGCAAATAGCAGAGAAGTTTCTCATCATAAAGGCAAAGAAGGGCCCAGTTGCTGACCAGTGTAAGAGCTTCAGAAGAGGAGGGGGAGATGAGATGGCCAGAAGGAGCATCCCTGGACAACCTCATTCTAATGGGTCAGAAACTGGGATGTGCATTTTGGAGTGCAGGAGAAGTGGCAACTCACAAATGCTAAATTTTCTTCTAGAGATGACCAAGCTGTAGTTCTCAAAGCAGTGGCACTAGGACAGAAAACTCTCACACTTTGACATGCACACACAGCCCCTGGGGATCTTGTTAACATGTAGATTCTGATTCTGTAGGTTGGGCTGAGATTCTGCATTTCCAGCAAGCTCCTAGGCGAGGTCCATTTTGCTGGTCCATGAATCACACTTAGAATAAGTAGCAAGGTGGCCGGGCGTGGTGGCTCAAGCCTGTAATCCCAGCACTTTGGGAGGAGGCCGAGATGGGCGGATCACGAGGTCAGGAGATCGAGACCATCCTGGCGAACACGGTGACCCCGTCTCTACTAAAAATACAAAAACTAGCCGGGTGAGGTGGCGGGCGCCTGTAGTCCCAGCTACTTGGGAGGCTGAGGCAGGAGAATGGCGTAAACCCAGGAGGCGGAGCTTGCAGTGAGCTGAGATCCGGCCACTGCACTCCAGTCTGGGCGACAGAGCGAGACTCCGCCTCAAAAAAAAAAAAAAAAAGAATAAGTAGCAAGGCATAGGAGGATACTGACTTTGCTCAGTGATGCTTGTGCTTCCCTCCAAACTAAAATAAAACAAAAGCAGACATCAATGGCCCAATTCAACAGCCTGAGAAGTTTGATGATAATGACCCAAGCGCTGGCCTGGTGACCAGGTGGCTGCTCAGGGAGCTCCATCTCCAAATTCCTTCCCTTCCTGTCTCCCCTCCAAGAGTGAGTACTGTGCCAGAGTTCGTTGGGGTCTGCTGTCCCCAGGGAAAGGTGGCCCAGTCACCAAGTGCAAGTGTATAGAATGGCCCACCTGTGACTTGCCACTCACTCACTCACTATCATTCATTCATTTCTGCAACAAACGCTTCCTGAGCATATGCTGTCCACCTGAGCTCAGCTCTGGGGATACAGGATGGACAGCAGATTGTGCTCCCAGTCAGCCTGCTGGAGCACATATGAAAAACAATACAGATGTTTTGATTTATTATCATATTGATCATTATGATGGTAGCTTATAGTTTCAGAAGGCCTGCCATCCATTAGCCATTGTGCTAAGCACATGATATGGGTAATCTCATCAATCCTTACAACAACCTATCTGGCAGCTACTATTATTAAACTCACTTCAAAGAGGAGGGAACTGAACCTCAGAGAGGGTAAGTAACTTGCACAAGGACACCAGCTAGTCGGAGGAGAGGAACTAGGAGGAATGGCCAGGCAGGCTGTCAGCCTCCGTCCCCACATGCTCCGTCTGAGTGTCTGCTGGTGGGCACATTCCCTCCCTGGAGGGAGAGCTCCTGGGAGCTGATGGCAGCACTGAGTGAGTCTGGAATGTGATGGGAGTACATTAGATGACGTGGGTGATCTGATGAGTACAGAGATGTCACATTGCAATGACTTCATGCATATATCTCCCCTGAATGGACAGAGATTCAGCAGAGGTCAGGAGCATGAGTTTCTGGCCCAGTGTCCCCCTCTTTCCCCTGCGGAAAGCCAGGGACACACTGCTTGGCTTTGCTACACCTTGCTAGGCAAAGGCAGTATGTTCTCCCTCTCCTTGGCCTCCCTGGCTGTCCGCACATCCACACTCACTCACACACACATGCACGTGATCATACACATTACCCAAGCCCACATGCCCACAGCCATGCTCACACTCACACTCACATGCATACACTGCCATGCACAACACGCATACGTACATTCACACACACTCGCACACGCACACACACACACACACACTCTTCTGATGGCCAATCTTTTGGGGGGATGTTGACACTGTGAAACAGGTGAAACAAAGTCTTTGCCAATCCCTGCTTTGGGCCTATTATGCTTATTTTATAGTTCAACTCTCAAAAGACAGCTTTATTTTCCAGAATCGTTCAGGTTCCCAGCCAGGTGCAGTGGCTTACACCTGTAATCCCAGTACTTTGGGAGGCCAAGGCGGGCAGATCACCTGAGGTCAGAAGTTTGAGACCAGCCTGGCTAACACGGTGAAACCCAGTCTCTACTAAAAATACAAAAATTAGCCAGGCGTGGTGGCACACACATGTAATCCCAGCTACTCAGGAGGCTGAGGCAGGAGAATTGCTTGAACCCGGGAGGCAGAGTTTGCAGTGAGCCAAGATCATGCCACTGCACTCCAGCCTGGGCAACAGAGGAAGACTCCATCTCAAAAAACAAAAACAAAATCATTCAGGTTCCCTAGGGGCCCCTCACTGTGTCCTGGATTCCATTCCACTTTTAGAGTCCCAAACAGCTTGTATGGCCACTTCCTTTGACACCCAAACCAGATAAGAGTCTTAAATGGCACAGAGTATTGATGGTTCCTTTAAAAGGAAATCCACTCTCAATGGGAAGTTGGATAACTTCGCATCCGGATTTCATCCATCTTGGGCTTTGGTGGCTGCTGTTTGTTTTTTTATGCAGGAGAATCTCTCCTAGCCAACGTCGATTTCACTAACACAGTGGTTAACCTTTGCTGTCTACTCTTGCATCAATCTGCCGCCTACCTCATGCTGAGCCACACTGCTTGCTGGCATTCCTTTTGGATTTTCAATTTACTACCCAACTACCAGTCCTAGTAACATCAGATAAAAGGGCTTCTGCTGTGCTGCGCTTGTGTTCAAAAACTATAAATGCCATCAACCCAGAGTTGAGTCCAGCCTCAGAGAGACAGAATATAAATACCCAAGTGGCCCTGGGCCACTGAGTTCCTCAGACATTATGTGCTATGGGAGTTCCAGAAAGGGGGATTGCGTGATTTTGAGTGCAGAAGGCTTCCTGGAGGAGGCGAGATTTCTGATGGGCCTCTGTTATGAGCTAAATTGAGTCCATCCCAAAATTCAGATGTTCAAATCCTAACCTGTAGTACCTAAGAATGTGATCTTATTTGGAAGTAGAAGCATAGCAGAGGTAATTCGTTCCGATTAGGTCATAGTGCAAGAGGGTGGACCCCAATCCGATATAACTTGTGTCCTTATAAAAAGCAGAAATTTGAAGACAGACACACAAGAAGATGATGACAGAGACCGGGCTGATGCAGCTACAAGCCAAGGAACACCAAAGATTGCCAGCAAAGCACCAGAGCCAGGGAGAGAACTCAAACAAATTCTCTCTCCCAGCAAAAAGGAGGAAGGAAGTAACCTCCAAAAAAAGCAGGCCAGGCACAGTGACTCATACCTGTAATCCCAGCACTTTGGGAGGTTAATGCAGGCGAATCACCTGAGGTCCAGAGATCGAGACCAGCCTGGCCAACATGGTGAAACCTCACCTCTACAGAAAAATACAAAAATTAGCCAGGTGTAGTGGCGTGCACCTGTAGTCCCAGCTACTCAGGAGGCTGAGGCAAGAGAATCGCTTGAATCCAGGAGGCGGAGGTTGCAGTGAGCTAAGATCGCGCCGTTGCACGCCAGCCTGGGCGACAGAGCGAGACTTCATCCCACAAAACAAAAAAGAACCCTGCTGACACCTGGATTTCAGACTTCCAGCCTCCAGAACTGTGAGATATTACATTTCTGTCCTTTAAACACCCAGTTTGTAGTACTTTGTTACAATAGCCCTAGTAAGCTAATACAGCCTTGAAGGACAGGTAGGAATTTGTGATGCACAGAGAAAGCAAACTGGCCACGGCTGTTGAAATTAATAGAATCGAAGCACCCCTATCACTACCACCCCAGGTCATCACTTACAAAGCTGTTCAACGTGATGCAGCCGCATGAGAAGGTCGGAGGGCCAGGGCAGGAGATGGGCTCCAGGTGGGCCTGGGCTGCCTGCAGAGCCAGCTTGCCCCGCTACCTAGTTGCCAAGGAGCACCTGTGGCTAGGAGGAGGCACCCCCGGAAGAAAATCTGGCCACATCCCTGCCTGCCTCCCTGGCCATGGGTGATGCTCTCTGCCAGCTGGCCCAGCTCCCCCACCACATACCTGGCTGGGAGTCAGTAGGAAAACAGTGTGTGTTTGTAGGCTCTGTACTGAAGGGCATTAGATTCATGCAAAGGCTAATAAATTAGAGATAAGCGGGATTTGTCGATTTGCTGGAGGTTAGAGGTGCAGGATCAGCGTCAGCATTGGGTCTTTTCCATGGCCCCAGGCTGGCTCAGGTGTGAGCTGAAGAGGGAAAGCTGTCTGTTTAGGGTGCATTGGGTTCCCCTAAAAGATCTGTTGAAGTCCTAACCTCGGGTACCTCTGTGCTATTTGGAAACAGGCTCTTTGCAGGTGTAATCAAGGAAAGATGAGGCAACACTGGATTTAGTCAGGCCCTAATCCAGTGACTGGTGTCCTCATAAGACAAGGGAAATCTGGACACGGACACACAAAGAGGAGAAAGCCATTCAAAGACACAGAGACACACGTACACAGGGAGAACGCCATGGGACAATGCAGACACAGATCGGAGCGACACAGCTGCAAACCAAGGAGCGCCAAGATTGCCAGCAACCCCCCGGGGCTGGAAGAGGCAAGAAGGAGCCTCCCCTAGAGCCTTCAGAGGGGGCATGCACTGCTGACGCCTTGATTCCAGACTTCTGACCTCCGGAAGTACGGGAGAACAGATTTCCTTTGTTTGAAGGCACCCAGTTTGTGGTCCTTCATCATGGCAGCCCTCAGGAATGGATACAGGCCCTTCCCTGCCTACCTCGTGGAGCAACCTCCATGGGGAGCCTTTGCCAGCAGGAAGAGGCCCCACATGGAGCCCAGACCCACCTCACAGGAACTTCTCTCAGCACTTAGCCAGGGCCTGTCAGATCAAGGGTAGGTGGTCTAGGTTGATTGAAGGCACGGCATTTAGTCTTTAAAATGAAAGCGTGTTGCCTTGCTTGGTTAGTTTTGAACTCTGTAGTTCATCAAGGACTGCGTTACCCGAATATCCTCTGCAGAACACCAGTTCCATAAAGTGGTTCACACACACACCAATTCTATAACGTAGTATGTTTTGGAAAGGCTACATACTACTACAGCCCCTTTTACAGATTAGCAATGCCCGTGAGCGCACTAAAGGCTGAGAGATTCTGCAGTAAAGAAGCCTATTTCACTTTGTTTAACCAAGTATTTCTCAAATTTGTTTGATCATATGTGGCAGAAAATGCTATGTCTAGCATTCTTCATTTCCCTCTTCTTCCTTTAACATGGAACCCCTGATGTTTTTAGCTTGGCACATCACCACCCAGAATAAAAACTACTTTTCCCAGATTTCCTGCAGCTAGGGGCAGCCCTGGGATAAATTCTGGACAATGAAACACAGGCCAAAGTAAATCATATATGATTTCCATGAAGGGACCTTAAAGAGAAGTGTGCCCTTCTTTTCCCCACACATTCCTCCTCCTGTCTGAAATGCAGATGCAATTGCTGGCATTTGAGCAGCCATCTTGGGCCATGCGGTAGCTTCTTATGGATGATGAAGGACTAATTCAGGGGTCTAGATTTACCTCCAGACTTTGTTTATCTACAAAAAATAAAACTCTATCTTCTTTAAGCTACATGATCGGGCATTTTCTGTCACATACAGCCAAACATAATGTTGACTGATGCACCCTGAAGCCCTCTTGTCCACATCACCTAATTCTGCAGGATATTATTGCAGAAATCTTGATCATTTAAAACACGGAAAAGGCACACGAAACCTGGAGCATTTTCAACTCAGTCCTGATTTTCCCTGCCTCCACCTCAGCATAGGTGAACTAAAACTGTTTCTGCAAGATGTTGTTGCAGAAATACTGATCATCTAGAACATATGGTGAGCAAAGCCTGTGGCCAGGGCAGGAACTGATCCCAGGGTCTCATCCTCCACTGGAGTCATGGAGTGGTTGCATCCAGCTGGAAGGGCAGGGCAAGAAAAGGCAAATGCCAGGCCCTGAGAAAGTGGGTGACCCACGGGCCTGACTGCCACCCCGTACCCCACAGTCAGGGCAGCAGGAGCATGGCGTTCCTATCGCCTCCCCACCAACCTCACCTGGCTCCTCCTCTCTCACACTCACTATTCTTTGGCCACATTGGCTGCCCTTCAGTCCTTCCAGACTGTCCTCCATGGGGCCTCCCAACACGGTCCCTCCACCTGTAATTCTGCTCACTTCTGGCTGCCACTCATCTCTCCCTATCAGCTCCTTTTCGCCTTTTGGGTCTCAGCCTCGACGTCCTTCCTCAGAACCCCTCCATCCTCACCCTGCATGCAGCAGCCCTCCGGCCCTCCTGTCCCTCTGCATAGCCTACTTGAACACAACACTGACTGTATTATGGGTCTGTTGACCAATTTGTTTTCCTAATCCCCTGTGGCCATCCAAGTTGAAGAGGCCACAGTCTTTGCATGTTTTGCTCATCACTGTGTACCCAGCACCTAGCACAGAGTTGTTGCTCCATAAAAATTTGCTGACAAGCTGTCCATGGGTGAATTCCAAAAGCCTCGGGGCCCCAGCTGGGTGACTGTGTCCTGAGCCAGAATTTCATTGCAGTCTTGCAAAAGTGCCAATGACAAATCTGTTCATCAGCACAAAACAGACACTGGCGCGCTGGGTGTGTCCTCACCCACACCCTCACCTAGGGGCCATCAGTCAGGCCCTGTGTTCCAGGGCTCACTAGCTCAGGCCATCACTCCCTCCTTGTCTTGCAGCTGTCGGGGACAGGGGAGGGGCCATGAAAGAAGGATCTGATATGTTGTACACTGAACATGGTAAAAGTAATGTAAGCAATCCAAGGACATACTGTGAGAAGCCCATCTTCCTCCCTCCTGGCCCCCCAGCCTCCCAGTTATCTTCTCAGAGGCAATCACTGTCCCCAGCATCTTCGGTGTCCTTCCAGAGGTGTTTCCATGTATACACGAGCACACACATCAACAGGATTTTCTTATTAAAATGTGAGCATGTTATGCACATTATCCTGCACCTTGTCATTCACTTGCTCTGCTTTTCAACCTAATATATGTTAGAGATCCACCTACATGAGGCTGCCTCATTCTTTCAACTGGATCACACGTTGGAATTTTATTGTATGTCTGATGCCTCAGCCCCCCAGTGAGGTGGGCTAATGAGATATCTCATTTCTCACCTAAATAAAGAATGCCTTGTGAATGCCTCTTTGCACACATGTGGGAGTGTGTCAGATGAATACCCATAAGTGGAGTTGTTGGGCCAACAGGTATGTGCCCTTTAGTTTCTGTTAGATAGTGCCACAGCGCCCTCCTAAGAGGTTCTGCCAGCGGGCCCTCTCATCCGGAATGTATGTGTTGGGGAACGTGTGTCCCCATCTCCAGCACATGGAATCTTCTGACCCCACTTCAATCCTGTTTGGGCTGGTCTCTGCTCCCTAGCCACCACTGCCTACCTACTCTCCCTCCCTCCGTGGAACCCAGGCTCCTACCTGCCCTCTGCTCTTGAAATTCTAGAAATCCTTGCCTTTAGGCCTGCATGCTTTGTCCAGCATCTCTCTTCAACACTGACCCACACAGAGGCCCAAAAGTGACCACGATCCTGTTACCTGGGAGACTAGGCAAACTCCCAGAATTCTCTCACTGTGAAACGCACTTGTCCAGAAGATGGAAATGTCTATGAAGTTCTGGAAAGCAGTCCCATGCCGAGGGAAATAGGCCCTTGTGAAAGTGTTTCACAACAAGCAATCGAAGCCAGCAGAAGGCATATCCCATGGCTATCTACAGTGTGGATCTGCCATCCCCTGACCTGAGTCACTGGACTTGGAACGGAGGTGGCATCCTGATGATAATTTGCCCTTTGACCTTTAACTCCCAGCCTGTTGGTGAAGAGTCTTATTTTTTTCCTTTTTTTTTTTTTTTTTGAGACGGAGTTTCGCTCTTGTCACCCAGGCTGCTGGAGTGCAATGGCACAATCTCGGTTCACCGCAACCTCTGCCTCCTGGGTTCAAGAGATTCTCCTGCCTCAGCCTCCCCAGTAGCTGGGATTACAGGTGCCCGCCACCACTCCCGGCTAATTGTTGTATTTTTAGTAGAGATGAGGTTTCACCATGTTGGCCAGGCTGGTCTCAAACTCCTAACCTCAGGTGATATGCCCGTCTCAGCCTCCCAAAGTGCTGGGATTACAGGTGTGAGCCACGGCGCCTGGCCAAGAGTCTTCTTTACTAATCATCTTCATCATTCATCATCTTCACTCATCACCTTCAGGCACGGTTCAAGGCGTTAGAGAGAGTATCATGACGACAGGCAGGACTCCCAGGTCTGAGCCAGCCTTGGCTTCACCTGCCTGAGTGACCTCAGAATGTCTCTGCCTTCTCTGGGCCTCAGATTCCTCCTCTAGAATGGGAGAGGTTGGCCTTGGGATGGACCCTGGGGTCCCAGCCCTAATAGGGGCCTTCCCACCTAACCCCTACAAAGGGGGGCTGTAGAAGCTGGACTCCCTGCCTAGCCAGTCCTCAGGTCAGCCCTCTATCACTGAGTCCCAGGTGGGGCTCAGAGCAGCCGGCTCAGAGCAGCTAACTGGCTCTGTGTTCCTCTGGTACACTTTGTTTTTTGTTTGTTTTGTTTTGTTTGAGACAGAGTTTCACTCTGTCGCCCAAGCTGGGGTACAGCCTCCGCCTTCCAGGTTCAAGTGATTCTGGTGTTTCAGCCTCCCAAGTAGCTGGGATTCCAGACATGCATCACCACACCTGACTAATTTTTGTATTTTTAGCAGAGATGGGGTTTCATCATGTTGGCAGGGCTGGTCTTAAACTCCTGACCTCAAGCGATCCACCCACCTCGGCCTCCCAAAGTGCTAGGATTACAGGCGTGAGCCACCACACCCAGCTTCTTCCTGTATACTTTAAACTTTGCAAAAGTATTCAAGGGCTTCCCTTGCCATTCTATGACAATCTGTCCTTCTCCTTTTGCCCCCAATATCCCCTGCCCCTAGTCTCAAACACCCAGATATACTTTTTTAAAATTTTAATGAAAGCATACATGGCCCATTTTCAAACCTCGAAACAGAGGCCACAGGTGAAACTCCCTCCCAGCCACCAGCACCCCAGGGAGAGTTTCACCTCTTGCTAATGACACATCTCAGGGCAGCCAATGTGAAAACAGGGCCTGGGGGGCCAATGGAAGCACCTGCTCATCCAGGGCTCAGTGTGGTCCCCAGCACTGGGCAGGACACCCCCACACAGACTCGGGAGCCCAGGCACTGTGACCCTTGAGAAAGAATCAGCCCGAGATAAAAGCCCCATAATGGAACTAAGTCGTTGTGCCTAGGAGGGAGGATGGAGACACCTGGAGTCAGGTGACCGAGACTCACCTCAAGGAGGGGCCGCAGCCCAGAAGGCTGCTGGCCTGCAGCTCAGCCAGAGAACCTCAGGGTTCCTAAGTTCCTTCTGACTGCAGGTGAGGCTTGTATCTTTGGGTTCAGCCTGGAGAGGTGGAAGCAGGTGAGCACTCTCAGAGGTGACTGGGATGGCGGTGGGAGTCAGATTCCTAAAGACAAGCTTACCAGGACCTGGGAGGTCATGCCTGGTCTGCAAGGAAGACACTGTGGTTGGATGCAGCTGGACTGCAACAGGTCCGCCTGGTACAAATCCCCTTTGCTTCATCTGTGAGCTGGAAAGAACCTCCCTGGAGCCACTAGATGGCAAACAGCCTAGCTCAGGTTAAAACCCTCACCACCAGATGGGCAAACAGCCTAGCTCAGGTTAAAACCCTCACCACCAGATGGGCAAACAGCCTAGCTCAGGTTAAAGCCTTTTTTTTTTTTTTTCCTGAGATGGAGTCTCACTCTGTCGCCAGGCTGGAGTGCCTTCACCACCAGATGGGCAAACGGGCTAGCTCGGGTTAAAGCCTTCACCACCAGATGATCAAACAGGCTAGCTCGGGTTAAAGCGCTCACCACCAGACAGGCAAACAGGCTAGCTCGGGTGAAAGCCCTCACCACCAGATGGGTAAATGGGCTAGCTCAGGTTAAAGCCCTTGCCATCCGCATGGTACATTCACACGTGGTATAACAATGCCTTCCTTTTGCTCTATGCCTGGCATCTATGTGCCCAATTTATAGATTCGGGCTGGCCTGTGCTCAACTCCCAGCCCCTCTATAAACAAGCTGGCCTCAGGAAGCCTCTTGAACTCTTTGAGCCTGTTTTCCCATCTGTAAAATGGGCAGGATAACAGTGCCTGCCCCACAAGACTTGTGAGAGTCAACGAGAGAATGCACACACAATGCTTGGTGGCCTGTGGGCACAGAGCCTACTCTCTTACGAAAGATTAAATGCACTGTTGCCTTTTGAGGAAGTGCCTCCTTGCCACTGCCATTTCTGCCCCTGTCTCATCCTGCTGGAGACTCAAAATACCTGAGGGAGGCTGGCTGCGGTGGCTCATGCTTGTAATCCCAGCATGAGTCTTTGGGAGGCCGAGGCAGGCAGATCACTTGAGGTCAGGAGTTCAAGACCAGCCTGGCCAACATGGCAAAACCCCATCTCTGCTAAAAATACAAAGATTAACTGGGCATGGTGGTGCATGCTTGTCATCCCAGCTACTCGGCAGGCTGAGGCAGGAGGATCGCTTGAACCCAGGAGGCAGAGGTTGCAGTGAGCTGAGATTGCACCACTGCACTCCAGCCTGGGCGACAGAGTGAGACTCCATCTCAGGAAAAAAAAAAAAAAAAAAAAAATCTGAGGGGCCGTCTCATTCCCCTGCAGAATCAAGCAAAGCCCTGGTTAGGAGGGCTGGTCACTGTCGCCAGCCTTGGCTGCCCGGAGAGAAGAAACAGTGCCTCCCCCGGTGTCTGAGAAGGGGAAGAGGAGCCTTCCAGGGGAGCACTAGGATGTTCGTCTCTTTCACCTTCCCTGCCTCTCTTTGCTGGCCTAATGTTCACTGAGCTCCTGCAGTAAGTCATACTTTGTGGGAGAAAGAGGATAAGAATCGTCAGGAAGGATTCAGACCTAGTTGGAGTCATGCAGCCAGCGAGAGAGAAGTAACACATCACAAGACAGCCATCCCTCTCTTCAACAAACAAGCACAGCAAAACTCTCCAACCAGCTTCTGCCTTAGGAGTCAAGGATACGAAAATGAATGAGACACTGTCCCTGTCCTCAAAATGTTCACCGTCTAATAATATAATTCCACTCAGCAACTGAGGGCTTCCAGGGGCTTTCCATGCTTTGTTTCATTTGTAATCCTCACCCACTCTCATGCAGGAGATCCTAGTATCCCCATTTTGCAGACGAGGAACCTGAGACTCTGGAATGTGTCCAAGGTCTGAATAATCGCAACTCGGTGTCCAAAGTGCTCTAACTAGAGCCTGCACACATCGCCTTGGGAGCTTCAGACTGACTTTTCAGAGCTGTGCAGGTTGTGGTCAGGGAAGAACAGTGTCTGAGGTGCTTCTTAAATGACTCAGTCTCCAGCAGGCCAGGCAAGGCAAGGAATTCCTGGAACAGGACTAGTATATGCAAAACACCTGGGTGTAAAAGCGCACAGTTAGGGAGCATGAGCTATTTGCTCAGTTCTAAAATCTAAGAGGTTTTCAAGGTAATGGTGGGAGACGTAGCTGTGAAGGGAGGCAGAAGCAAGAGCTTTGAACAGAAACCTAAAAAGTAGAACTTCTGGAGGCAATAGGGAGCCACTGAAGGTTGTTAAGCAGGGGAGAGAGCATCTCAAAGATCACAGGTCAGTAGAAGTAAACCATATTGTCAGGGCTGTGAGTGATGGGAGAGAAGAACACGGGTAGAGTGAGCCAACAAGATTCCAGAGGCAGGGCACTCCAGTTAGGCCCAATGCTCAGATGAAGGTAGCATGTTGATAGGAAAAGGCAATGGTCAAATTAAGCCATGAACAAGGCACATGAAACCTGGATATTTTAGACTCAAGTCCTGGATTTCTCTGCCTGCACCTCAGCATGGGCAAACTGAAAAAGAAACAGTTGAGAAAGTGTCAGATGTATTAAATCCACGGAGTTCCTGTCTCGACCTCTTGGGCTCTCCCTTTCATGCTATATTTAGATGCTCCAGAATTCTCTGCTCAGGCTGTCCCACACCCCCTCAGAAGAGTTAGCATGTTTCCTGGGCTCCCCCAGCCTTTGCCCACACCATCAAGCTTCCTGTCTGACCCCAAGACATATTTTCCAACCAGGGTTTGAGGGACTCCAGGTGGCCTAGCCCCTGTTCTCCCTGGGATCTGGATTCCACAAAGAACCAGCCAGAATTCAGCGTTATTCTCCTCGTGAAGAAAAGAAAGCCTCAATTCTTTCTTTGGCTGGGTTTTTCACCATAACTGGTTTTCATTAGCTTTTCAAGTGGAAAATAAATTTTCCCCAGTGGAATATTGCCATTTATTTGCAGAAAGTCATCATTCATTTCATATTTTTTTATGCTGAATGACCCAAGCCCAAGCCTGCTGAGGCTCTGTCCAGGGCCCCCAGGGACTGTGATTTAGAAACCTTCCTGGCAGGCACTGTTTGAGGAGACAGTGTCCAGTTGCCTCCTATTAAACCTGCAGGGTTGAGAAAACTCACTTTCCCTTCCAGTCCAAGTCCTAGTTCACCTGGCAAAGAAGCAGCTTCTCAAAGTCTCCTCTTCCTCCTAGCCTCTCCTCACTCCGGTGCTAAAAAGAGAAGGAAAAAGTAAACAAAACCAGGAAAGTAATCCAGTTGATAAAACACCAAGTGATGTTGTTCTGTGGAACCAGAGGGGGGCCACCTGGGCACAATTCTCCCACAAAGGAGCCAACTGTACTAGGGCTAAGACCAAGAGCGGTCTGGACTCCCAGGCCAGCCCCAGGGCATTGGGCAGCGGGTTAGGATACTTAAGGAGAGACAAATCAGGCAAGAAGCAGAAGGACAGGAAGTGAAGAGATAGGAAGCAGAGAGATAGGAAGCAGAGAGACAGGAAGTGGAGGGACAGGAAGTGGAGAATCCAGCAGGGGCCAACGTTGGACAACATTCGTTTGCAAGCTGTGCTCCCCATGCAACAGGATGAGGAGATTTTAAGCCTCTACCAGAAAACTCAAGTCTGGAGATAATTTAATTTTTCCTGGGTCTCTGTCAGCCATCTCCAGAGTTTTGTCAAATTTTCCACGTACTTCCTCTGTGTGTGGAAACTCAGCCTCCATTTTAGAAACTCCATTCCCAACAGGGGTTCTGCACCCCCACTCATGCTTTTTGTTTGTTTGTTTGTTTTCGGTTATCCTGGAGGTTTTGTGGATTAAGATGTGTGAGATGAGGAGTTTATAGGGACTGGCTGGAGGTATGGCCTCCCTTCCACCCACACACCAACACACACATACACACACACACGCTGTTGTGCAGAAGATGTTTCTTGGGTGGCTGAGCAAAGAATCAGGTATTCGGATGTCCTGATTTGACCCTGAGAAAAATAGCAGCCATCCACAGAGCTCTGAAACATACTTCCCACTGCTTTGGAATGGCAGCTCCTCCTCAGAGTAAGTTGGAAATTTTTCTACTTTATTGTATAAATATAGAACCAAATCACACACTATGTAGAGTTTTATACAGGAATATATAGATTTTAAAGTTCATGGTCTTCTCCTCTTTCCTTCTAATCCCACCACTCTCAGGATTACTATTTTAATGTGTATCATTAATTTTTTTTATTTATGCTTTTTTAATGTATTGCCTATGAATACACATTCCCCTATTGGCTTTTCTCCCCCAGACGAAACTGGGACAAGCAATTCGCTTTTGAAAAATTTAACAATATATTCTGGCCATTGTTCCAGCTCAGGTGATATGACTCTGACTCTTTTTTGCATAGCATCCTATTGTGTGGATGTGCCATGATTTTATTAAGCAGTCTTCTGTTGATGGACATTCCAATTGTTTCAGGTTTGGGGATTTTTGTTGGTTTGTTGGTTTGTTTTCTACCATTATAAATGACCCTATAATTACTGTGCATCTCTCCTGCTGTACTGGGAGTTTTATTTTGTAGGACAAAGTTCTAAAAGTGGTCTAAAAGATTTATGCGTCAGAGGAAACATGCATTCAAATTGCAGTAGACACTGCCAGATAGAAATCTCAGAAAGATCTTGCAATTCACACCCCTTCAGAATAAGTCTTCAACTCCCAAACCAGAGAGTGGTAATTTCTCAGGGAAGGCCTTTTTAGGATTTCACTTTATATCTAGATAAAACATATGAAATTAGTTTATAAACTCTAAAGCATTTACAACTGAAATGTCAGCCGGTGATGACTTACTCCTTAAATTCTAAGTAATAGCACTTCCAGTCTCCATTCTACAGAATTTCCCTAAGCCATTGCCTCACCCAACGTTGTGGAAGTTCCTGATGCAGGGTGAGAAGTGGGGAAGTTGATAGTTTTAAAGTCACTTCTAGCTCCTCACTGTAGCTCCAAACAGAAGAGAAAGAGATTGTATTTCTCTCCCTCTAATTATTGGAAAAAAGTCCTAAATTTTGCTCTACTTGGACCAACCTAGGTCACAGGATTTGAGCCAATGTGAGTATGGCCTACCATGAATAAGGGGGAGAGGCTGAGGGATGTGAGTTCCTGGAGGTGGGCAGGGGCCTGAAATCATTCCATTTGGGTTCATTTCATAATCCCACACATGCTGTGGTGGTCCATGCCACATTAACCTAGACTTGGGACTGTGCCCTTTTCTATAACACACATATGCACACACCCTCCTCGCATACAGTTATTCATAGTGTACAGACTCCTGAAGCTTTAGGGGACCTGGAAGGACTCACATCTTAGGACACATACAACTTAAAATTCAAAATTCAATAAACCAGTTTCTAAAACTGCCCCGTCTTAGTCCTTTTAGTGTTGCTGTCACAGAATAGCTGAAGATGGGTAATTTATTAAGAAAAGAGGCTTATCTGGCTCCCAATTCTGATGCCTAGAAAGTCCAAGATTGGGTTGCTGCATCCGGTGAGGACCTTAGGCAGCTTCCACTTATGGTGGAAAGAAGGGAAGGAAACGTGCAAAGAGATCACAAGACAAGAAAGAGAGTGAAACTAGGGAAGCCAGATTCTTTAACTACTTGCTCTTGTAGGAACTACTCCATTCCTGGAAGACTGAGAACTCACTCCCTCAGGATGGCATTAATCTGTTTATTAGGGATCCACCCCCATCCTCCATCTCTTATGGCCCCTCCCCAACATTTCTGAAATGGAAGCTCTAGACTTCTGATCTTAACTAGATCCACCTTTTTTTTTTTTTTTTTTTTTTTTTTAAGACAGAGTCTCACTCTGTTGCCTAGGCTGGAGTGCAGTGACACGATATCGGCTCACTGCAATCTTGGCCTCCCAGGTTCAAGCAATTATTCTGTCTCTGCCTCCTCAGTAGCTGGGATTAAGAGGCCCGCCCCCACGCCCAGCTAACTCTTTTGTACTTTTAGTAGAGACGGGGGTTTCACCATGTTGGCCAGGCTGGTCTTGAACACCTAATCTCAGGCGACCCACCCACTTTGGCCTCCCAAAGTGCTGGGATTACAGGTGTGAGCCATCGTACCTGGCCTCATCTCTTTCCCCACAATTCTGTCCTCTCTCTCAGAAGAACAACTACCAATAATAATTATTTCCCATCAGGCATGGTGGTTCATGCTTGTAATCCCAGCACTTTGGGAGGCCAAGGTGGACAGATCACATGAGGTCAGGAGTTCAAGACCAGCCTGGTCAACATGGTAAAACCCTGACTCTACTAAAAATACAAAAAATAATAATAATAATAATTAGCCAGGTGTGGTAGCATGCAACTGTAGTCCCAGTTACTCAGGCAGCTGAGGCAGGAGAATCTCTGGAACCTGAGAGGAGGAGGTTGCAGTGAGCCAAGATCACACCATTGCACTCCAGCCCAGGCAACAGAATGAAACTCCATCTCAAAAAAAAAAAAAAAAATTATTCCGTTTTCTTGCACAGTGAAGTTCAGTTCTGCCCAGCCCTTACTCCCAGATTTTGCCAGAGCAAGACAAAAGTGTCTTTCATACAATGGACTCTACTCTCCTTAAAAAGAAGCAGGGGTTGTAAGTAGCAAAAAGTTTTCACTTCTTTCCACACCAAAAAGCTTCATTCATTTAATCCATTCTCCATTCTTAGCACAGTGTTCTTTTAAAGATGTAAATTAGATTATATCACACCCCTGCTCCATCCCCACTGGCTCCTCCAAGCCATTGGAATAGAGTCCAGACCCTACTTTGGCTTTCCAGTCCCTGCCCCAGATGTGGCCCCTGCCCACCATCAGAAACTCACCCGCCTCAACCTCTCCCCTTCATTCATGGTAGGCCATACTCACACTCGCTCAAGTCCTGTGACCTAGGCTGGTCCAACCAGAGCAAAATTCAGGACTTTTGTCCAATAATTAGAGGGAGAGAAATGCAATATTTTTCTCTTCCGTTTCCACCAAGATACAAGCAAGGAAACGTGTGGCGTCTTGCTAGCATGAGCTGAAGACAAAGCCTACATAGGGAAAAGTGCAAAACCAGGAGAATGGGAGAGAAATGGAGCCACACACTGATACTGTTGTGAAACATCTCAATCAAAGTGCACCTGAAGACTGCCCTATCACTGCGTTTTTCATTTACATGAGCCAATAACCTCTCTTTCTCATTTAAGTCAACAGGAGGGGTGTTTTCTGTTACTTGCAAGAGAAACATCCCAAATAGCCGGGCGCAGTGGCTCAAGCCTGTAATCCCAGTACTTTGGGAGGCCGAGACAGGTGGATCACGAGGTCAGGAGATCGAGACCATCCTGGCGAACACGGTGAAACCCTGTCTCTACTAAAAAATACAAAAAACTAGCCGGGCGAGGTGGCGGGCACCTGTAGTCCCAGCTACTTGGGAGGCTGAGCCAGGAGAATGGTGTGAACCTGGGAGGCGGAGCTTGCAGTGAGCTGAGATCCGGCCACTGCACTCCAGCCTGGGCGACAGAGCGAGACTCCATCTCAAAAAATAAAATAAAATAAAATAAAAAAGAAACATCCCAAATAATACATGAAATTATTTTCTGTTCCATTCGTCTTCAAGGGGGTCAGAATGAGGGGCATCTGGTACTGTTATCATTAACTATGCAAGTATTTCTTCCACTTCACATCACGCTGAACAGAGGCTCATTCTGGGGTTCTGCCCCTCAGCTCCCCAAACCTATCTCAAGGTCCCATTGAATCCCCCTGCCTCACCTCTCCCTGCTCAAAAAAATACACAGGGGCCCAGCCCAAAGAGGAGAAGCCCTCAGATAGCTACAGCCTTGTGTTCCCACGCCCTGCCCTCCACCTACCCCTTGCTGAGGCATACCTGATCTCATCTCCAAGAGCAGGGGGAACTGGCTTGGGGCAATCACAGTTTTCCAGATCTTTTATTCCCATACTTGGATCTTGGCTTTCAATACTCAAAGCCAAACATTTAGCTCTCATTCTCTGCATTGTGCTCTAATGATCCTCTCTCGAGGTGATGATCCATCTGCCAAAATGCGGGGAGCATTACTGATAACAGGCAAAACCAGGAGCAAATGTGGAATGAATGTATCAGCTTCCCGTCTCTTGTCAGAGACCTCCTCACAATAGCTGACTGCTTTGGGTGAATGCTTTGATAAGTTCTTGGAGTGGAGGGTGTGGGCTTGGGGAGACACCCTCAGGGGTCACATGTGAGGTGCAAGAGATGGTTTCTATCCAGCTAACCGTTTTGCTGACATTGAGCAGAGGTGAGAGCTGAGAGCAAAAGCGGGATTGCTTGGGATAATAAAGAAGTTTCTAGAGACTGTAGGTTCAAAGAAAGAGGAAAAGTGAAGCAAGAAACAGAAACTTTGAAGAAAGAATAAAGGCATTTCGAGGGTTATCTCTGGTGTTTTGCTGTGTTGTGCCATCTTTCACCGAGGCCACTGCAGCAGCATCCCCACTGATCTCCCACTGTGTCCGCCACCAGTGCATCCTCCACACACTGGCAGAATGAGCTTCCTGAGATGCAAATCTGGTTGTCCTCTTTCACCTAAAACCTTCAGTGGCTCCCCATTGCCCTCAGAAAAAAGTCCAGTCTCTCCAAGTAGCCGTGAGCCCCTATTATGTAATTCCTCACCTTCCACTCTATACTTGGCAAATTGAGCTTCTGTCATCTCCTCACCCACCTGTGGCCTCCTCTCCCTCACTGCAGGGTTTTGGCAACCATGGACCACCCACAGAAGGCCCCTGCCTTCTCCTCCACACATTTTTTAAATCCTTACAACCACCCCAATGAGGGCATCTGTATCCTAATTGTAGAGATGAAGAAACTAAGGCTCAAAGCATTTAAGTCCCATGCAAAGGCCACACAGCTTCAAAAGCAGAGGACCCAGGTTTAAAACTAGGCCTGTCCAAGGCCTATGATCTTTCCAACACGCCAATACCAACAGGACTGGCCACCACAACACAAGTGACATGGAGGAAGAGCATGGTGACACATCTTCACAGGACAAGAGCTCTCAGCTCTGGTATTGCATCGCCCCCCCAGGACCCTGAGGCTAGGTAGTTTTGCTGGTGGGAGGGAATCAAGAAAGATCTAGAAAGACAAATGCTGTCTATTTTTACTTACATGAGGTAAGCAAAATCCACAGACAGAAAATAGAATGCTGGTTGCCAGGCGCTGGAGGTGAGGGGAAGGAGTTACCATTTAATGGTAAAGAGTTTCAGTTTTGCAAGAAGAAATTTCTGGAGATGGTGGTGGTCATGGTTGCACAACAGTGTGAAGATACACAATGCCACTGACCTCCACACTTAAAAATGGTTAGGATACTAAATTTTATAATAGGTGTATTTTGCCACAATCACAAATAAATTTTTTAAATTGCATAATGAAAATTACAGGGTTCATGGGAATAATAGAGTTGATCTGTAACATTCAAAGACTGTCATTTACGTATTTTGAAAATATAGGAATCTAATAATAATGATAGCACAGTTTTGTACATGTTCAGTGGTGAGAGAGCATATAAGTATCACAATGCATATAGCACTTTATCTTGAAAAAAAAAGAAAAAATCTGAAACAATTTTCTCAAACTTATTGGTCTGAATACCTCTTTATACTCTTAAACATAATTAAGAACTCCAAAGAGTTCATGTTTATGTGGTTTATAGCTATCTATATGTTCCATATGCTAAATAAAAACTGAGAAATGTTTAACCAGTAAGAATACACAGGTGCAACTTCCATCCATCATCAGAGTGATGACATCATCCCATGTCACATAGGCTCCAAAAACCTGCACTGCACACTTGTGACAAAACGAAAGGGAAAAGGGCAAATAACATCATCATATTCTTTTTTCTTTTCTTTTCTTTTCTTTTTTGGAAACGGAGTTTTGCTCTTGTCACCCAGGCTAGAGTGCAGTGGCGCGATCTTGGCTCACTGCAACCTCTACCTCCCAGGTTCAAGCTATTCTCCTGCCTCATCCTCCCGAGTAGCTGGGATTACAGGCATGTGCCACCATACCCGGCTAATTTTTTGTATTTTTAGTAGAGATGGGGTTTCATCATGTTGGCCAGACTGGTCTCAAACTCCTGATATCAAGTGATCCTCCCACCTCGGCCTCCCAAAGTGCTGGGCTCAGACGTGAGCCACTGCACTCGGCAACATCATTATATTCTTGTGAAAATAGATCTGAAAGACTCCAAAGAACTTCCGCACATTTCCAGAATACACATAGAGGAGCTAAGCAAAGGCTGATGTGCTGCAGAGAGAACGATCCAAGAGATCCCGCCATGCACACCTGACCTGCGTACAGTGTCCTGGGCAAGCGCTAGGCTGCTTGCCCCAAAGCTGCCCACACTCCACCACTCCCTAGGGCCATGGCTCCAGGACCTCCCCAGGGCCCTGGACAGCCGGGAGGCCCTCTGGGTTATTCCCAGACTTGAGGCAGGCAGAAGCAGTTGTTTGAAAGCGGCTTTGCTGTGTCTGCCAAGCCAGGAAAGTCAAAGCCCTGCCCTGCAATATTGCTGCAGATCCTCCATGAGTGGCAGCCAGTTTTTAATAAGGCTTATTTAAAAACAAAAACAAATCAGCTTATTTACAGTGTGAAATGAGTTGTGTTCGGCCCTAATCCCCTGCGGTCAGTCAGCACTCAGCACTTATGCCAGCCATCCTGGCCCCTGCAGACCGCCTTAGTGAAGGTTACGTCCCCTTTCTAATGACGAGAGGCAGAAATCCAGTAATGCATTCAGTGCAGTGAAAACTTAATCCCAGATATCATTTTTACTCATATGAGGAAAGTTAACCCACTGCAGATTCAATTCGACAAACACTGTCTCCGAATTGAGGTCATCCATTTACTTAATTGTAACATTGCTGTCTCTCACATCAGCTTCCGACCAAGACTCAGGTCAGGACTCTCTGATGGGTTTTATTCATTGGATTTGCGGCTCCCTCCTGGTCAGTGAAGTCAGGAGGGAGCAGGGATTGGCGGTGTGCTGCCACCTATGCCCAGCGGAGCTCCCAGAACACTTGGGCATTTAAAGGTGAGGAGAGGCCACAGGCACAGGGGCATCAGATCCATGCCCCTTTGGGAGCCCTGGGACACCAGAGGAGCTTCTTACACAGGGAGGCTCCTGGACCTCATGGGAGAAAGGGTGGAAAGGCTGTGAGCCTGAGAGGAGGGCTCCCAGGTGACTACTCCAGGCCACCCAATTAGTCAGGGTTCTCCAGAGAAGCAGCACCAAAAGGATGTAAACATATAGAAAAGAGCCCAGACGCTGTGGCTCACGCCTGTAATTCCAGCACTTTGGGAGGCTGAGGCAGGTGGATCACTTGAGGTCAGGAGTTCAAGACCAGCTTGGCCAACATGGTGAAACCCTGTCTCTACTGAAAATACAAAAAGTAGCCGAGTGTGGTGGCAGGCGCCTGTAATCCCAGCTACTCGGGAGGCCGGGCAGGAGAATTGTTTGAATCCGGGAGATGGAGGTTGCAGCGATCCGAGATCGCGCCACTGCACTCCAGCCTGGGTGACAGAGGGAGACTCTGTCTTAAAAAAATAAATAAATCAACATATAGAAGACAGGTTTATGATATTGGCCCCACAATAATGGAGGCTAAGAAGTCCCAGGATCTGCAGGGTAAGCCAGTAAGCTGGAGACCCAGGAAAGCCAACGGGGTTGTTCCGTTCCAAAGGTCAGCAGGCTGGAGGATGCCCAGGGAGAGCCAGTGTTTCAGTTCTAGTCTATAAGCAGGAAAACGCTGCTGCCCCCATTCGAAGGTAGTGAGGCAGGAGGGATTCTCTCTTCCTTGGAGAAGCAGCAGGCTTTATGGTCTAGTCAGACCTTCAACTGATTGGATGAAGCCCACCCACATTAGGGAGGACCATCTGCTGTCCTCAGTCCACTCATTCAAATGTTCATCTCCCCTGGAAACACCTCCACAGACACACCCAGAACAGTGTCCACCAAATATCAGAGCAGCCCATGGCTCAGTCAAGTTGACATATGAAATTAATCATCCCAAGTACCCAAAGAGAAGGGAGACAAAGATTGTCTCCAAATCAGGAGGGAAAGAGTGCACTCATCCCGAAGCAAGGGCGAGCTAAGAACCAGGTGCCCCACCGCAGGCTGGTGGTAGTATCCAGGACCTGGGGACTTTCCTTTGTGAGATCTTCCCGAGTCCTGCAGCAGCAGGGACCATGACATGCAGAGAAGTTAACTCTGTCAGGCCTGCAGGCCCTGGGATGTGACCACTGGTAGATCAGACATTTGAGCAACGATTTCCATTGCCAACCCTGAGACCAAGCAGGGCCTGCCAGCAGGGACTTTCAAGACAAGGCCACATTTTAGACCAACAACACTCCTGATGACACTTCTTTGGCATGAATGATTAATGCTGAGTCTCTAAACAACCAACAATAAGAGAAGAGGACATTGACAAAGGAGAAAGGAAGGAATGAGAATTCAATTAGAACCCGCTCCAGAGCCTGTACAAGGCAACACCTGTGAAATGCTTTGGCTCTGTGTCGCCACCCAAATCTCACCTCGAATTGTAATTCCCACGAGTTGAGGGAGGGACCTGTAATCCCCACGTGTGGAGGGAGAGAGGTGATTGGCTAGTGGGGGTGTTTTGTGATAGTGAGTTTTCACAAGCTCTGATGGTTCTATGAGGCAATTTTCCCTGCTCTCCCGCACTGTCTCACCTGGCGCCATGTAAGACACGCCTGCTTCCCCTTCCGCCATGATTGTAAGTTTCCTGAGGCCTCCCCAGTCATGCAGAACTGTCAGTCAATTAAACCTCTTTTCTTTATAAATTACTCAGTGTCAGGCAGTTCTTTATAGCAGTGTGAAAATGAACTAATGTTAATGCAACCTACAAGCATCATCTCATTTACCAGAAAAGAAAACCCAGAAACGTCATGGTGGCCTTTGTATAACTAGTCATAAGTAATTATGATTTCATAATCTACAGAATCAAGTGCCTATGATAAGCCTGCCCCTGAGCTTTATGGTATGAATTCTTTTAATCCATTAATGACATTAACTGGAACAACCCTGAAAAAGGAGAACCATTATCCTTCCCATTTTATAGATGGAGAAAGTGAGGCACACAGAAGTGAACTATGTTGCCTGGGGTCAGAGAGCTTCTAAAGGGTAAAGCTGGGATTTGCCTCCAAACAGTCAACTCCACTGTGCCACCACCTCCTTTGATAAATGGATCCCCTACTGGGTTCCGTAGGCCTGGGTTATACACTGGCCTAAGGCATGACTGAGTGGCATGAAAGCAGGCTTTCTGCTGGCTGAGAAAGCAGACCAGCCTTCCACCTGGTTCTCTCTGGCTCACGCATTCCTCTTGCCATGGACACAGGCAGCCTCTGGAAGGAGAAACAGCAAATGGGGAAAAAACAGGCAGCCACCTAGAGTGAGGCTAGGGAGAAGGTGGCAGCTATAAGGACAGAGTGTAAGTACCCCGGCCTGCAGGAAGAGCTGACAGGTGGGAACCGGGTGCCTCTCCACTGTGTTGGGGTTCTTATCTGAGGGTTCTTTAGTCTCCTATCTGAGGGTTCTTTAGCCTCCCATCCCCGCTCCAGGCTCCCCTATTGCATTTGTAAACCCTATGGTGACAGTGACAGGGACTCTGTCTCCTCTCCACACTCAGTAGACAGTCCATCAACCCAGCAGACCCCCGATCCGAACTGCCTTCTCAAGCCAGCCTTGGGCTTTTCTTTTTCCCTGAGGGAAAGAGCTAAATTTGCCCTTCCAGTCCAGAACAAGCTCTGAATTTTAATTCTGGATTGAATTTCACGCGGATTGAGCCCAGAGCTATTCAGAGACGGATTCGCAGCCCTGACATTCAGCCTCTAGTCTTTGGGAAAAGCGACCTAAATCAGCACCCATCAAACCCAGCTCACGTGGAATTCTCCCTGTAGCTCTGATAAGGCTTTTGGGGAAGCCTCTGGGCGGGTTCACCACCTTTTCAGAAACACACCGCCCACACAGCCGGACCCATCAACACAGTGGGGAGGCAATGAGAGAGGAAGGGTACAGAAGAACTAAGAGCTAAGATAGCTGCAGCCACAACTGCCTTAGATGGGAAGCTTCTCTCCTCTGCCCTTGCTAGGCACCAACATACATATGCCAAAGCTAGGGACCTGGAGAATCGGGGCTTGGATTAGCCAGGGTTCTCCTGAGAAACAGAACCAACAGGAGATATTTGCATATACACAGAGGGAGAGAGAGAGAGATAATAAGGAATTGGCTCATGTGACTCTGGAGGCTGAGAGGTCCCAAGATCTGCAATCAACAAGCCGGAGCCCTGCAGAGCCGAAGTTCAAAGGCCTGAGAACCAGGGAAGCCAATGGTGTAGAAAGTTCCAGTCCAGAAGCCAGCAGTCTTGAGACCGAAGAAGAGAGATGTTTTCTTGTAAAGGCAGGAAAAGACCCATGTCCCAGCTCAAAGCAGTCAGACAGGCCCTCTTTCTCTTGAGAGGGTCAACCTTTTGTTCTATTCAGGCCTTCATCTGATTGGATGAGGCCCACCCGCATCAGCACCAACTGATTTCCTCAGTCTGCTGCCTTACGTGTCCCTCTCATTCAAAACACCCTCACACAAAACCCAGGATAATGTTTGACCAAGTATCTGAGAACCCTGTTGCCCTGTCAAGTTGACAGCCATCAGGCCAGCACAGTGGCTCACACCTGTAATCCCAGCACTTTGGGAGGCCGAGGCAGGTGAATCACCTGAGGTCAGGAGTTTGAGACCAGCCTGGCCAACATGGCAAAACCCTGTCTCTGCTAAAAATACAACAATTAGCCAGGCATGGTGGCACGTGCCTGTAGTCCCAGCTATTTTGGAGGCTGAGGCAGGAGAATCGCTTTAACTCAGGCGAGAGAGTTTGCAGTGAGCCCAGATTGCACCACTGCACTCCAGCCTGGGCAACAGAGTGAAACTCCATCTCAAAAAAAAAAAAAAAAAAAAAGAAGAAGAAGAAGAAATCAGCCATCACAGGGCTTGAGGTGGAAAAAGAAGGGACAATAGGCCACTTAGCACAAAAACACATAAATGCTATGCAAGAGACAGCCACAGACAAAGGCCTGATTGTCTTGCCAGTGTCCCAGCGTGAGGCCAAAGCAGGTGCCCAGGCAGGTGTCCCTGAGTGACTGCAAAGTAAGAAAGGCCCCATGGAGAGGGTTCCCAGGAGCACCCCAGGGTCCGGGGATGTGCGAGGTATTTACAACCTGGGTAGTGATTAACTCATTAACATATCAATCAGAATTTTAAAGGATCTTACCTCCTATACTCTAAATGAAACTATATGCTGAAACTGCTCGTTAGTGATAAACACTGCAGCACAAATTATTCACTGAATCCTTGTAATAATGACCAACTGATATGTGGGAAGTTCCTGTCTGAGCCATGGCCGGCTATGGGGACTGCCTCAAACTCTTCCAAGGACATTCCCAGTAGAATGATGGTCACTAGGTCCCTGGCACCTGGTGTTCTGTCGCAGCCAGAGCTGCACAGTGCCTTGCCCACACATCTCGCCTGGGAACACACACCTACCACATGGTCTGGACACAGAGAGCCTCTGGCACAGTGGCCTCCCGATCCACCTCCTGCTGTGTCGCACCCACCAATGCTGGCTGCCCTGGAGTGGTGGGTAGGCATGGCATTTACCCTCACTGCCTCTGCCCACATGGCACCTCCCACGGCTGCCAGCATCCTCTCCAGCACCACTCTCAGGCCTGGTGACTTCCCCGGGACTGCTGTGGGCAGTGTTATTTGGTGGTTGATAGTCTCATTAAGTCATGCATTTTGCCACCTGGTATAAGAGGGTTTCAATCTTCTAATCACAATGAGGCCTTAATAGTATGTTATCATTGAACAGCAGCCCCGAGTCGGAGGGGCTGCGCAGTAATAGGAAGGAGGGGAGACAGAAGGGGCCCAAAGCAGAAGGCTCTTCCTACTGGCTGGAGAGCAGCAGCTAAGTGGAACAGCCCCAGGAGGCTAGAACCAAGGCCTCTCATGCCCACTGAGGAGATTGGGAATGAGCTGCCAAGAGAAGCTAGGAGCACAGATCTGTTTTGGACATCTTCTACACTTTGTGTTCTTAACCACTCAATGGTAAGAATTAAAGATATATATACCATGGACCAGGCCAGCTCCTGTGGAAGGTGTTTCATAACATTTCGCTTTAAATTTATTTTTTTAAATTCTTTAAAAAATATATTCTTATCTCACATTTCATGAGGATGGTGAAGCTCAGAGAGTTTGAGTTGGTCCATTCATTCATCCAACCAGAACGCGCCAGGCACCGTGCCAGGCACTGGGTGATAACTGACCCCAAAAGATGTGGGCCCTGCACAGTCTGCTGAGCAAGTCTGGCATAAGGAAACAAGCCCACAAATAAACATGCAATTACACATCCCCATGAAACACAGTAAAGAAAGGTCCAGAGATGCCATGACATGGGGGTCTACTGTGGGTAAGGACTCAAGGAAAGCTTCCTTCTGGGGTAGCCTACAGTCACCCAGTTCCAAAACCAGACGCAAGCCCAAGGCCTTGCCCTTTCTCCCGTGCCAACCAGTGTCCCTTACTATGCAAAGGAGAATTGAATGGGGGAACTCATCAATTTCCCCTTCGATGTTCACTCTACATGTCTTGGGATGTACTACAGCCCAAAGTTCTCCCTTCTACATCCCCACTTCCAAATCTCCCTCCCTCCATCCATGTATGAGGCTGTGACAAGTCACACATGAGAAGTTGTTGATGGGACAATTTACAAAACGTTGAATGATAGGAAGATGTTTTGAGGCCCAGATTCCGTTCCTAACTTTGCTACTTACCAAGAATGAGACTGAGATATATGGCTTTACACAAACCGTAACGAGTCATGCAATGATCATAGTTGCAGTTTCCTAAGCACCTACCACATTCCGGAAGCTGACATTCTTTGAATGAGCTATCTGTGGTTGATTGAATTATTAGTCCTGATTCCTCACTCTTCCCTGCATCCATGCTCTTGCTGTGGTCTACCAGTGGTCATAGTGTACTTCCCCACCCCTGGTTTTGGGCTCAGCCATGTGACTTGCTTTAGCCAATAGGATGTGGCTCAATAAAATGCAAGCAGGGGCTTGAAATGTGCTTCAGCAGTGGAGTTTGCTCTCTTCTTGTGTCTTGCCATTGCTATAAGAAGATATTCCCCCATGCAGCTGCTGCCACCTTGGCCTGGCTCACAGTGAGATTCATGGGACAGCCATGAATCTGCCTAAGCTGGCCAGACTTGCCACTGGAAGCAGACTTGGTCCTAGCCAACCCTCAGAAACATAAGAAATGAATACTCATTGCTGTCTGCCTCTGAAAGGTGATGACTGGTTGTTACACAGCAATAGCTAGCTGATACACTTTCAAACCTCACAACTCCAAGAGGTTAGTGTTATTTCTCCCATTTTACAGATTAAAAAAAAACAAAATTGAGGTTTCTACATACGCTCATGTCACAAAATTAGTAAGTGGCAGAATTGGGATTTACATCTAGGACTTTCTGGGGCTAAAGTCCAAAATGTAAGTACTGGTGCTGCTCCTGCAAAACCCTGCCTTGATGCACACTTGTGATGATGTAACTTTGGATGTGATACAATTGACAGCAGACCTCTAGAGCCCAGAGCTGCCCAGCTACAAGGTTCACCCAGTCATCCCCAAAACTTCTCAAGAATGCCACCTCACATTTAATGTGTGTTAAGTTTTAGTCCCCATTTAATAGCATTATAGTAGATCTTACTGTATTATAATTAGTTAGAGAGCAAGAGTAACTTTTAGAATAAAATGTCAGCGTACGTTGGCCGTTGAATGAAGGAATGAAGGAAATGGTTTATATACGATAAGGTAAACATCCCCAAAAGAAAAAGGAGAAATGATTATTCTTCTTCAATTCAAGGGGCTGGAGTGCAGCTCTCATTCCAGCGGGAGATCAGTGAGGACATTCTCGCAGTTAATCAGCCCAGAGCCAGTCTCCAGTTAACTCAGCTCCTCATTTCTTCTCCAGCCTGAGTAGGGGCCCTAAATGAACCAGAGGAAGAAGCAACCAGCAGGAAGCGAATCCCCACATCCTTGCAGCCTCAGCCACCAGGAGAGCCTGCCCCACTGTTTGGGCTCCTCATTGCCCTGCCCCACCCCTGCCCCTGGGCTCTGCCACACACAGCTGGGCAGAGGGGTTGTTGCCACTCCATCCAGGCCTGCTGCAGCCTCAGGGAGGAAGAACTGCAGTGCTGTGTCAAGGCTGGAGAGATTCTGGGGAAGTTTTGGCTTTAATAGAGGCCACATGCAGGGAAAGCAGGTGGGCAGAGGAACAACGGGAATTGGAATCTGAGATTGAAGGGCTTTGGGTCAAGGCTTGGGCTTCCATCTTTCACTCATGACCTGAAAGCCAGGAGGGGGTGTGAGCTGTACGTCACCGGCTTAGTTCTCAAGGAAGGCCTGGGGAACAGGGGATCAGATGTCCTTGGTAAGTGTCAGGCTGTCTCTGCAGGCAGACGGCCTCTGCCTCCTACAGCCCACAAGCTCGGTAGTGGAGACTCGAGGAAAATAAAGGAAAACCATGTGGATCACCAAAATACATCTCAACCGGCCACAGCCTTGCTGCCTCCCCAGACTTGTCCCCAGGAGCCAGCTCTGCCAGGGGCAGGGTGCGCCTTTCCCGGCGTCAGCATCTGGGTCAGGGCTTTGCTATGTGTTTGTTTCTGGGCAGGCTGACTTAAGCAGTGACTAAGCTTGAAAGTCGTAAAACTTGATAATAAACCTGTCAGTGAGGCTGTCAGCCGGGCCTGGATGTAGAACCTGGGTGTCTTCTGCGGCCGGGCAAGGCCTCTTGCTTCCAGCTCCTTTGAGAGTCCTAGGCAGCCCCTGCCTGAAATCTGCATAGCTCCCCAGGTCCTTTCTGCTGGGCTGGGAGCGTCCAGCTCTACCGCAGTTTCAACAGCAGGGCTGAGCCAGGGTAGGAAGAGGGGCCAAGATCAGTGTGACCTGATGAATTTCGCTCAAACATTCTCTGAAGCCCTTTTTGAATCTATGGGCAAGAAGCCCTTGGATTTAATGAAGGGGACGGTCTCTCTGGGGAGCTCCCTCCCAAGGATGCTATTTACACAGAGCAGCCACATAACCCAGAGTCTGAAGACTCATCCCATCTCATCTCAGTCCTGTGACTTGGGCAGGAAGCATCATCTCTCTGAGCCTCAATTTTCCTTAGCTATAAAATGGGAAGGACAACATCATCTCTCCTGCCTGCCCCACAGGCATCTGGCAGGGCTCATATGGGATACTGTACTCAGAGGATTTGGAAAAGTGCAAAGAGACACATAACAATGAAGAATAGCAAGTCTTGAGTTCAACCCAACGACCTTTACCAAGTGCCGGCTTTGTGCCAGGCAATACCTGAGCACCAGAGATGCAAAGGTGAGTGAGAGCGAGACCGTTCCTGCCTCCTCTGGGCTCAGCACTCTGCAGGATGCTTGGAGGAGGCAAAAATATATATCAATAGTAACACTAACCAGCATTAATAATAGCTTCATTCGCTGAGTGCCTACTATGGCCCAAGCTTGAACTAAGTGCTTTACACACATTAAATCTTTTAAATAGCTAGGTGAGGTGGGCGTTGTTATTTCCATGAGACTCAGTGGGATGAAGTCATTTACCCACGGTCACTCAGCTGAGAAGCACAGGTCATCTGATTTCAAAACCTCTCCTCTCCAGGAGAGGTCCCCTTCTGCATTTTCTAGCATGCTCATGTTTTTTGTCTGTTTGTTTTGTTGGATTTTTCTGAGTTTCTTGAGACAGGGTCTTGCTCTGTCACCCAAGCTAGAGTGCAGTGGTACAATCTCAGCTCATTGCAACCTCTGCCTCCCAGGCTCAAGCAATCCTCCTGCCTCAGCCTCCCAAGTAGCTGGGACTACAGGCACGTGCCACTATGCCAGGCTTTTTTTTTTTTTTTTTTTAAGTAAAGACAAGGCTTCACCATGTTGCCCAGGCTCATCTCAAACTCCTGGGCTCAAGTGGTCCTCCTGCCTCAGCCTCCCAAACTACTGGGATTACAGGCATGAGCCACTGTGCATGGCCTCATTAAGGGAGAAGGCCACCCCTCATATTGTATTATGCCGAGTTTCTGCCTCCAAAGAAAGAATAAGCAAAAACTAAAAGGCAGAAATGAAATCCACACCACACCCTGAGCCTGGTAGTTCAAGATCGGACCCGTGACCTAATCGGTTATTTGCATTAAAAAAAATCACTGTGAAGATCCCTGCCTGTTCTGTTCCCTTTGAATTACCAGTGCATGTAGCCCCCAGTCACGTACCCCCTGCTTACTCAATCAATCATGACCCTCTCACACGGACCCCCTTAGAGTTGTGAGCCCTTAAAAAGGACAGGAATTGCTCACTTGGGGAGCTCAGTTGTTGGAAACATGAGTCTTGCCGAAGCTCCTGGCCAAATAAAGCCCTTCCTTCTTTAACTTGGTGTCTGAGGGGTTTTGTCTGCAGCTTGTCCCGCTACAATCCTCCTGCCTCAGCCTCCCAAGTAGCTGGGACTACAGGCATGTGCCACCTCGCCAGGCTTTCTTTTTCTTTTTTTTAAGTTAGACAGGGTTTCACCATGTTGCCCAGTCTCATCTCAAACTCCTGGGCTTAAGTGGTCCATCTGCCTCAGCCTCCCAAAGTACTGGGATTACAGGCATAAGCCACTGCACCTGGCCTCATGTTGTATATGTTTCCTTTTGCAACCTTTAGCAGCAGAACTAAAGAGCTCTGTGCTTTGTTATAACAGTAGTTAAAGCAGATGTGTGTGCAAGCATCATCTTTGCTGTTGCGTGTCCTTGTTCATATCACACCATCAGCAGTAGGAGGAAAACCCTCCTCAGCATTTCCCCCGCAGCCAGCTCTTTGAACTTGGGCACACCGTGACGCTCTCTGCTCTCTGGCTCACTCATCTGAACAGAGAAGGGCTTGGATGAGGTGATTCCCAAGAAGGTCTTCCCTGCTCTAAAAACCTGTGCCACTCTAAGTCAACATCTCCCATTTGGACAAAGAGGGGGAAGGCTTTGCAGTACTTGTCCCAGCTCAGCTTCAAATAGGCTGTGTGATGTTGGGAGAGTCACTTAACCCATCTGGGCTTCAATTTCCCCATCCATGAACTGGGAACAAAATGTTATTACTCTTCCCACCTCACAGGCTTGTAGTGAGGATCAAATAAGACAGAGGCCATGAAAACAGTTTGGAACCTTTCTAATGATGTGGGGATGAGTTATGACTTCTACCTCACTAGTTATCACTGAGAGAGGTGGAAAGATAGCCCCAGAAGGTGACTAGAAGGAAGGCAGAGAACCCTACCTGGGGACCTCTGCTTCCCTCTACACAGAGCTCCACTGTGTGGAGGCCAAACTTCCCTTTGTCAAACATCAGGACCCTATTGGAAGTTGTTCCTATTATATCATTAGTTGTTTTCATTACTCTAATAGCTGACAATCATTTCATGCTTATTCTGTGCCAGGCACTCAGCCAAATATTCTGTGTTACTACAGCCGTCCGGGGTCAAATCAAACAAATCCTAGTCATTGAAACATTCTCTTTTTTAGTCAAAACAGGTCAAAAGAGTTTATGGGAGGTGTCAAGGTTAAGAACATGAGGCAGACAAACAGGGCTCCAATTCAGTCTAAGCTGTTAGTAGCCAACATGACCTTACAAATCATAACTTTCTAAGCCTCAGCTTACCCATCTGAAAAGTGAATGAGGAGAACACCACTGATCTCCAAGAGATGCCGTGAGCATTTCACTAGGTCGTGCTTGTGCCAGGTGTTAGGCGAAGAGATGCCATGAGCATTTCACTAGGTCATACTTGTGCCAGGTGTTAGGAAAAGGGAGCCCCATGGGGGTAGACACAGGTCGGGGACCCACGTGCTCCTGGCAGGGGACAAGGCAGGGCTCAGGGGTGTGATGAGCAGAGTCAGGCAAGGTGGTGATGGGGCAACTAGGGACAGAACAGGCCCTAAACCCTGTTGGCTCAGGAAGCACAGGAGGGATGGGCAGGCTGGACGGGAGTCTCCCTTCTCCCAGGAAGCCCTGCAGATGACCAGGAGTTTCCTCTGCAGACACATTGTCCCAGCCCATCCTCCTGTTCTCCCTCCCTCTCACCTCCTCCCTCTCTTCTTTTCAAACTCCCGGATCAGGGGGAATCTTATGATTCCAACAAACCTGCCTCGACGATGTCATATCAGGCTGCCCTGCCCCAGGGAAGAAAGGGCCATGACCAGGACCGCCATCGGTGAGGGAGGAACCAGAATGCAGCTGCTGATGGAAAAACACAGAACTTCTGGGAAGAGGAGGCCAGAGGGCGGTCCTGTGAGTGATGCTTCCCCTCTCTAAGAAGCCATGGCAGTTGCAGCTCCAGTGCTTCAAACCCAAGGGACATGGAATTGGCTCTGTGTCCTCAAGTCAGCCAGAGGGATGGGGGGCCAGCCCTGAGGAGCTGATTCAGGACATCTAAAGCTGGGCCTAGGGGCATATATTAACACAGCGCCCAGGTTGTGTCTGTTTGGCATTTGCCACATGGCTTCCAGAAGGAAGCTGGGGCATAGAAGAGGTTATTGAAACCCACAAGTCTTAGACTTTGAAAAGTGACCTCATTTAGCTCTTTTTTTGCCCGTAATTACTTTGGTCTCCTTTCTTCTGCTCAATGGACCTGAGACAATAGCCATCAGAGTGAGGGAAGCGAGGGTGACATTGTAGCACCTTCTCCACCCAGAGCTGCCAGCAGGGCTCAGGGACCAGGGGGAGGCAGGTGGCTCCTTCCAGCTCATCTACATACAATGAGCTCGTAAATCAGCCAGGCCATTCTTCTCCCTGCCTAGCTGGACTCTATGCCCTGAGTGACTAGTCTGCTGGCCCCAGGCTGGCCTGTACTCAGTAAGGCAAGCTTGGCGTAGGGCCCAGGAGCCTTGGCCGATCCATTCTGGAGGTGACCCCATGGCTGGAGCGCCCTCCTGCTCACGTGGACCTGTCTCCCCACACAGGTGAGCAGCTTCCCTTTCAAGCTGGCATTCAGAAGTGGTCACAACTTCCCCCGGCCCAACCTTCTACTTATTCAAAAACAAAGAGACTAGCCCACACCAGGCATCCTTTTCCTGCTGTGGAGCCATGGGCAAGTTGTCCCACTGGGCTGGTGTTCACTGTGACATGGGGAGAAAAGTGACTTCTGCTTGGAGGGTTTTTCATGAAGATTAAATGAGAAGATGCTGCATGGTGAAGTTTTTGTCCCCTTGGTGTCCCATGATGTCCCCTTTCTTCCTGGTCCTTCCTGCCTCATCCCCTCCTGAATTGTTTCCAGACGCCCGAGGACAAGGCTGCCTTCAACCCTCCCAGCAGGGCTAAGTCCCTGTTCTGGGAGCTGCTCCCACTTCTTAGAGGGCTCTGTGCCTAGCAGAGGTTGGCTTGTTTTTACCTGTTGGAATCAGAGGACGGTGGTGATTGGGAGGATTCGCTTCCTCTGGGCTGTGGCCCCCAGAGAGGTGGAGACACTCTCCCACAACACTGACATTTCAGACCTGGCTGTGAACAGATGTCCAGGAAACACTTCATTCAGTCAGTCTACAAACTCTGAATGGGACCCTGCTGGTCAGAAGGCTCAAGTAATATAGAGATAAGCCTTTTCCTCAAGGGACTCTTCAGGGCCAGAGGAGACACATCCCTACAGCCCCATAATAAAGGGCTGCAACTGCAGGGATTTGGGCTCTCAAAGTCACCGTGCCAAAGGGAAAGTCAAGCTTGGGAAGTGAGTCACCAACACTGCCTTCCTTTTGTTCCCAAACAGAGAGCTATAATTTCACAACCTGGGGTCACAGCCTCATTTCCTCTACTACCTCCTCTCGCACATTTACTTTATTTATTTCAGACAGAATCTCACTCCCTTGCCCAGGCTGGAGTGCAGTGGCACCATCTTGGCTTACTGCAACCTCTGCCTCCTGGGTTCAACCAATTCTCCTGCTTCAGCCTCCCGAGTAGCTGGGATTACAGGCATATGCCACCACACCTGGCTAATTTTTATATTTTTAGTAGAGACAGGATTTCGCCATCTTGGCCAGGCTGGTCTGGAACCCTCAGGTGATCCCCTGCCTGAGCCTCCCAAAGTGCTGCGATTACAGGTGTGAGCCACCGGGCCCTGCCCATGTTTACTTTATCTTATGTAAAATGTAGATTGAACCCAAGACAATGCATAATTGACTTTTTCCTCCACTCCTTCTTTTCACATGTAAAATGTAGATTTATTGAGGCTCATAAGAGCCTCACAAGGATATATCTGTCTGCCTCACTGCCCACCTTCCCACCCTTCCCGACCCCCTCCTGCTTGCTCTTTCTCCTTTAAATATAAAGTTCCCAAAAAAAATAGGTCACAGATGCTCCTGTGATTTGTTTCCCCACCCCCAACCCTCCATGGGTCATTAATCTTGGCTAAATAAACCTCTAATCAATTGAGACACCAGCCTTGGTCACTTTGCGGTTTACAGAAGTCTTCATGGATGCGATTGGAGCCCAAAGGTGGGAGTGGGTATGCCTGCATGGGGTAGAAGGTCAGGACTGGCTTCCTAGATAGAAGCCCCTATTTTAAGAACTGGAGGATGAGTTCAGGGTGAGGAAGCGGTGCCAGCAGAGGCACAGAGGCATGACACACATTTGGGAAACTACAAGATACTCCATGTGGCAGAGCAGAGGGGCAGGCAGATGAGTAACTAGCCAGAGCACTCAGGGAAGCAGATCCCAGAGGACTTGTGGGTATTCTAGCCCGTTGGGAGGCCGGAACTCAGGGACAGGACACGACCAGACTCATCACTCATGCAGCACAAACCAGAGGGGAGGCTGAGGCCCTGAGGCTGGAGCGCAGTGGCTGGAGCACAGTGGCTGGAGCCAGCCTGGCCTGGAAAGTCACGGTGTTCAGCTGCCTGTTTCCATGTCACTTGTTCCAGAGTAAAAATCCACTTATCAAGGAGTAGAGACCAATTAATATTTCTTACAGTATTGCAAGAGAACCTTAAAGGACCACCCCCACACCCTCCCCCACACACAAACATCTACACACACAGGCACACTCATGCACTTATGCACAGAGCCACACAGTGACCCCAAACACCAGCCCTGCACCTTCCTCAGGCTGGGTGTCCCAGGCCACCTCTCTTGGCCCAGCACATGCAGCTTCCCCAGATGGTGATTCAGGGCCTTGCTGGGGACACCTCCAGTGAGGACACCTCCAGGCAGCTCCACAGGCAACAGAACACTCATGTGCAGAGTTGTTTCTTTTTAGCCCCATGAGCCAGCTTTAAAGCCAGCATTTTCCATCTTCCCAAATCTCTAGGATCCAAAAGAAAATGATAAGAAAACTAAATTCACCCTGCTGGAGAAATGGAAAACTTGGAGCACATTTCTTCGTTTTTTGTTGCATCTCATTCCATTGTTCTCAGGCTCAAGGGCACATTAAGAATCACTTGTGTTTGTTAAATGCCATTCTCAGGTCTCACCTCCAGATGTGTTAGCTCTGTAGGTCAGTGTGGAGCTCAAGAATTGACATTTTTAAGGTGCCCAGATGATCAGACACCACACTTTGAGAAAACAGAAATGTGGCACATTAGCCACAAAAGTATTGAGGTGAAGGAGCCATTTCCTCCCTCTCTCACTTTCTCCTTTCCTGTGTGACCCTGGCTAGTTATTGCATCATTGAAGCCAGCATAATAGGCCAGGAAGGAAGAAATTTCATAACTGTGCTGACTCCACCAGAACCCCTGCCTCCGTGAGCAGGGAGAGGTGAGGAGTAGCAGATGTTGTTGGCTGCCTACCCAACAGCCATCCCCTTCCCCAGTCCATGCCTCTACACTCTTTCTTGCTGAACAGAACTCCCATTCTGTTCAGGAAACAAGGACTGTGTGTTCCACAGCAGCCTGAGCCCCAGTCCTAGCCCCGGCCCCAGGACGGAATCTTGATTGGCAAGGCAAGAGGTAGGTCGGCCTCCCCAAAATGTCCTGATCCCAGAGGTGAGCAGAGTCACAGGTTCAAGGAGTTCCTAGTACTTCCCCTAGTACTAAAGCTGAAGCCCTTTCCCCAGCCAGTGCAGCCTCTGGCATCTGAGGCAGATCCCAGCAGAGGATACCAGTGGCTGGAGACGTCTGCCTGGTCCCTGTAGGGTTCCAGCCTTTAATTTGGCCTCATGTCTGCTCTACTGCTCACTGTGGCTGGCTCTGAGAGGTAGGATTCAAGCCCAGGAGGTAAGTGTGTCCATGTTTTACTTTAATCACATCTGGCTGACCTGGTTGCAA
>NW_012121265.1:1690870-1721684 GCF_000951035.1 Colobus angolensis palliatus
AGTGTGTCTTTCCACTGAGCTTGCCTCCTGGCTCCTAAGTGCCATGAAGGCAGAGGTCATCCCCACCTCCCATCCCTGAGCTGATGATGGAGTGAGCACTGAGACACATTCGACGGATGGAGCCAAGGGCTTGCTGTGTTTCCTTTTACAACTGGATCTGAGTCATGCCTCCTTTTGCCTCCCACTGCGGCCCTCCTCCCCTGGATTTCTGGAACACTCAGGCTGTCTGCGTGTTTTAATTTATGCTGCCTTCCTCCCTTCCTTTCTTGCTCTTTTCATACTTGCCAGCCCATATATATTTAGCTCTTTTCATCTTTCTTCATAAATCATTCGCGCAAGTCAAGTCCCTGAAAATGTTTCCCCTGAAATCCCTCCAAACGGTATTTGAAACACTTACCTCCTCATAAATGCAACGTGGACAATTTGGCCTGTCACTGCTGCCTTAGTGCCAGGAGAAAGACAATAAGGAAACTGGGGTGCAGGCTCTGGCACTCCATGTGGGGAACTTTGTATCCCCTTTATTTTAAAGATGCTGATGGCTGGGCGCGGTGGCTCACGTGCTAGTAATCCTAGCACTTTGGGAGGCCAAGGCAGGCAGATCACTTGAGATCAGGAGTTCGAGACCAGCCTGGCCAACATGGTGAAACTGCAGCTCTACTAAAAACACAAAAATCAGCCATGTGTGGTGGCGCATACCTGTAATCCCAGCTACTTAAGAGGCTGAGGCAGGAGAATCGCTTGAACCAGGAGGCGGAGGTTGCAGTGAGCCAAGATGGCACCATCGCACTCCAGTCTGGGAGACAAGAGCAAAACTCCATCTCAAAACAAAAGAAAATTATAATTAAATTAAGATGCTGAAACAGCATTGAAGGGTTCGGGAAATAATTTACTTTATGGTCCTCACAATGAAGGGGTAATCTGGTGGTGAAAGGTCTGGGCTGTAGCATCTGAATGTCTGAGTTAAAATCCTGGCTTGGTCACTTATTTGTTGTGGAATCTTGGCCAAGTTACATGACTTCGCTGTGTCCCAACATCCTCAGCTGTAAAATGGGAATGAGAGTTTACCTTACTAGGCAGTTATGAGAATTAAATAAGTTCATTCACACCAAGTTCTTAGCATGTTGCCTGGGACATGGCAAGTGCTTGACAGATTTTAGCTTGTTGTTGTGTTTTTTCCTGGGTGTACCCAGTCTCCATCCTTTTCATCATTATTATTGGCAGAACCCTTGTTTTATGCTGGATTCCAATATAACCTGAGTTTTAAAATAAGAGCTTTTTCTGCCTTCCCTTGCAGCCAAAACAAGTCATGTGACACAGCTCTTGCCAGGGAGATGACAGCTGGAATCGTGAGTAGTGCAGCCAGAAAAGCTTTGTAAAGGGAGCAGACTGAATTGCCATGTTCCTGTCTGCCTTTCTCCCCTTCCTCCTTTTTCCTGTTTAGAATGTGAATGTGATGTCTGGAGCCTCAGCAGCCACATTTGGACCATGAGCCCAATTTGAGAATGACAGTCATGTGCCCAGGATGATGAGAGAGAAAGAGAAAAGGAACCTGAGTCTTTCCTCCCAGATGGCGCTGTGCAGCTGCCGTACCAGCCCTGAGCCGCCTGCCTTTGCACTTCTTGTAACCAAACAAATGAATAAATAACCACGTACTCTGTGTAAGCCCCTACTTGTCATGTTCCTATTAGCAGCTATGTGCAATTCCTAACTGCTGCAAGCGTAGTTTCCTGGCTGGGAGCAGCTCCGATTAGAGCTGGATAAGATCCTGAAGTGGTTTGTAAACTGCACTCTGCAGGAGCTGAGGGATCCTAGGAAGCCCCTCTCAGACTGGAGACCAGGGATGGGAGGAGTAAGGACCATGCCACCTCTCCCCACCTCATCTTTTTTCCAAGTTTGTTTTAACTTACTGTAGCAGGAGAGGTGGCCCAGTTAGGCTTTGCAGAAAGAACAGATTTCAGGACAAAAAAAATAAAAGGTTTGGAAATCACTTTTCTTGTCCAACCCCCTCATTTTACAGATGAGTGATCTGAGGCTCCCAAAACATCTTGCCAGTCAAGCTCAGCCAAGCAAAGCCAAGAGGAGAACCCAAGTTTTCTGCTCTTTCCGGGGGCCCTGCCAAGTGCTGGAACTGCCACACACAAAAAAAGCCGATCCAAAGAGTTTACAATCGCTGACGAAGTCCCAACCCACTGAGCTCTGATGGGCTGCCTGCTCTTAGGGGAATTGGACAGGGCCCCTCCGGTTAAAACTAATGAGGGCTGCGAATGCCCTTTCAGGGCCCTGGGCAGCCAATTTGCCCCCCTGCTGAGAGAAAGTTGGACCCAGTTCCTCTTCTGTCTTTATAGTAATTCATTCATTGTTTGTTTATTTTTTTTTAAAGCGCACACACATTAGATGTGTGAAGCAAAGGGGGTGAATGGGTGGCATGAAATCCTCAATGCATGGGGCTTTTTGTCCCTGTTCTTGTAGTTCTCCTTTGCAAAATGCTCGCTTAATCAATTCAAGATCAATGGCTGCTAAGTCGCAGCTGTAAACACCATCTCATTCAAGGTCAATTAGAGCAGCCCGGTGTTCTGTAGCAGGAAGTTTAACTGTGGGAGAGGCCTGGGGAGGGCCTTTATCATGGAGCCTTCAGTAAGTGTTTACAGAGCCCGTCCTTGTGGATTTGCTCTGTGTGGACACATTGGTCAACTTGGTAGAAAATACATCGCCACTTGAGTGGAATAACTAGATGTTATAATAATTCAGAATATCTGATTCCAGGACTTTCACTAGAAACTCTTTTCCTCATCCCTCCATTCTATCCATCCATCCATCCATCCCTCTACCCACCCACTCCACAAATTATTTCTTGAGCAGCTACTCATGTATCCAGCACTGGTGCAGAAGAAAACAGGCAGGGTCCTCACTTGGAGATTTTTTGAGGGGAGCATAGAGAGCCCCAGAATGAACAGGTAAATGAGTGGACAGAGAAGGGATCCTGTGACAGAGTTGTCCTCAGCTGAAGAAGCAGCCCAGGGGAGTCCACACTGCACCCCCTCCATGGGGCAGCCGGGACAATGCAAGCCCCCCTACCCTCAGCCCCACCCCATCCCAACCCCAGGGCTCTGCTTTCCAGCTGTGATGAACTCATGGGGCCTCTCAGAGTGTTCAGTGATTATCAGGGGCCAAGCTCAGTGTTAAGCGTTTGGCTCGGATTCTTCTGCTGAACTCCTTTTGGAAACAGGTTTTTTCCCCCTACCCTCAGGTGCCCACAATGAGACAAGGGCTGAAAAGTCTCTCAGAGGAGCCCAGATACCAGGGTGAGTTTAGCAGCCCTTCACTTTGTGAGCACTGGGCAAGGCCCGAGACTGCTTGAAGACTCTTATTTGTAAACTCCAAAGGCTTCAGAACAGCTGTGTGATGCAAAAGAAAAAATCACCATAAAGCCAGCTTTCATAAATTCATTCAGCAACTATTTTAAGGCATGGAGGAGAACCAGAATAGATGCTACACTTGGAATTAGAGACCCAAGTCCAAATCCTTCCACCACCTCTCATTCTTCAGCAAGTCCTTAATTTATTGAGGCTCACTTTCCTAACTTGTAAAGTGGTGCTAACACTATCCCACTCATGTAACTGTGATGAGGATTTTTTTTACATGGGATTCCATAGCCAGTGACTGAATCTGCCTTGGAGGCAGAGAGATCCACCAAGAGACTGGGAGAGTGGCTTAGGCCAGGGGCACTAATGAAATATTGCAGATGAGAACAATGGCTGGGAAAGACGCCAAAGTGCTAAGATCAATGGGACTTGGCAACTCCCTGCAGAGGGGTGGGGTACCACCATTCATGAAGGCAAGGAACTGGGAGAAGCTTGGGAGACTTGGTGGGCAGTGATGCCATTGACAACCACTGGGGACACCAAAGATACTCCGTTTGGGAGACCTGTGGGCCAACCAGGTAGTCATCAGTAGGCACCTGGCAGCTGGAGACTGTGGGAGTCATCCACAGGTGGTCGTTGAACACACGATGGGCATGGGTGAGGTCTGGTAGGAGACACATGCCATTTTTGACTGTCCAACATAACATACACCTTCAAAGAACTGCTCCTCCTCCATTGCCGTCATGAGTGTTTGCAGGACTGACAGTTCCCATAAAATGAAAGGGGAGATAAGAGGCCTGGACCCCTGGTCATCCCAGCAGGCAGCTCCCTTGGCCATGTGATTGCTGTAGTGGGGAAGATATGACTCAGCATGGGACACTCAGAGTCCTTCCTGGGGATCTTTCAATTTGGAATTAAAGAAGGGGCTTTGTCTTTTGCATCCCCGAGTGGGAAGGAATTGAGACATGCCAGGGGCCATCTTCTGTGGAATATGAAGAAAGCTAATTTGCTGGAGAGAATAAATCCAATCAGAGGAAGCAGAGCTGAGAAATAGAGAGGAAGAGAATCCTGACTGCAACGTGTTCCTGATTCCAGTCTCAGAAACTCCCAAAGCTTCTGTGCTTTCCACAGCACTTCCTTCAGTTCATTGAGCTACTGCAGGTATGAGAGTCATTAAATTCTCTCTTTTCAAGTCAGCTTGAATTGGGCTTCTATCACTTGCACTCCAAAGAATCTTAGCTAACTCAGCTCTCAAAGGCAGAAAGATTACATAGCTGATTTTGAACACTTTACTATCCATATACACATTTCAGAAGCTGATGGAAAGCTATGGATGGATGCAGGAAAGGTTGTCTACAAGTTCAAGGTGGGGGAATCTCATCAAAGAGCCCAGTCATGGAATACTAGAACCTCTGGGACACAGGAAACAGCAGGGAGGCTTGGGCTGATCCTTGGGAGACAGGTCATTTTCGGGAGACAAGAGGAGAAAGACTAGGGCCAGAGGCAGATTGAAAAGATCATATAAATGGAAGGAGAATCAAGAAGGGGCAGCATGGTGAAAACCAAGGAAGAAGGATGCTCAGAGGAAGTTCCCGCCAGTGCGTTGATAAAGGCTGTGGAATTTGGGAACTGCATAATGGATGTTTTGGCGAGGTCAGCAAAGAAGGCGTGGGGCAGCTCACAGAAGCCAGGTTGCAGGGAGAGTTCCTAAGAAGAAGTGAACCTTGAAAACATGCTAAGTGAAAGAGGCCAGATATAGGGGCCACATATTCTATGATGACATTTATATGAAGTATCCAGGATCAAATAGGGAAATCCACAGAGGCAGGAAAGAGATTGCCAGAGGCTGAGGAAGGGGGAATCAGGAGTGACTGCTTAACAGGTACAAAATTTCTTTTCAGGGTGATGAATGAGATAGTGGTGGTGGCTGCACAACACAGCAAGCACACTAAAAACCACTAAAGTGTACTTTGTTGTTTTGTTGTTGCCGTTGTTGCTTTTGGAAATAGGGTCTTGTTCTGTCACCCAGGCTGGAGTGCAATGACAAGATCTGGGCTCACTGCAACCTGCACCTCCTGGGTTCAAGTGATTCTCCTACCTCACCCTCCCAAGTAGCTGGGATTACAGGCACCCAGCACCACACCTGGCTAAATTTTGTATTTTTAGTAGAGACAGGGTTTCACCATGTTGGCCAGGCTGTTCTCGAACTTCTGACCTCAGGTGATCTGACCACGTTGGCCTCCCAAAGTGCCAGGATTACAGGCATGAGCCATCGTGCCTGGCTTAAAGTATACATTTTAAAGGGGAAATATTACGTTATGTAAATATGATCTCAGTTTCAAAGCAAGTGGGGGCTGGTAGAAGGGAAGCAGCAAGAATCGAGCCTCCATGGAGGTGCTTGGCAGAGGATCCAAAAGGAGCGCTGGGTGATACCTGGAGGGAAACAGTAAGATCAAGGAAATGACTTTTTAGGATGAGAAACCCTGACCTCAGAGAGAAGGTAGGTGTGGTGGGCAGAATGGTGGCACCAAAGATGTCCTTGTCCTAATGCCTAGAACCTGTGAATATATTACCTTACATGGCAAAGGGGACCTCAGATTGCAGGTGGAATTAAAGGCGCTGATCAGCTGACCTTAGCATGGAGAGATGATCCCTGATTATCTAGGGGGCCCTGTGTAATCACAATGGGCCTTACAGGTATGACTAGGAGGCAGAAAAGTCGGCGTCAGGAGGTGAGATTTGAGAAAACTCAACTGGCCAAGCCTGGCCTTACTGATGAAGGAAGGAAGTCACAGGCTGAGGAATATGCACAGCCTCTAGAAGCCAGAAAAGGCAAGGAAATGGACTTGACCCCAGGGCCTCCAGAAGAAAAAGCAACACTGCAGACACCTTGACTTCAGCCCCGTGAGACGCATGTCAGACATCTGACCTGCAGAACTCTAAGATAAGTCTGTGCTGCCTTAAGCCACTACATTTTTGGTCATTTGTTACAACAGCGATAGGAAACCAACACAGTGGGATGTTCCAAAGATAGGGATGACTAAATATCAGGAGGAAGCCGGTGGCTATGAGATGGTGGCGATGTAGGAAGAACATTGGCCTCAAAGCCAAATGATGTGTGAAACCCCAACTACCACTAACTGCACGGTCACAGGCAAGTCAGCCCTCCCCTTGCTGGGCCTCGGTTTTCCCACCTGTGAAATAGGAGCATTGGTGTGATGACCTCGAAGGGATCCACCAGCTCTGATGCTCTTGTTCCTCAGGCTTTGCAGCTGCAGTCATTGGAACAGCATATGCTGGGTCTGCCTCTGCCAGGGTCCATAGGGAGGCTGACCTGATTGTTTTGGTTTGTCAGAGAGGCTGCCCTACTCAAGGATGATGGCAAAGGACACTCAGCTGCCTTCCACAGAGGCAGCAGGGTAAAGAGGATCCAGGATACCCCACTGTCACCATCCCCATAATATATGTATTAGTCCATTTTCACACTGCTGTGAAGAACTACCTGAGGCCAGGCCCAGTGTCTCACCTCTATAATCCCAGCACTCTCAGAGGCCAAGGTGGACGGATCACTTGAGGTCAGGAGTGCAAGACCAGCCTGGCCAACATGGTGAAACCCCGTCTCTACAAAAAATACAAAATTAGTTGGGCATCGTGATGCACGCTGTAATCTTAGCTACTCGAGAGCTGAGGCAGGAGAATCGGTTGAACCTGGGAAGTGGAGGTTGCAGTGAGCTAAGATCACACCACTGCACTCCAGCCTGAGCAACAGAGCTAGACTCCACCTCAAAAAAAAAAAAAATTAAATTAAAAAAAAACTACCTGGGACTGGGTAATTGATGAAGAAAAGAGGTTTAATTGACTCACAGTTCCACAGGTTTAACAGGAAGCATGGCTCAGAGGCCTCAGGAAACTTACAATCATGTGAGAAGGCAAAGGGAAAGCCAGCACTTTACCATGGTGGAGCAGGAGAGAGAGAGAGAGAGCGAAAAAAGCCACACACTTTAAAACCATCAGATCTCATGAGAATGCACTCACTAGCATGAGAACAGCAAGGGGGAAATCTGCCGCCATGATCCAACCACCTTCCACCAGGCCCCTCCTTGACACATGGGGATTACAATTCAACATGAGATGTGGGTGGCGACACAGAGCCAAACCAAATCAACACGTATCTTCCCAACCCCCTGAAAGTTAGGAGGGGCTCTGCCAACTGTCTCCCACTGGCTGACATTGTTAATGAGTTTTGGCTTCAGAATCCTCCTCAACACAGTGCCCCACAAAGCCACTGCCAACTGAGCAGGACTGGCAGGTGGAGTGGTGTCTATATGGCAGCCTCGGGTTGACATATTGCTGATACCAACAACTTCCTTGAAGCCATAAGCACCTTTGGGATTAGGTAAGACCTTAAAATTCTTTCAATCATAAATAGCAAACTCTGGGTTAATTAGTTCACCAAGGTTCTGGAGGAGATTCCTGATTTCAGACAATAGAAATCATCCCTGGCCAACTAAAGTTTTAGAAAACACTAAATCCCTGTTGAAAACGTTGAGTTGCTTACAAAATTTGACAAGAAGCAGACAAAAGAGGCAAGACCGTAGAAATTAACAGTGAGAACAGTCACGTTCATGATACAGGAAAAGCGTGATTAAGGCAACACTGTTGGCACGGCTCCCCACCCCGGTCACTGCATTGGCACCTCAGCTGCCGCCCTGAATAGCCTCTACCTGAGCTCACTCACCTCTTTGGGTCACGCTCAGGATTGAAAGTACCAGGAGAAAGCGTCAGTTGCCGGAGCATAGGTTAGGTGCTGCCCCCTGGTGGCCGAGAGCACAGAGACCGCCTCTGTTCCAATCCACTCTCACTTCCTCCAGCAGGTGGGGCGCCCTTCCCACCCTAACCCACTCTGTGGAATAATGCGCCCTAGTAGCAAGTGGTTTCACATGTTAGGTCCCTTAAAAGGGTCTAAGGTTCCCTGCACTCAGATAATTTACTGTGGAATGTTCCTTCTAGAAAAGACTTTTGAAACCTACTAGTTCAACACTCAACGATCGAGAAGCACAGAAGGGCTGGTTAGTGTTGGCGCCAGGGCTGCACACAGGCCTCCCAGCTGCCCCTCCAGTGGTCTCCCTGCCCCGAGCCAATGTCCTCCTACCTGCCACTGGCCTATGACAGTGTAGGACCCAGAGTCGGAAGACGTGGCATTGCCATGGCGACCAGAAGTCACAGCTTTTCAGAGACTGGATGAATTTCTTGAGCTTTCACATTTTTCTAAGAAGGGATAAGTAGTAGCTCTATGTGATTTAGTCCTTGTACCTTGGTAAACATAGCTTTCCAATGAATATATTTACAGTTCAGCAAAACAAGCCTTTGCCAGGTTCTGTTTTCCTGCATGTTCTTTCTGAGAATGTGATTGCCACAGTGATAGGTCCCTCAGAGGGCAGTTCTGTTTCAACATCACAGTCAGGGTCTCTGGGCAGTGGAGCAGCAGGGGACACAGTGTCTGGGATGAGAGGAAGAAGAGGAAACAGGAGGGAAGTTGGGCAGACAGGGACTGAGCTGGAACTTCTAGTGACTTCATTATTTTTCAGCAGGCTGGCACAGCGGCACTGGATCTTGGCTGGACAGGGCAATTAACAGCTCCCCAAGCTCCTAATGAGTCACTTTCTTGAGGTTTCAGCTGCCCGCAGTTTCCCAAGGGAATTTATTCCTGGAAGCTCACTCCTGAGAAGTGCCCTCCCCTGGGTGCACCTTGTCGAGGGCTCCTGGATTTGGCCAATTGGTCAGAAACCAGGAATTCTGGGTCCAGAACCATAGCCTGTAATTTACAAGGGGGACTGATAGTGCTCAGCCATAACTCAGGCACACAGGATGGTGCCTGGCAAGGACATTTCACTTTCCGGGGCAGCTGAGAGGTCTCACTTCCTCAAAACCCTGTTCTGAGACTCTCCTTCCACAAAGGGCCTGCCAGGTTTTGTATCTGGTTCAACCAAGGGTAGACACAGCCCCCATCAGCAGTGGTTTATAGTTGGCCAAGAGCCAAACTCTGTCCTAGATCAGGGCTGAAACCAATCAGACTTTCTCCCAGAGATCTCAAACTTGAGACTTGCATAAAATCTGTTACCAGATAGTAGCAAGAACAGTGGAAACCAAAGCTGAGGAGCTAAATTTCCAGAGGAAAGGACGAGGTGGCTGTGGCGTGGCTGTTTGCAGGAAAGAGGGGTGCTTCTTAATGTGCCCTGTCGCTGGAAATCATCTGAATTTGTCTCCGTTCTTGGAGACCCAAAATATCCCTGTCACACATCCAAACGCATGCACTCATAGCCAAGGAGGCGATGGGACACTTATCTGACTGACTTAACCCTAAAGGACTCCACTTTTGCCTCACACTGAGGAGATATGGGAGATCCAGCCTAACCTGTTTTGATGTCTTTAGTTACTCACTTTAGTTTGTCTATGAAACATGAACAGGGTTAAAATCTAACAGTAGTCGGGCGTGGTGGCTCACGCCCATAATCCCAGCATTTTGGGAGGCAGAAGCGGGAAGATCACTTGAGGTCAGGAGTTCAAGACCTGCCTGGCCAACTTGGTAAAACTCCATCTGTACTAAAAATTCAGCAACAACAACAAATTACCAGAGTGTGGTGGCAGGTACCTGTAGTCCCAGCTACTCAGGAGGCTGATTCAGGAGAATCCCTTGAACCTGGGAGGCAGAGGTTGCAGAGGGCCAAGATCACACCACTACACTCCATCCTGGGTGACTAAGTGAGACTCCATCTCCAAAAATAAAATAAAATAAAATAAAATCTAACAGCAATTGATTCTTCATCAAGGAGAAATATTATGGGTGGAACATCATCCTCTAGAGTCCAAAACTCTAGAAGGTGAGCCATTTTAGAACCTTCCTGCCAGATGCAGTGGCTCCCACCTATAATCACAACACTTTGGGAGGTCAAGGCAGGAGGATGGCTTGAGTTCAGGAATTCGAGACTAGCCTGGGCAACATACCAAGACCCCCCCCACACCATCTCTAAAAAACAAATACGAAAATTAGCCAGCCATGGCAGTTCACCTGTGTAGTCCCAGCTACTCCGGAGGCTGAGGCAGGAGAGTTGCTTGAGCCCAGGAGTTTGAGGTTGCAGTGATCCATGATCACACCACTACATTCCTGCCAGGGGAACAGAGCAAGACCCTATATTGAAAAATTTTAAAATGAAGAAGAAGAAGAACCTTCCTTCCACTTGAGACAATGGGAGATGGTGGGAGGTCTTTGCTTCTATAGAAAGTACAGACTTGGGTACATTATGGCAGTCCCCAGAGTAACCACCCCCTGGTCTGCAGACTGAAGTGTGGTCTGCCAAGCATGGGCTGGCCCTTGTGCCCCTGCAGCCCTCCAGTCACACCCAACAGCATCATACTGCTGTTTCCTGCTCCCTACAAACAGTTTCTACTCCCCTGGATGCCCTTCCAAGACCCAACTGTGTAACAAACTCCATTCCAACCTTCAATACTGTATGAACTAGGGTTATTTTGGTTGCATGATATAGAAGCTGACTCTAGATGATTAGAAGGCTCTGGGATGCCTCATGGGTATAAGAGTTGAATTGCCACGTCCCAGTGAGGGCAGAGATAGGACCACTCATGCATTTTGGAGCTGTCACTCTAGAGAAGTGGTTCTCAACTAGGGGTGATTTTGTCCTCCAGGGGATATTTGGCAATGGAGACGTGACTAGGAGTGGGATGCTACAGGCATCTACTGGGTGGAGGCCAGGGATGCTACTAAACATTCTGTAATGCAGAGGACAGTGCCCTTCACCCCAGCAAAGAATGAGCCAGCCCAAATGTCAGTAGTGCCAAGGTTAAGAAACCCTGCTCGGCCGGGCGCGGTGGCTCACGCCTGTAATCCCAGCACTTTGGGAGGCCGAGGCAGGCGGATCATGAGGTCAGGAGATCGAGACCATCCTGGCTAACACAGTGAAACTCCGTCTCTACTAAAAATACAAAAAAAAAAAAAATTAGCCGGGCATGGTGGCAGGCACCTATAGTTCTAGCTACTCGTGAGACTGAGGCAGGAGAATGGCGTGAACCCGGGAAGTGGAGCTTGCAGTGAGCCAAGATCACGCCACTGCACTCCAACCTGGGCTACAGAGCGAGACTCCGTCTCAAAAAAAAAAAAAAAAAAAGAAACCCTGCTCTAGAGAGTTCCAATGATGCCCAGCCTCCGAAACTCTCCATTCCAGATTTCAATTTACTGGGAGAGAAAAGTTGATTGGCCCATCTTGAGTACTCATCCACCTCCGGATCTATCAGCTATGGCCAGGAAAACAGAGTTACCTAATATAAACTTGGCCACTGGGGACCCTTTTCTCATGTTGGGAATGTCCCCAGAAAAAAAAAAATGACTTTCTGTGGGCCATGTGTCCCAAAAACAATGGGGCCAGGGGCCAGACAGACGTTATCTCCCTCAAGGAGCCTTTCCTGCTCCATCTGCTCTTTGGGCTATCATTTTTTCTTGCACATGTTTGTTTTCACTGAATTGTGATTTGTTTGTTCATCTGTCCATCTCTCCCAGGAGACTTGAAGTTCTCTATGGAGTGAAACTGGGTCTTACTCATCCCTGAAAGCCCAGTGTCAATGTTCTGGTTACATAACACACTACTGCTACATAACATGCTGCCCAGCCAACCATCCCAAAGCTTAGTCACTTCAAGTAACAATCTTTTCACCTCCTGATTTTGTGAATCTGGAATTTCAGCAGGACTTGGTTTGGTGATTCTTCTGTTCCACACACGCTCCACAGGGGTGACTCAGGGGTATTCATCTGGCCACCAGGCTTGGCTGAGAGGTCCAACATGTCTTCTCACACAACTGGAGCCTTAGTGAGCAACTGGAAGTCCAGGCTCAGCCAGGCCCCTCTCTCTAGCCTCACAGCCTCTCCAGGTGATCTTTTCAAACAGGCAGTCATGTTTTGAATGTGGCAGATTAGGGCTCCAAAAGCAAATGTTTAAAGGAAACCAAGGCTAAAACGGAAAGCCTTCTTAAGATCTTAAACTGGAAGTCCCAGAACATTGTTTCAGCTGTATCCTCTTTGCCAAGAAAGACACTAAGGAAAACCCAACTTTAAGAAGAAGGGGGCCAGGCACGCAGTGGCTCACTCTTGTAATCCCAGCACTTTGGGAGGCTGAGGCAGGAGGATCGCTTGAGCCCAGGAGTTGGAGACCAGCCCGGGCAACATGGCAAAACCCATCTCTACAAAAAAAAAAAAAAAAATTAGCCGGGCATGGTGGCATGTGCCTGTAGTCTCAGCTACTCAAAAGGCTGAGGCAGGAGGATCGCTTGATCCCAGGAGGTCCAGGTTGCAGTGAGTTGTATCCCACCACTGCACTCCAGCCTTGGCAGCAGAGCGAGACCCTGTCTCAAAAAAAAAAAAAAAAGAAGGAAATAAGACTCCACTTCTAAATGAGAGAGGTGGCATGCACCAACAAGAAGGGAAGAAACTGGTGGCAGTCATTCTTCGAGATTGTCACCCACAGCCTACTACAGTAATTGTTCAATAAACATTTAACAGATAAATTAATATGAAGACAGATTAGCCCTACTGAGTTCGCCCAGGTGATGCAATGGTTAAATGAAAACAAAGCACATGAAAAATGCTTTTGAAACTATCCAACGCTGTAAAGAGGTAAGGAGCTGCTATTAAGAAAATTTAATGTGCTTCCTCTGGTTTATGGATGACTGTTTGCAGGGTTCTCTCCACTACTCTCCACTCCCACTTGCAGGGATTCATCGCAGACATCACTTGTCAGTCATAGCTCTTTTGCACTGATGCTGGATATGGCCTCAGAATCCTTCTCAACACAACACTCCAGTCATCCACTACTAACCGATTAAAGTCCACAAGGATACCTATTTGTTATCCTTGTTCCTGCCTAAATTCCTGTTGCTAAACCATCCTCCAAATGCCCAAACTTTTAGTTTCTTTAAACATGCACACAACTGCTTCCTTTAAGAGAGAGAGAGAGAGAAAAATATATATATATAAAGCTGAAGCCCTAAGCAAGATGAAATGGCAGACACCATTACCTGACCCTCCAAAATTGGATTTATAATAGAAACAGAAATTGATTATGGTGGTGAGCTCTGCCATTATGACTTAGTTTAAAAGAAATAACTGCATGCAAGAGTAGTCATATGACATCTCGTAAAGGAGAGAATCTGTCTACTTTGACATATTTTCCTCCATGAAAACTCCAGCTCAAGGTGAGGCAAGCCGAAACTTGCATGTCTGGATGAATGAAAGCCGCATGGACTGACCACCATCCGCCTCCACAGTCATTACCTACCTACAGATTCCCCTGACACCCGCCCTGCTTGCCATGCAGCTTGTGAGGAATTTGGAAGGCACACTTTTTTTTTTTTTTTTTTTTTGAGACAGAGTCTCACTCTGTCACCCAGACTGGAGTGCAGTGGCATGATCTCAGCTCACTGAAACCTCCACCTCCCGGGTTCAAGCAATTCCTCTGCCTCAGCCTCCCAAGTAGCTGGGACTACAGGTGTGCACCACCATGGCCGGCTAATTTTTTGTATTTTAGTAGAGACGGGGTTTCACCATGTTGGCCTGGATGGTATTGATCTCCTGACCTCATGATCCGCCCACCTCATCCTCCCAAAGTGCTGAGATTACAGGTGTGAGCCACCGCACCTGGCCAGAAGGTACACTTTAACCACTCGACTAAAGTGTTCAAGGAAAGAGAAAAAAAGCATGTATAAAACCCCCTCTTTTTTTTTTTTTTTTTTTTTGAGACAGAGTCTCACTCTATCACCCAGGCTAGAGTGCAGTGGCGCGATCTCAGTTCACTGCAACCTTTGCCTCCGGAATTCAAGCGATTCTCGTGCCTCAGCCGCACCAGTTGCTGGGATTACAGGTGCCTGCCACCATGCCCAGCTAATTTTGTATTTTTAGTAAAGACGGGGTTTCATCATGTTGGCCAGGCTGGTCTTGAACTCCTGACCTCAAATGATCCGCCCACCTCAGCCTCCCAAAGTGCTGGGGTTACAGGTGTGACCCACAAGATCTGGTAACTTTCTATGGTTCCTCAGTTCATATGTGGCAGAGCTAGGATTTGAATTCACATTTGTTTGACCTCAAGGCCTGAATTCAAGCAAAATGCAGATGCTAGGGAAGGGGAGAGGCAAGCAGGAGGGATGACATGGCCCCTGTCCTCAAGGGTCTTCTAGCCCACAGTGAATGCCATGGTTTCGTCATTCTCCAGGCTGCTGGGAGTGCCACCAGGACTTGTCCTTGGCTGCAATGAGATGAACAACCCAAGGATACAACCTTCCTGAAGCAGCTGCATCCAATGACTGTTGACTGTTGATACGGGTGTATTACAACCTAGCCCTCACTCAACTCTGAGGGCCATCCCAGCTCCAGATCACTTGGAGGGTGGCTGAGACCTTTGTTGGGATTGCATTGCAGCTCAGCTTCTCCCTCTGCCTTCTGCTGCATGGGTCACTCCCCCATGATGTAGGCCCCAAGCGTTATCCTCAAGAATCTTCTTGAACACAGATCTGCTTCTCAGAACTTGCTTCCCAGGGAACTGTCCTGGGACACAGTCTAGTGGGGAAGAAAGGTTTTCACAGAGGATGCAAAGACAACCCCATACCACACTGTAAACATCCCTGGGGGAGCCATCGAGAGGGCCCAAGGAGTTAACGAAAGCATCCTGGAGGATATGAGGATTAAGCTGACCCTTGAAAGATGGGGAAATTAGAATATTTGCCATAAAGAGGAATGAAGTATCAATAGAGCTACAACATGGATGAACTTTGAAACCGTTATGCTAAGCAAAAGAAGGCAGACACAAAATACCACATGTATGATTCTGTGCATATGAAATGTCCAGAACACGGAAATCTGTAGAGACCCACAGTAGATTAGTGCTTGCCTGGGGCACCAGCATGAGGCTGGGGGACCTGGGAGGTGATAGCTAAGGGGTATAGGGTTAATTTTTGAGATGATGAGAATATTCTAAAATTGACTGGTGAAGAATGAACATATCTGTAAATATACCAAAACCAAAAACCACTGAATCTTACACTTTAAATAGATGAATTATATGGTATATGAATTATGTCTCAATAAAGCTATTTTAAAAAGGGGAGAATGTGGATAGGTTGACGGGCAAGAATGTGGAGAGAATTGCCGGTGGGTAAAAACGTGTGAGATCCGCGTGAGCGTGAATCCGTCGTAGGGGATAGGGTGCTGATGGGAAGCAGGAAAGAACAAAGATGGCTGGAAGGCTGCGACCAGGGATGGGAGGCCTGAAGTCTCAGCAGGTAGGAAGCTCATCCCAGAAGATCTGGGAGTAATAAGTTGAAAACAGAGCCTTAGGCTGTTCAGTCTGTGCAGAAAGGAAGACGGGTATAGTGGGGAAGCTGAGAGACCAGCTGGGCAGCTGAGACAGAAAGGACATTTAATGCCACTGCATGCATGTGTATATGTGTGTGTTTTAAACCAGGAACTATAATAGTTTAAAACACACACACACACACACACACACACATGTGCGCACACTGTGGTATTAAATGTCCTTTTATGTCTTTCTCAACGCATGGGGCTTATTCCTACAACTCTCCCACAATACCATCCGTTTCACAAATTTGACACTCAGCCACATCTGTTTCCACCATGATGAGGTTCCTATCAAGTCCTCTTGCCAGTTCCTAGGAGCCTCCCTTGAGACAGCAGTGAATTTAGAAGGGTGCCCAACCTCCCTATCAATCTTGTCATTACCTCAAGGGTGTCTTCTCACCCCCTAAACCAAAACTGTCACGTGGGTAGGAACTTTCATTTCATTAAAGATAAAAATCACCTTTCTACTCCCCAGACCTCACCCATCTGCCATCTGAGACCACAGAATCACTCTCACCCACTGTCGAGGGTGAGCCGAGACTCTGCCCACCTCTGTCATCGTGAATGACATCAGCCCAATGAGACTGTTCAGGCCATGCTCCAAACTCAACTTACCTTGGAAACATGGAACTTTAGAGCTGACGGCCATGGAGGTTCCCTCAGCCCTGCCCTGCCATTTGACAATGAAGAGTCTGGGGCTTCTGCTTGTCACTAATGGGGAATTGAGGGGCTTCTCTTCCCTTTGAGTCCCCTGACTTGAACCACCAAGCAGTCTGAAGAAAGCTTCCAGGGTCAGTCTGGAAGCCTTCCAGTGCCCCAGGGTGACTGGATTAGCTGCCAGTCACCAGGGTACGTACTTGATGTGCAGACCCTGTCGCTAGGCTTCAGTCTATAAGAAAGAGGCCCCTGACAATGTACCTACAATGTGCGGAGATTAGAGGCCTGGAAGGCTGCCTTGAACTAATGTCAGCTCCCAGGAGCAGAGGTGGAGGGATGGGGAAGACGGTTTGGGAATATCATAGTAAGTCCAGGGTCGGGGGATTAGGCAAGTTACTTGAGGAAAGGCAAGAGGGTCCCAGGAATTGTGAGTTACCCACTGGGCTGCTCAGAGCTGTGCTTGGTGGGTGCGGGGTGGGGGTAGGCGGGCAGGCGTTGAGCCTGACTTCCCTCTCCAAAATGGCTGCCACAGTCATCTGGCCTCTCCCCAAGACTCAATCACAGAGCAGGGTCCTTGGTCTCATCTTACCTCTTTTCTTACCTCATTTGGACTCTGCCTGGTGAGGCCATGGGAAGAACATATGAGACCATCGGGAAACCCCAACACTTAGTCTCTGCCCCACTCCACTTCCTGTATCCCCAAACATTGTGTGATGTTAGACAAGTCACCAAGACCACGTGGGTGAAGGTGAAGGGAAACAGGATAACTGCGGTCAGGAGCATGAGTTCTGGAATCATAGAGGAATGGGTTTGAAGCCCAGTCCCATCATTCACTGGCTCCTTGGACTTAACCTCTTTAAATCTCAATTCCTCATCTAGTAGCACCTCATGGGCTTGCTATAGAACTAAAGAAGGAATGAGTGAGTTAATGCAACAAGAGCTTCTAGTCCAGGGTCCCCAAAATCCTCACATCCAATGCCACTGTATCCAGTCCATAAGCCCTTCCTTCCTTCTCTTCCTTTTTCTTCCTTCCCCATTTAGTAGCCGTTTTACCACACTTCTATGTTTCTATTTTTAAAGCTACACATTCCCATAATGTAATGAATCACATAGTTCTACAAGGCTCCTGCTCCAATTTTCCCCATCTCAAAGGACCACTTAGGCTCTCTGCTGTTTAATACTTTTGATACACCTCAAGTTGTGCCATTCTCGGAAAGGGAATTAATCAGACAACACAGATGATCTAAGCTTGTGTTTGCAAAGCTGTTTCTTCCCTCACTCTGGTAAGAGTGGGTCCAGAACAGCTCAATCAAGCAATTTAGAGGAAGAATCCAAGAACAGCAGCCTGTCAGAGAGGGAGCAGGAGGAACCCAGCTGTTTAATTAAAATATGTAGTCACTGTACATTTTGGTTTTAGTCAATGTACAGTGCCTGCTTCATCATAAACCCGAGTGCTGATGGCTCTGCCTGGCCTGGGAAGAGGATCACTTATCAAGCATAGATCAGTACTGACATCCAGTGGTCACAGAGAATTATCTGCCTGAAGCTCTTCATTTTTCTCTTCCCAAAAATGAATGGGCATTCACACAGAGAAAGGAGTGGCGAAAAATGACAGCTACCAATGCTGTTAACTTTGGAGAACTGTGCAACTTGCAGTCAGATACCAAGTAACTCAGGTCAAGGCCTTGCCAGTTTGCAAGATGTCCATGGTTATTTGAATGCTGACCCAAGAGTCAGGAGGAGAAATGGGGGCCATCCTCGTAAGGGGGTACGACCATAAAGAATAAAACACACCAGGCATGGTGGCTCACACCTGTAATCCCAGTGCTTTGGGAAGCCAAGGCAGGGAAATCGCTTAAGACCAGGAATTCAAAACCAGCCTGGGCAACATAGTGAGACCTCATCTCTACAAAAAATTAAAATAAAAATAATTAGCTGGGCATCAATTCCATTACTGGGTACATACCCAAAGGATTATAAATCACTCTATAATCACACATGCACATGTATGTTTATTGTGGCACTATTTATAGTAGCAAAGACTTGGAACCAACCCAAATGCCCATCAATGATAGATAGATTAAGAAAATGTGGCACATATACACCATGGAATACTATGTAGTCACAAAAAAGGATGAGTTCATGTCCTTTGCTGGGACATGGATGAAGCTGGAAACCATCATTCTCAGCAAACTATTGCAAGATCAGAAAATCAAACACCGCATGTTCTCACTCATAAGTGGGAGTTGAACACTGAGAACACATGAACACAGGGAGAGGAACATAACACACTGGGACCTGTCAAGGCTTGGAGGGCTAGGGGAGGGATAGCATTAGGAGAAATACCTAATGTAGACGACAGGTTGATGGGTGCAGCAAACCACCATGGCACATATATACCTATGTAACAAACCTGCACATTCTACACATGTATCCCAGAACTTAAAGTATAATAAAACAAAATTAGCTGGGCATGGTGATGTGCACCTGTAGTCCTAGCTACTCGGGAGGCTGAGGTGGGAAGACCCCTTGAGCCCAGGACTTCTAGGCTGCAGTGAGCTGTGATCATGTCACTGCACTCCAGCCTGGGTGACAGAATAAGATGATGTCTCTAAAAATATAAAAAATAAAAATAAATTTCAAAAAAGAATAAAACACAAGTGACCCCATAGCCTTCTAGAAAACATACTGGGTTTTGAGTTAGAAACCTTGACTCAAGAGCTGGTGCTGCTTCTGTGTCACCTGCAGCAAGTCCCTAAGGCTCTCTGCACGGGAGCTTCCTCTTCTTTGAGGTGAGGTTAATGCCACTGCTCTGCCAGCCTCATAGGGTTGTGGTGATGCCAAATGGGAATGCATATGCAAAAGAGTTTTGTAAACTGTACAGTGCTGCACAGCTGGGGCTGCTGGGATGCGGGTGTTGATGGATAGGGTAGGGCAAAGTGGAACTGGTGAGGAGGCACTTGGAGGTACTCTGGCCAGATGGAGGCATGACCAGATGACAAATTACACTTGTGGTTTCCAGTTTCTCTCAAGCCTCAGAGACTCTGTCATGGACTGTCAGGATGACCTCATCAGAGAAGGGCATTCCTCATTTTTCTCTGAACTCAAATCTCTGACATAAACGTTGGTAAGTAACTTCAAAGGCCACTTAACTTCGAAAATTGCATATCAAACAGGTTTTTAAAAATAGAATCCTGTTAGCGGGGCATGGTGGGAAGTGCCTTTAATCCCAGCTACTCGGGAGGCTGAAGCAGGAGAATCACTTCAACCTGGGAGGCGGACGTTGCAGTGAGCCAAGATCGTGCCACTGCACTCCAGCCTGGGTGACAGAGCAAGACTCTGTCTCAAAAAAGAATAGAATCCTATCCTGAAGGAAAAATGTGAGTCATCATTCATTCTATATTAAAGGAAGCTATTGTTAATATCAATTGGAATAGACTACGCACTTTTCACTCCGTCATAATTTTTTTATTGTGTTTCTATTGGTATTTGGTCTAGCATCTGGTCTAGGAAAACTAGTTTTGCAAAGTGGTTCTAAATGAAATTATAGGATGACCAGAGATAGAGAAATGGTGTGTGCACACAGAGGAAATGTAGAGAGATGATTCTGGAGGCTTAGAGACCACACTTCTGACTCTTTCAATTTGTGCCAACAGATTTCATAAACTACTTGGAGCGGGGGGTGGGTCTTTAAGAAGTTTAGTCTTCCTAGTTGAGCTTAATTTAAAAGAAACAAAAAAGCAATTCTCTCACGCTTTTTAAGGGATCAGACAGCTTTGAACACAAAGAAATATTATGCTGCTTTTTCCAGATTTCCATATCAGTGTGTCTGTAAAGAAAAAAAAAATCCACTCTAGCTGGTTTAAACAAAAGAGGTTTATCACAAATAGTCTATAGAATTATAGAAATGGCTAAATAAAAGTACAATTTCCAGCCACAGAATCCAGTAGCAAAATCAGGCTACAAGAAAGTAGCTGGCTCTTTAACCATCGGAAAGCTACCTGCTAAACTGAAAAGCTTCCTGCTGAAGTTCAGGTTGCAGAACCACATCACAGCTGCTCTAATGCAAACTAGCAAATGGTGCTCTGTAACCTCCCCACAAAGTCAGTAATCATACAGGAGACCTCTGCTAACACAGCCCCAGTAAAGCCCAACCCCTCCAAGCAAAGCTTGTCAGCTTACACCTTCCAAATCTTATCTAAGGGTGCCTGGCTGCCTAACTGTTAAAGATAACCAAAAATGGCTGGGCGCGGTGGCTCACACCTGTAATTCCAACACTTTGGGAGGCCGAGGCGGGCAGATCATGAGGTCAGGAGACAGAGACAATCCTGGCTAACACAGTGAAACCCCTTCTCTACTAAAAATACAAAAAAATATTAGCCGAGCATGGTGGCACGTGCCTGTAATCCCAGCTACTTGGGAGGCTGAGGCAGGAGAACAGCATAAACTCAGGAGGCCGAGCTTGAAGTGAGCCGAGATTGCACCACTACACTCCAGCCTGCGTGGCAGAGCAAGACTCCGTCTCAAAATAAATAAATAAATAATAAATAAAAAATAGGAAATGAAGTGAAACATGAATGTTTTACTACCTCAATCCAGTTCTCCAATGAGAATCACTATTAACAATTTGGAGTGTAGCCTCTCAGTGATTTTTGTACATTGTTTGCCAGGGAAGGGGGGTGGTTGGACTACATGTTGTTCTGCAATTTGTTTTGTCACTTGAATACATATCCTGGATATCTCTCCATGGGAGGACATGTGACTAGCTCATTTTAAAAAGGGGTGCTAAGTGTCCTATCGGAGAGATGCCCTACCTGATGGACACTGAGGTCATCTCTAATTATTCCCTATTACGCATAATGCAAAAGGAACAGCTGTTCAGGCGTTTGGAAAGGTCAGATGTCTAGAAGTGAAAAATCTGCACCACATTTTGAAGCAGTATCTTTCTAATTAGCACGCAGTCAGGAGGATCCATTTAGACAGCTTTTTAAGACAAAAAAAGAAAAAACAATAGCCTAAGCCCTAAAGATATTGACGCAGCAGACACTGATGGAGCCTCAGTTGTCAGCATGATGGTTTCAAAAACACCCTCCCCCCGTCCCAATTTCTATCCCTAAGGGGCCTGCCTTTTGCAAAAAGCAAACAGGGTCTTGTTCTGCAAGTACACAGCTAGTCAGAATTTGGGCCAAGGAGGTGAAGCAAAAAGGGCCAGGAGAGCAGGAGAGAGGACACGGCTTTGACCCTGACGGGCAGTGGATTCCGGGGGTGTCAGATAGCTAGGGTTAAGAATCCCACTTTGCCACATGGGGGAGGCAGCAGGAAGACTGTGTCACACATCATCCGCTAGGTCCCCAGATGAAGGGAGCTGTTTGGCAAAGTGTGCCACAGATCACCCCAAAGTGTGTTTCATCTGCAGCTGGTTGTTTTGTTTTATTTTGTTTTTTTGAGATAGTCTTCCTCTGTCACCCAGGCTGGAGTACAGTGGCATGATCTCGACTCATCGCAACCTCTGCCTCCTGAGTTCAAGCAATTCGTGTCTCAGCCTCCCAAGTAGCTGGGATTATAGGCGTGCGCCACCATGCCCGGCTAATTTTTGTATTTTTAGCAGAGATAGGGTTTGACCATGTTAGCCAGGCTGGTCTCGAACTCCTGACCTCAAGTGATCCACCCATCTCAACCTCCCAAAGTGCCGGGTTTACAGGTGTGAGCCACCATCGCAGCCTGCAGCTGTGTTTAAAACCTTCACTTGAGTTTGTCTATACAAATTGAGTTGCCCTCATTCCTCCAGCATCTCAGCCAATCCCAGCCTTCACCTGGATACACAGTGACCTTAGCAATAACAGCTGCAGTGGCCATGTGCCACTGTTCCTGGACCAAACTGAGAATCAGGTTGCTATTTCTTGTGGCCCAATAACAAGATGCAGATGAACTGGGGAGGAAGAGAGCTTTTATTTCTGCAACGGGTTACAAGGAGAAGGCCTGGAAATTATTGCCAGACCAACTCAAAATTACATTTTCCAGAGCTTATGTACCTTCTAAGCTACATGTCTACGTGTAAGTGTGCATTCATCTAAAGATGTAGTGAGTAACTTTTTTAAATGTATAACTAAGGTCTGAGTCCTGAAGACCTTGCTCTGGAGCCTCAGTAAATTTAGTTAACCTAAATGGGTCCAGGTGCTGAGGTGATTATCCTCATCTTGTCTCCTGCTAAATCATAAATGTTTGGAGAGTCCCTTTACACCCCCAGTAAACTTGTTTGTGGAAGCCTGGGGAGTTTCTTCAGATCCTCAATAAAACTTAGTCCTAAATGGGTCTTGTTAAGAATTCTCTTGTTATTTAATCCTAAATGGGTCCTGTGAAGAATTCTCTTGTTATTTTGTCATGTTTTAAGGCCCAGGAAAGACCTAGGCCAAACTCTTGGTGGGCTTTTGTTACATTCCAGTCTTTGTATAAGGATGCTGACTCTTTCCACTTTTAATATTTAACTTAACTACTCAGTCAGTACGAAACAGTTGTCAGGGAGGCCTGCGTTAGTGAGACCTGACCTGCCATACCACTACATCTACTACCTCCATTTCCTGCTTCTCTCCCCAACAGTATTCTGATTTGCCTTTAGAGAATCCTCTCCCCTCCCTTCTCTGCCATGGAATTGGGACAGGATTGCTTAGCACCCTCGCTGCAACACAGCACCCTCCCCCAGCCAGTGTTTTAATCAAAACTGGGCAACTGCTCCAGCTTCGGTCAATAAGGAAAAGCAAATCTCTGCACTGTGCAAAATCCATGGTGGTGGGAAACCCTTTTTCTCTGAAGATCTGAAACTGAGGCATGCTGATGCTATAAGGGAAGCCTAAAGTTTCTCAGGGCCATTCTGCAAAAACTGAGGAAGGCAGATTAGAGAGGCGAAGAAACTCCTTCAGGGACACCATTAGAGCCTGGGTCAAGCATCACCTGAAGGTAGATTGTCTCTAGACTTCTACATTACAGTAGCTTTTTTTTTTTTTTTTGGAGACAGTCTCATTCTATCGCCTAGGCTGCAGTGCAGTGGTGCAGTCTCGGCTCACTGCAACCTCTCCCTCTCAGGTTCAAGCAGTTCTCATCCCTCAATCTCCCAAATAGCTGCGACTACAGGCACCTGCCACCAAACCCAGCTAATTTTTGTATTTTTAGTAGAAACAGGGTTTCACCACGTTGGCAAACTCCTCACCTCAAGTGATCCACCTGCCTTGGCCTCCCAAAGTGCTGGGATTACAGGAGTGAGCCACCGTGCCTGGCCCTACATTAGCTTTCAAACTTGCTTTATTGTCTAAACCAGTGTAAGCTGGGATTTTCTGTCATTTGCATCATAAAGAGGTCTGGCACAGAGAAAGACACCTTTCTGCATATCGTCCACAGAGGCGTTCCTCTTCTATAGCCTCAAAAAAAAAACAACCTGTGTGCAACTGCTGCCCCTAGTTGCCGTCTCAGAAACTAATTCCTGCTGGCCTCTCAGTGAGAGTTCTTTGAATGCATGGCCTAGAAATTGAACTCAAACTGGAGTACAGGTGGAATCAAAACAAGGGCCTTCAACACTTTAGAATTCTGCATTCTCTCCTTGGCCTCTGGCTTCATTCTCCCAGACCTGCTTTCTGTGCAAAGCTGGAACACGGCTACCCTCAGGCTCACGTATGCAGTGGCTGCCCAGGAAGAAGAGTATACGCCTCTAGCTCAAAGTATAAGAACCCAAAGAACGACTCTGATTGACCCTGTGTGGGTCACAAGTACATTGTTGGGCCAATCACTGCAGCCAGAGGAGCAAGATACCGCCATAGCCCTAGAACCAATTGGCTGAAATGAGGAAGGTGCTATTCCTTGAGAGGGGAGAGCGAAGCTGAGAAAGAGGGTAAGAGGTACTAACAAGTAAGTCATAATAAAAGCGTCCACAACACCTCACGGAGCTGTTGTGCAAATCCGTTGATAATGGGTGCAAAAGAGCTCCTGTAAGGTGGCTTTGTTTAAAGCACACTATGCAATGTTTGCTGTAATTTGTGAATGATCTTTGTGGAGTGAACCCAGGTAGGACTTAGAGGCAGGTGTGATCAGCTTATAATTTGCTTGATGTCCTGGGTCAATTCTTAAAAACTCCACAAGTTCAATTCTTTAAGAATTACATGATATAACATGCCTAGTACAATGCCTAGGGCACATTCCTCCCATTTAGACTTGTCATGGAAGAAAAATTTTAAACCTCATAGTGGAAGTCTTTTCTGAAGATGTCAGCAGCAGGAAACTCCAAACTGCTGGGCCCCCAGACTTAGCAAGGCCTAATTGTCCTAGGAAAGAGCTGATGTCAAGTCAACCTTGACCTGGATGGTTTTCAAGATATTGCCCAAAAAAAAAAAAAAAGAAGAAAGAAAGAAAGAAAGAAAGAAAGAAAGAAAGAAAGGAGAAGGATATTATCCATAGCAAAGAAATACCAAGTGAAATAAGTGAAGAAAATGTGAGCCCAAAGTGAGCGTTTTTCCCCTGCTCAAGACAATTGTTCAGCTAGCATTTTTTTTTTTAGGGTTCAACAAATGTTGAGTCTGGATATCAATTATCTAGGTTGCAGAGTCCAAAGCTGGCAAGGCAATGTGCATGTGGAGTCCTTCAGCCATTCACACACATCCTTCATTGACCCTGGGCCCAACACCTGCATAATGGGCATAGGACCTAACAAGACGGCTTATATCCATGGTCAGCACATACCCCAGAGTTTCTAAAACTGTCCCAGTTTGAAATAGCCTGCCCTGCTCTCCTCTCAAGCACATACCCCACTCACTCTACATCCCATTTTGTTTTATTCCTTGGGCTTCTCTACATTCAAAATTGTCTTAGTTGCTCATTTCTTGGTTTACCTGTTTATTTTCTGCTGTCCCCATTAGAATGTCAGCTGCATGAAGACAGCCCTCATCTGTCCTGCTATTACAAGAGCTCCAGCTCTCAACAGAGCTGGCATATGGTGGCCACTCAGCAATATTTATTAGATGGAATGGAATGGAATGATCAAAGAGCCACAAGGCCATGTGATCTGCTTTTTGTTTTACAAGAGAAAGTCACAGCACTTGAATTTGAAACTTCACTGCCTTGTGGGCCTCCCAATAAAGTCATGAGTTGGGTGTTACTATTTTCCTTATTTTATAGACAAGAAAACAAACTCTCAGAGAGGTCCATGGTTAGACTGACATCATGTGACTTGGGGAGGGCAGAATCAGGACACGCAGTCCAGCGCTCCTCCATCTCAGCACACACATGCCAAGGCCAGATGAAGAATAGCAGAACAGAAGCAGCAACGAGGAAGCTTAGAGAACAGAAGCAGTTGGGGAAACCCAAATGTTGCACTTAATTAGTTGTAAAACTCTCCCTGCGGGCCTAATGTAACTTCGATTCAGTCTCTTTGAAGTTGCTGCTGCACTCTCTCATGACATCTTCTCCTGTAGAAGCAATGGTCTTTCTTAAGGTGCAGGTGTGGGGTTTTAAGGACAAAGAGCTCCTGCCATGTCAGATGCTTGATATAGTTTGGTTTCTGTGAGTCAGGATACTTTGGTCACAAGTAACAGAAATGCATCTCAAACTAGCTCAAACCATAAAGAAGGGCAGAGCCGCAGCTGGGTCATAGGAACTATGAAACCGGGGACTCAGAAGCTGACTTCCTCTGCCTGTGGATTTTACACTCCCTCACTGCAGCCCAGTTTTCTCTGCACGATTAAGAACATGCCAACTCACAGCTTCTGTCTCACATCCTAATGCCTCCTACCTCCAAATGGTTCCAATTTGGAAAATTCTCAGGGACGAACCCTGATTGGCTCAGCTTGGGTCAAATGCCCACCACTGGACCACTCAAGTGCATGGGTGTGGCACAGGGGTGGGGTCACATATCCCAGACTCAGTCCTGCTCCTGTGTATCTGAGCCTCCTCCTGCGAAGGGGCAGTTGTAGGCATTCACCCCATCGATATCACTGCTGTTTGGTGCCTGATAATTTTCATAGCCATGTTGCCGCTTCAATTACTTTCATAGCCCTAAGAGGTTCCTGCTCTTCATAAATTAAAACAATACAAACTCCTACAACCTCTCAGCATTATTAAGTGTTAAGAGAGAAATGAGCTGATTGACTTCTGAAGAGCCTCCAACTCCTACCCATCCATAGTTTCTGGATGGCGATTTCTCTACAGGTCTCACTGTTCTTCCCAAACCTGGGCATTCCTCTGCTCTTTCCTCACCAACCAGAAAGATAGGTGACCAGAGAGCACAATGGCTCTGAAGAAGAACCGTGGCTGGAGAGGATGAATTTGGTTGCATTGTGACCAACAGGGGGAAACTATTGGACTACAAATGCAGCGGTGAAAGCCAAACATGCAAAAGACTGTTCCAATACCGCAGTCCTGCCCTTTGCTAGGAGGAATGGAGACAGTGAAAATTAAGGAAGTAGTTGATGCTTCCCATCAACAGGGGTCAATACTTTTAGTAGTGACTGCTGGGTCATAAAATGAAGATAAATGAATGAAGCCAAGTGTTTCTAATGATGGTCTCGAGGCTCAGGGAGACCTTTAAAATAACAAAAGAAAATTGAAACAGAGTGGCGCCTCTGTAACAAGATTTGAGATTCAATACGGATCCGGTGCTTGCTACCCCTAAGATTTGCCTATATTCCCCCAAGGGATGCCCAAAACACCTGTATCAGGCCTTTCTTTCTTTGGTGTATGGCACTGAACCGGGTTTAAAAGTATATAGCAGTAGCCTGTAATCCCAGCACTTTGGAAGGCCAAAATAGGCAAGATCACCTGAGGTCAGGAGTTCGAGACCAGCCTGGCCAACATGGTGAAACCCCATCTCTACTAAAAATACAAAAAAATTAACTGGGTGTGATGGTGCATGCCTGTAATCCCAGCTACTCAGGAGCCTGAGGCACAGAAATATCTTGAACCCGGGAGGTGGTTCAAGTGAGCCAAGATGGCGCCACTGCACTCCAGCCTGGCAACAGAGCAAGACTCCATCTCAAAAAAAAAAAAAAAAAGTATATAGCAGTAGGTGGATGACAGTTACCTGATATTTATAGGGCCAACAGAGCAAGAGGGAATTACACGCGGGAAGGCCTCCCAAGAGCCAGGGGGGAGGCGAAATGACCTAGGACTTGAGGAAGGAGTAGTAATTAGACACTAAATGGCTGGGGTAGGAAGAAAGGTGTGGAAGGAAAGAAAAAGAGAAGGTGAGGTCAAGAGCAAGTTCACAACAGCCCCGAATGTCATCCAATGAGTTTAGACTACACCTGTAAGAATTGAGCAACCACAGATCACTTTCCAGGGAGGCACCTGTGACCTGGAAGAGGCGGGGCTGTGAGCCACTCAGGCCCCAGGGCACAGCCAGGTCTGCATCTCTCTGCCTTCCCTCAGGGCAGCTGCCTCTCCCATCAGACCCTAGCCTGCTCTCTGGCCAGCTCCCTTAACAGCAGAAAGCTGCCTGACAGAGGTGAGTGATAAGACCCAGGAAGGGCACAAGGTGGAAGATCCAGGTGCGATCAGCCCAGCTGGGGAGATGGCAGGTAGCAGTTTCAAGTCCATCAACCCCAAGTTAGAGCTGCTGGTGCTAGGCCAAGGTTAGAAAGGCACGGTCACTTTTGACCGAGAAGGCACTGCACCATTCTGGTGAGGCCAGTGGAGTAAGGGACAGGACCAGGTTTATTATACCTGGACCAGAGGAAGCCCCTCCTTGGCTGCCAGCACAACAAGAGGCTGGTATATCATCAGAGCTGCATGCAGTCAGGCAGCCCAGAGAACCACTTGGCTGCTACCTGTGCTTCCTGGGAGCCACGGAGGTCCCTGGGAAACCAGCACAAAATCGATAGGACTTGGTCCTAATGGCTGCGCCCTGGCACTCTCTCTCTCTCTCTCCAACCCCTTCCTTCAGTAAAAAGCAACTCTCCTGATAAGTTTCTGGTTGCCTGTCATTGTTCCTGACTTGTAATCAATCTCAAGGTGTGCCAGGGTGCTTTCTATTTACTTGAAATTGCTTGCCTAGGCCTGCTGAATTGGCAATCCTATTAGCAGGATTTTTTTTTCATTGTGTTTGTGAAATGAAATAAAATAAAAAGGCCCTGTCTCCAGAGCGTTCTTTCTGCCCCATTTTTCTGAAAACCATCAGGCTCTAGGAAGATCATAAGGCCTTTTTGTGAGGTGAAGGGTGCCTCTCTGTCTTTGGTGCTAGGAAGGGTTAGCAAAAGGCAAGCTGGCTCCTCCAGCCAGAGGCAGGCAGAGAAAAGTCCTTCCTTCCTCTAATGGGGACAGCATCCAGGTGAGAATGGAGGAAGAGATCCCTGACTGACTAAAGCTAAAAAAGTCATGCAACGGAAACCATGGCCACAAGGCTGGGTTACAGCACAAGGGATTCAAGGTAGGGAGATGGGTCTCAGTCCCAGTTCTGTCCCTGCCATCTGGTGGCCTTGAGCAAATGGTTCAAGCTCTCTGTGAGTCAGTCTCACTTTTCCTCATTTGCAAAGTGGAAGAAACATTTCCTGCCTCATGAGGTGGCCATGAGGAGGAAATGAAATCTCAGATGTATAATTCCTTGGCACAATGACTGGTGCAAAGACAACATCCAGCAAATATTTTGGTGGTTCCTTTTTGGACATTACATTCTATAGTGCTAGATCGTAGAGCCTGGCTTCTGATGGTGGAGGGAAGATGAGGGTCTTTTTTTCTGGTTGTTTGTTTGTTTCTTTGTTTGAGACGGAGACTCACTCTGTCACCCAGGCTAGAGTGTAACGGTGCAATCTGGGCTCACTGCAACCTCTGCCTCCGAGGTTCAAGCAATTCTCCTACCTCAGCCTCCTGAGTAGCTGGGATTATTGGTGCATGTATCCCGGCTAATTTTTGTATTTTTAGTAGAGATGGGGTTTCACCATGTTGGCCAGGCTGGTCTCGAACTCCTAACCTCAAGTGATCCCCTCACCTCGACCCCCAAAAGTGCTGGGATTACAAATGTGAACCACCGCAACTGGTCTTTTCTGGGTTCTTTGGAGGGACTAATAAAGGTCTGGGAAAGACCTTAGGAGCCTAAAGCACACCCAGTACTCATGAGAAGAGAGGGCAGTAAGCTTTCCTGAAACTGCTCCAAGGATGTGATTTGCTGCAGGAGTACAGAAAAGCTCTCGCACCACTAACAGGGAGAATTCCAGGGCACTCTTCTGGGTCATGGACCTCATCGTCCCCCACACTGTGCTCCATGCAAAGAGTCTTTGCGTTAGAGTCTCTGTGAAGCCCATTCTTAGCTGGCTGACTTCTCTATCACCCAGAGCACAGGCTCAGTGCACAATGAAGCACTCTTTACTTCATCCCATAGAGAGAGGGAAGAGTGAGCTCCCTGGTGAGACGTCAGGAGAAATTTAAAGAGAATGTCATAGAACAGAAATAAATAAAGAATAAAATTCCTCCTTCAAACCACACTTGGATGGAAATCTTGTAGACATGCCCTGGTGAGATATTAAACACTAAGTCAAACACTTGCATTGAAAAGGATCTGTGACAAAAAGCAGGGTAAAAAGTTGTGCCTACTGTCTGAGCTATGTTGTTAAAATGCACCTGAAAAATTCTAAGTCAGAAATACACCTTCTTGTCTCTAGGAAATAGATGATGAAGGGGTTTTTTGTTGTTGTTTTTTTTTACTTCTCCCTACTCTTCTGTACTTTATTAATTTTTCAGTGAACATGTAGCTTTACGTAAGTTGGGTAACCCTTAACCAAAATGCTTGGGACCAGAAGTGTTTCAGATTCCAGACTTTGTCAGATTTGGGAATATTTGCATATACATAATGAGATATCTTAGGGATGGGACACAAGTCTAAACATGAAATTTGTTTATGTTTTATATACACCATATGTGTATAACCTGAAGTTACGTTTATGCAATATCTTAAATAATTTTGTACATGAAACAAAATTTTGACTGCAAGACACCCCATGAGGTCAGGTGTGGAAGTTTCCATGTGTGGTTGTCATGTGGTCACTCAAAAAGTTGCAGATTTTGGATTTGGATTAGGGAGGCTCAACCTGTAACAGTAATAACAATAATAATAGGGAGGAGGAAGAAGAGAAAAAGAATTTCTAACGTCCTCTCAGCCCTCCGTTCCCATTTAAAATCATGATTTTCCTCTTTAGATACCAAGAAGTAAGTGGAGAGGAGGAAGGAGGAACAACACAGTGACAAGTCCCCGGGCATCAGACCAGAATCGACAATTGTAGGACTCAAGGCCACTCCCTAGGCCCTCGGGGTGCTGACAATGTAGGAATTACCCACCTTCCTGTTACCTTTGTAGGAATTACCCACCTTCCTGTTACCTTTGTAGGAATTACCCACCTTCCTGTTACCTTTGTAG
>NW_012121265.1:1721734-1725117 GCF_000951035.1 Colobus angolensis palliatus
ATTACCCACCTTCCTGTTACCTTTGTAGGAATTACCCACCTTCCTGTTACCTTTGTAATACCTTTGTAGGAATTACCCACCTTCCTGTTACCTTTCTTAGCGTCTCACATGCTACAGAAAGAAGAGATAAATGAAGCCAGTCATTTTCCAAAGGTAATCTTACACCGAAGTTTAGTCCATAAAACAGATTAGAAAGGAGCCAGGTAGCTTGTTGGGAGGGAGGGAAGGAAGAAGGAAGAGATGCTACAGTCCCAACCATTCCCCTTTATCTCCCCTCTCTGATCCCCTAGTTCAAAGGCCCTCCTTTTGATCACTGTGCCAAGAAAGAAAACACTTGACAACCTTGTAATAGTCAACAGGCCTGTCATGTGGAGGGCAGAGAAGCTATTTCTAAGTAATTGGGAAATACATTTTTGCTCAAAATCCATTTCCATTTAAACAGCTTCATCCAGCTCTGTTTTAGAAACAAGCATTAAGGATGCTTTTATCAAACAAATACATCCTCTGGGAAGTGTGTAAGATTTGATTTGTGAATACATTTAAGTCTTTGACTTATCTGGTTGCTACATGGACCTTACAATTTATAAGACAGAATAAAATTGTGATTACTAGCAGTTGACTCAGGCTCATAATTATTTACTTGTTCCTGGTGAGTTCTGTGCTGGGCTTCCAAGAGGGGAAAAACACACCCTTTTAGGCTGATTTCTACCTAACTGTCTCCTGGAAGAACAGGTTACTGTCAGTTTTACTTTCGTGTTTTGTACAAATGGGGATTTGTGTGTTATTAGGACACATTTGCAACTATAATCTAAAATATTAAAGGAATATGTCTTTTCTGCATTTTGATGGCTTCACTTGTCTTGGCACCTTTCTGAAGTCTAGACTGTGGGAATGAGAAGCTCTCGGCAGCCGTCAGACACGTCCACCAGGTCTCCGTCTGTTTGGCCACTGCAGAGTTGTTTCCTTTCTTTGGTCTTTAGAGAGGCAGCAGGCGGCATCTCTAAAAATAGTGGCATAAGTGAGTGTGCCTGTGGGCTGGGGCACTCAAAGGGCCACTGTGAGTGCATTTATGGATTGTCATGTGTTATAGGGGCCCAGCTGAGAGGGACCACACAAAGCGCAAGACAGGGTCGTCAGAGATGTCAGCCTCTCCTTGGTCCCCCAGGCAGCCAAACCTCTGCCAGGGACCTGCACTGAGGACAGCAGCAGAGACTAAGCAGTGTCAAGTAAGGCTCTGCAGGGAGATTGCCTGCTTCTGCAGTCACTTCCTGGGTGACCCTGAGCACATTTTACCACCTCCTTGAGCTCGTGTACTCAACTGTAAAATGGAAATAATCGGCCAGGTGTGGTGTTTCACGCCTGTCATCCCAGCACTTTGGGAGGCCAAGGTGGGCAGATCACCTGAGGTCAGGAGTTAAAGACCAGCCTGGCCAACATGGTGAAACCCCATCTCTACTAAAAATACAAAAATTAGCCAGGCATGCTGATGCATGCCTGTAATACCAGCTACTCCAGAGACTGAGACAGGAGAATGGCTTCAGCCCAGGAGGCAGAAGTTGCAGTGGGCCGAGATCACACCACTGTACTCCAGCCTGAGTGACAGAGCGAGACTCTGTCTCAAAAAAAAAAAAAAGGAAATAATCATAGGCATTTGTTATGAAGACATTTTATATAACCACAATGGCATCATGATTACTTAAGAAAATGCCTATAACTTCTAGAAATACTTACTAAGCATGTAGAGATGAAATAACATGAGGCCTAGGATGGGCTTTAAAGTAATTCAGCAAAAATAAAGACAGGAATTATTCCATTTACATTCAGGTCAAGAAGAGGCACAACTAATCTATAATGATTTAAAAAATAAGATCATTGATTGCCTTTGGAAAAGGGCATCAGGGAACTTTCTGGAGTACTGGAAATGTTCTACAACTTGATTTGACTGATAACACAGACATAAACATTTGTTAAAATTCATTAACTGGCTGGGCGCGGTGGCTCACACCTGTAATCCCAGCACTTTGGGAGGCCGAGACGGGCGGATCATGAGGTCAGGAGATGGAGACCATCCTGGCTAACATGGTGAAACTCCGTCTCTACTAAAAATACAAAAATTAGCCGGGCGTGGTGGCGGGTGCCTATAGTCCCAGCTACATGGGAGGCTGAGGCAGGAGAATGGCGTGAACCTGGGAGGCGGAGCTTGTAGTGAGTGGAGGTCGCGCCACTGCACTCCAGCCTGGGCGACAGAGAGAGACTCCGCCTCAAAAAAAAAAACAAAAATTCATCAACCTGCAAATGGTTCAGAAAAATAATAATAGCATGTTGGCAAAGAATCTTTGCTTAGCCAAACTTTATTCAGGCTTCTGAATCTCCTCCTAGGCCCATCTGTGTGCTTCCTATAAGGTCCAGTTTTAGCAAAGAACCCCATTAAGTCAGTTTAGCAGGAAACCCCTATCCTTGACATCTGACCAACCTCCAGCGTTCCCCAGGTGATGTCTGATCAAGTTGGCCTGTCTTTAGCAAGAATAGTGTCAGGTTCGTTTAGCTAGAATCTCCCTTACCCTTGCTGTTTCCTCTTAGTAATTTTCCATCCATTGACCCCACAGTGCTTCTTGGCTGTAAATTCCCACCTGCCCATGTTGTATTCAGAATTAAGTTCAATCTCTCTCCCTCACTGCAAGACCCTGTTACGGTGGCCCTTTTTTTTTTTTTTTTTTTAGACAAGGTCTCACTCTGATGCCCACGCTAGAGTGAAGTGGCACGATCATAGCTTACTGCAGCCTCCGTCCCCCAGGCTCAAATAATCCTCCCACTTCAGCCTCCATGCCTGGCTAATTTTTCTTTTTCAGTAGAGACAAGTTCTCACTATGTTGCCTCCGCTGGTTTTGAACTCCTGTACTCAAGTGATCCTCCCACCTTAGCCTCCCAAACTATCAGGATAACAGGTGTGAGCCACTGCACCTGGCATAATTGTTTCTTTAACAGTAAGTGTATTCAGAAAAATATTAACAATTGTATATGTGGATAAAGTTTGATAAGTAATGATAAAAACAAGTATGATAAAATGTTAACACTCAGGGAGTCTTAGTCAAGGGTTTATGGAAATTCTTTGTATTATTTTACAACTTTCTGTAAGTATGAAATTATTTCAAAATAATAAAAGTTTAAAAACTCATCAAACTATATGCTTTAAATTGGTTGATGAATTTTACTGTGTACAAATTATATATCAAAGAAAAAGTTAAAAACCAGACTGGAAAGCAAATGTAGCAAAATCTTGATAAATGCTGAGTCTGAGTGATAGATGTATGGAGGTTCATTTTACCATCTTTTCTACTTTTGCGTCTGCTTGGCTATTTTCTTTTTTTTTCTTTTCTTTCTTT
>NW_012121265.1:1725366-1733585 GCF_000951035.1 Colobus angolensis palliatus
CACCCGGCCTATGCTCGGCTATTTTCTAATGCAAAATAAATTTTAAAAAATTAAAACAATTGAAAATATTGGCTGAGCTCCTGGCCCAGTGCCCAGTGCAGTGTGGCATCCCCCTCTGCAAATGGCTCATGGCTGCTACCCTGCATCTTTTCTCTGGGACAGTCAAGGGATTACACATATGTCACGCTGTTCATGCTGGTATTATCTGTGACCATGCTTGACAAAAAATGCACCCCAAGCTGTTTTTCTCTGACCTTGAGCTAAAAGACTTAAAAAAAGCAGCCAGCCAAAATTGAAGATAAGCGTCCTTTTTGAACTCCCACGTAGGTGAATGACTTTGTGCAGGCATCTCTTAAAACAGCTGCAACCACAGCAAGGCCATGAGGAGAAGTCACAGAGGACAAAAACAGAGATATTTAAATACCTTGTAAGCCAAAAGGAACCACTCTGGATCTAATTTCACTTTTGCAAGATAAACATTTGCCTTGGCTGAGACAGGAAACAAAAGTAAGGGCTGATGACCTTTGAGGTGAATCAAACACATCTCTTAAGAAGGTCTCAATTTTTAGGAGGATGACAGCCTCTTGTTCCCAAGGGCTGAACAGGAGCACTAAACCAGGAGGAAGAAGACCTGGGTTCTTTTCCCACCCACATCACTGGTGATCCACATGACCTTGGGTAAGTCACCTCCTCCTCACTAGGCCTCTTTCCTCCACTGACAAATGAGGGTTTGAACCCAAAGAACCTGTAGGGACGTTCCAGCTTTGTGGTTCTTTAAAACAAACATTGATTGGGAAAGACTCCAGGGCGAGGAAGGAGCAGGAAATGTGCCCCATACAGTCATCCAAGAGTCAAAGCCTGGGAAGTTTCCAGAGCCTAGGCAGGAGATAAATGAGGAAAGATATGTGATGTGGCCAAATCTCCAAATTTTCATGAGAAATGGAAAATCTAGATGCTTATGTCCAACCTCCTGGTTTTCAAATGATACTAATTAATTCAATTTTTTTTTTTTTTTTTTGAGACGGAGTCTCACTCTGTTGCCAGGATGGAGTGCGGTGGCGCGATCCCTGCTCACTGCAACCTCTGACCCCCTGGTTCATGCTATACTCCTGCCTCAGCCTCCCGAGTAGCTGGAATTACAGGCACATGCCACCACGCCCAGCTAATTTTTGTATTTTTAGTAGAGACGAAGTTTCACCATGTTGGCCAGGATGGTCTTGATCTTCTGACCTCGTGACCCGCTCGCCTTGGCCCTCAAAGTGCGGGGATTATAGGCGTGATCAAATTTTTAAAATAAATGCTTGTGAACCTAATAAAAATTGCCTGAACAGAATTAGGTCCCCAGGCTGCCAGATTATGTTTTTTGTGTGAGGTCACGTCATCTCCTAAATGGGGGTAAATGAGGATCTCTAATCTTTTCAACATTGATCTTTCAACTTCAAAGCTGAAGACAAATTTTAACGACAAATACCTAAACCATGTAACTCTTAGAGAAATGTTTTTTCAAACTTTTTTTTTTTTACCGTAACTCACAGCAAAGAGTCAATTTTACATTGCCAGTGGTCACACACATACACACACATGCATATACACATACAAAATCAGAAGAAAAGATTCACAAAACTTATGCTTACTACATGCAATACATGCTGATATTTTCTATTCTATTTTACTTCATGTTAATGTAGGTAGCAACCCATTAAACTGATTTCATGGGTCATATTTGCAAAACATTAGAGTTTATATTTACTTAATTCTCATTTAATTCCCCTTATCACCTTATGAGGTAGGAATTATTATCATCCCCATTTTACAGAACAGAAAAATGAATCTCAAGCTTCACACTCCAGATCCAGCTTTTTTTCTCTTATTATTTTAACCAAGAAAGACATGAATGAGGGGAATTAAAAGATGTCAAACGGCCAGATCAGAAAGGAAGAGTCCCAGAGGCAAAGCAATTAAGGAGGACCTTGGGGAGAATTTTAAAAATGAAACAAGAGGATTAAGGCTGTGTGCTGTGGAGCATGCAACTTACAAACTCCTCTTTGTCTCCCCTGTGAAATCTGCAGGAAAATCTGCATGGCTCCCCATGCTGATGGGTGAGTGGCTGCTTCAAGGAGGAGCCAGATTTGTTATCCAAGTGGCCCAAGCAGACTCAGAGAGAACACGGGTTACGCCAGAGGCTGGGAGGTTGCTACTGTCTACATCACATTCATGAACTTGAAACCAGCTCCAGACTTGTAGGAATGGGGGACTGTTGGTTGCAGGGTGAGGACAGAATGGGTAGGCATCGAATCCAGAGCCATTTGACCGCCAGGGCTGGCCTGGGAAAACTTACCACTGGACTCCATTAATGAACAGACAAAAGTTCCATGTCTTCTGCACAGGCGATGATCAGAGAAGAGGAGACAGAAGTCCAGCCCCTGATGTCAGTGAAAGACTGACATAGTGAGAGATTTGATTTATTAGGAGTGATGAACCTTGCTCCTAATTGAACCAGTCAGCTGAATCTAATGGTACTCTTTCTGATCAATCTTGTTGCAACCATTTGGGACGGGGCAGGAGCCTAGCAACACCTAACACCGCCTAGCACAACCCAGCCCAGCCCAGCCCAGCCCAGCAGAGCCCAGCCCAGCCCAGCACAGCACAGCACAGCACAGCACAGCACAGCACAGCCCAGCACAGCACAAACATTGATTGCACAAGGACTCCAAGGCAGGAACTTGTAACACATCTGGGCTGTATTCTAGAATGGTTGAGTCTATTCCCCACTCTTAGTCTCTTTTCTGTCTTCTACCTCCAGGTGCCTAAAGAGAACAAATGGAGATGGGTGTCTGTTTACAAAGCCGAGCAGCAATGATTTCAAGTATCTGCTTTGGGTAACTTTCTGCGTTCTCCAAAGTTGATCCTTCCAGTGTGGTATAAACACAGTTGTTGGGCAATGTTTAAAGTCAATGAGTCTTAGATTACCATCGCAAAACTCAATTAACAAGGCAATTTCTTTCCTTGATTTGTATTTGTATATTATTAATGAACTACAAGACCTCCTAGTGAGGTAAATTAGCCTAGGTAACTGGGGAGCAGAGTACAAACATTTTTTTTTCTTTAATGGCCCTAAACATTTATCTCATAAAGAGAAAACAATATACAAGCCCAGGGAGGGCTCCCTGTTCCTGCAGCCAAGGAAGCACACCGGAGCAGCTCTGATAAATATTGATGTCTGTTTATCAAAATGCCACAGGCCGTCCTGGCTAGCTGCCACCTCCTCCCACCCTCGTGCAGTCCTAACTGGCAGGGCTCACTATGTAAGGAGGAGATACAGAAACCTCAACTGCCATTGCTGAAGGACTTTTAACCTTTGTTTCCTGAATACAAAAAATAAAAATGAAAAATTGTCCTGACCTACAAGGGTTGGTGCCAACCAAAGGACCAACATCCTCTCTTTAATGAGAGGGCAGAAATATAGACGCTTATGTACAAAGAGAATGGTAATTGAAGAGATCTCTGACTCACTGAAATAAGCAGCTTAGGGATGTGTGAATGCTCCCAAAAAATGCTGCCTTGTTACGAAATCAATGCCATTAAGAAATAAATTGTGCTACATGTAAGTTCCAGAGGATTAACACAGAGACACTGATAACCACCATTCAACATGTCATGATTGAGCTTTGTGCAAGGCCATGTGAAGAATACCATTAATTTAATCCCGTTTACCTATTTTTAAGTAACACTGTTCAGCCCCAACATGCTTGGGGACTGATAGCAGAGTAAAATTTAATAATTAATGTGTTAATGCCTTTAAGAAATACTGATTGAATGCTGATCATGTAGATGCCAGACAGTAGGCATGGAACAGAAACTGAAAAAGAGACAGTCCCTCAAGGAACCCAGCAACTAGTTGGTGAGACAGACAGGTGGGTAAAGCATTATATAGCAGGCTGTAATAGAGAAGTGCACCCCAGCCCCTGCGACACACAGGAAGGAACACTTCATTAGAAACAGCCAAACAGGTGTCCTGGGGAGAAGCCAGGTGCCCTCTGCTCATGCCCTCTATTTTACCCCACGTTGTTTCCTGCTCCTGGGATAATAAACATATTCCTCCAGGTGGCCTTCCCAGAAGGGCTGGCAGACCTCAGATGCGCAGATTTCAGATAAGCAGATCTTGATGGGCAACGCTCAGCTGAGCTGGCAGATGAGCAGACCTCCATGGGCAGCTTTCAGATGGGCAGACCTCAGTGAGCAGCTCTCAGATGAGCAGACCTCAATGGGCAGAGTGCAGATGGGAAGATCCCGGGTGGACATCTCCTCATGCCCAAAGAATCCCATCTTCTACCTTTAGAGACATTGTAAAAGAAAACTAAAGATAGCTCCAAATTAATTTTCTTTCTGATAAAGTGTCCTGTTTTCTGTTTGCTGAGGCTCCTTTGAGAGCTCCTTGATACACTCTAGTTGAGGCTGACACAGAGAGAGCCCTGGGGGGCTTCCACAGGACCAAAGATTTCAGGATCCTCTTAAAATGATCTAGGGAGATCCACATGGGGTCAGAGGCCTGGCAGAAAGTCTCAAGCAGCCTCTTCTACCTGCAGATGGCAAAAACAGCAGAGCACAACTGCCCGATGGCTCACTCCTCCATGATTCTGTTGGTCTGTGTGTGTGTGTGTGTGTGTGTGTGTGTAGATTTACATTTTATGGGTTTCTACAGGAATGGCATAATGAGTATCTATACTCAAAGTTCCTTTTGTCCGGAAGATGCCCCACCTCCCAACCTCTACCTCTTAACTTCACCCACTTAAACACCTACTCACCCTTCAGATCTCAAGGAAATAACCTTCCTCAGGGAAGCCTTCCCTGCCCCCTCAGGCTGGTTGCCTGAGTTGCTCATACTCACGCTCCGTGTGCCAAAGCACTGTTCCTCCAAGGCCTTTGTTAAAGCTTGAAAATATGCATTTATTTGCATCATTTTCCTTTATCTCTGCCTGCCTCTCCCTTGGCTGTAAGCTCCATGTGAAAAACAGAAGTCTAGCTTGTTCACCTCTGTAATCCTAGCTTTAGCTAAATGCCCAGAACTTAGTTATATACTCAACAAACTCTCACTGATTTTTGAATGAACATCAAGGAACAAGACTCTCCCCAGAACTTGTTTCTCCTCTTGTCCCCACACTCCTGCCTGGTTTGGCTTTGTGTTTGGTTTCAGGCTTTGCCTTGTTGATCAAAAGCGTTATAGTCAAATATAAAGTCTTTCAACTTCCAAACATGTCATGTGCCACTGGGTCTAAAGGAGGCATGCAAAGGCAATATGACAAAATAATGAACCATAATTTTTATTAAGGTCTGCATTCAAAATAAGCCAAATATTATACCAATAGTAGTACACATTTGTTGTTTCAGGGAGAAGATTATAATAGGTAAAAATCAATATTGTTTTTGTTCCAGTAGATTAACTTCATGCTTAGAACAGAAAGAGAATCTAAATGGATGGCTTTTCTGCTTTTTCCTTCTCGATAATGTGATGTGGTTATACTAAAGGGAAGGGTTGGCAGAGACAGAAAGTTAGAAGGCTAAGGACATTTTCTAAAGCAGGAAGGAAGGTTTGAAAAGAAAATCTCCCTGACCTGTCAAGTTGGTGGCTGAAAGGAACTTACCTGGCTGGTTGTCTGCCCTTCAAAATTATCTTTGGCCTTCAAGTAGGAACTTCCAAGAGTATCTGACAGCAACAGATACCCTTGGACAAAGACCCCCAGACACAAGAGCTCATCCCTTAGCAAGAGTTGATTGGTCCAAGGTTGAGTGAGTTTCTCTCCCTGGAATTTGGTATCAGGCCACAGAGCCATATGCCTTTCTCTTAGGCACTTGAAATGGGATGTGAAGACAGGTCAGGTTCAAGGTGCCTGGACTGGCCCCATGAGTGAAGAACCAAAGAGAGCCAGCCTGCAGGCAGAGAGAGAGAAATGACAAACGAGTAATGGTCAGGTGTCAAGATGGCCACCCCATTCCCAATTGTCTAGGTTCTGAGCCTTGTCCGTTATGAGGTCAACCTAAACTTCCTGTCCTTGAAATTCATAATATTCCCTCGAGTCCTCCTAGAAAGTGCCCTTCCTCCACATTTTTGATTGTCAAAGTTTAAGTGTTTCTGTTCCTTGTAAATTAGCTAACTGTGGCTGTTGTAACAAACTGCCACAAGCTGGGTGGCTTTGACCAACAGAAACTTATTCCCTCACACCTCTGGAGGCCAGAAACCTGAAATCAAAGCATCAGAAAGCCATGCTCCCTCCTAAGCCTCTGTGGGAAGATTATTCTTTGCTTCCTCCAGCTTCTGCTGGCTCCGAATAGTCCTTGGCTAGCAGCTGTGCAACTCCAGTCCTGCCTCCATCTTCACATGACGGTCTCCTCTTGTCCCTGTGGCTTCTCCTCTCCTCTCTCTTGTCGCTTGTCACCTATTTAATCCAGGATGACCTAGGTCCTTAACTATATCTGCAAAGACCCTTTTTCCAAATAATGTCACATTTATAGGGACCAGAAGTTAGGAGTTGGACGTATCTTTTTGGAGGCCACCATTCAACTCACTATACCTTGCAGCCCACTGGGCCCTAAGATGAGTTTACCAAATACTCCTGAGCAGCCTCACAGAGTGTGACTGATCAGCTGATGCACAGCCCACAACATAAACTGTTTATAGATTCTAAAGGATGATATGTGAATAAGGCAATTGGAGTTTTTTTAATGGGAAAAGTGTTTTGTGGCATTTTGTTTTTGAATATTCTCGGATGGAGTGAAGCCTTGGTCTGTTACATCTGAAGTCACATCTTCTCCAGTCTCTTTTGGACTGATGAGAATAACTGTAGTGTAATGGCCACTGTGATATACTGCTAGGTGCCAGCTGCTGTACTTGGCTTTTTTTTTGTTTGTTTTTTGAGTCAGTCTTGCTCTGTTGCCCAGGCTGCAGTGCAGCGGCAGGATCTTGGTTCACTGCAACTTCTGCCTCCAGGGTTCAAGCGATTCTCCTGCCTCAGCCTCCTAAGTAGCTGGGACTACAGGCATGCGCCACCACACCCAGCTAATTTTTGTATTTTTAGTGGAGACACGGTGTCACCATGTTGGCCAGGCTGGTCTCAGACTCCTGACCTCAGGTGATCTGCCCACCTTGACCTCCCAAAGTGCTGGCATTACAGATGTGAGCCACTGTGCCCGGCCTGTACTTAGCTCTTTATATGGCATCTCACTTCGAATCTTTACCATGCTTTTGATGGTGGGATTATTATCCCCAGGAGTCACACCCAAGTAGGTCAGTGCTTTAAGCCACCAGGATGGCCTTTTTCAAGATCTGGCACTTTGCGGGCTATGGATATTAAAAGAAGATCTAATGCGGGCAGCACCTGCCAAGTGCCAGTCAATACGTTTGGTGCACTATGTTTGTTATCTCACGTAATCTTTACAGCTTTTCCTTGAGGGAGGCAGTGCAGAAATTAGAGGAAGGCCGATCCCACTAACCAAGGCTTCTCATGGACATAATCTGCTGAAGTCAGTGAGACAAAGTCTCAGATATTCCAGCTCCTGCGGGCCCAAGGGGATCAGCCCCTACAGAGCTATCGCAATAACTTAAAGAAACATGACACATGTGGACAAAAGAATGGCAACTGGAAACTGAAGGTGACAAAGCACCCCTTGAATTGGAATGTTCTTCTTACTTGAGAAGCTGCCAGTCTCACCTCCCAAGCTGTGAGTCTGGAAGGGAGGTGAAGTAAAGCCCCCAAGGGCGAGCCCTAGTGAGAAAGTTTAAAACTTCCCTAGGCAAGTTTTTCACCTTAGTAATTTTCCACCCCAACCCCAAGAGAGGATTTCCTTTCAAAAGCCTCACGCTGTACTCATAATTTCCCTCTTCCTTCTAATTGCCAACAGTACCGCTTCCCCTCCTCCTCTCTCCCTAAGAGTTGAGGACATGGAGTTCAGTTCAAAATCACAACCTTCCTTCCCCCTCCATTCCTCCTCATGTAGCTCCATCCACACAGTCATCCAAGTCAGCCACCTGAACGTCTTCCTCAGCTCCGCTCGGCCCTCTGCCCCAGAGCCATCGGGCATCAAGTCCTGCCTACCTATCCACCTCTCAGTGACTTCCCGTCTCCCTAGCCCTCATTGCCCTGGATTAAGTCCCCAGCATCTCTCTCCTGGACTTGGTCAGGTCTCTCTGCCTCCATCAGTTCTTTGGGGTTTTTTTTGTTTTG
>NW_012121265.1:1733705-1743145 GCF_000951035.1 Colobus angolensis palliatus
AAGTGATGAAAATTACATTTATACATATAGGTTAATGTATAGCTTATATATATTTTAATTTATAAGGGCACACACAAAATGTCCATCTATATAACTTATAGTTTACAAACTTCCTATGTTTTTTTTTTTTTTTGAGATGCAGTCTCACTATGTCGCCCAGGCTGGAGTGCAGTGGCACAATCTGGGCTCACTGCAACCTCTGCCTCCCGGGTTCAAGTGATTCTTGTGCCTCGGCCACCTGAGTGACTGGGATTACAAGCACATGCCACCACACCTGGCTAATTTTTGTATTTTTAGTAGAGGCAAGGTTTCACCATGTTGGCCAGGCTGATCTTGAACTCCTGGCCTCAAGTGATCTGCCTGCCTCAACCTTCCAAAGTGCTGGGATTACAGGTGTAAGCCACCACACCCAGCCATCCATCAGTTCTTAATTTGATCTTGTTGTTCCTTTGCTTTTGTTTGCATTATTTTCTTTTACCCACACATGGGGTCAGAGACCTGGCAGGAAGCCTCAAGCAGCTTCCTCTACCTGCAAATGGCAAAAATCTCCATTCTGGCATTGCATGAGCCTCCAGCAGTGGTTTTCAAAATGCGTCCAGAGGAACCCCAGCTTAATGGTTCCCGTAGGAATTTTTTTTTTTTGGACGGAGTCTCACTCTGTTGCACAGGCTGGAGTGCAGTGGCGCAATCTTGGCTCAACTGCAACCTCCACCTCCTGGGTTCAGGCGATTCTCCTGCCTCAGCCTCTGGAGTAGCTGGGATTACAGGCATGTACCACCACACCAAGCTGATTTTTGTATTTTTAACAGAGACGAGGTTTCACCATGTTGGCCAGGCTGGTCTTGATCTCCCAACCTCAAGTGATCTGCCCGCCTTGGCCTCTCAAAGTGCTGGGATTACAGGCATGAGCCACCACGCCTGGATAATTTTGTATTTTTAGTAGAGATGGGGTTTCTCCATGTTGGTCAGGCTGGTCTTGATCTCCCAACCTCAAGTGATCTGCCCGCCTTGGCCTCTCAAAGTGCTGGGATTACAGGCGTGAGCCACCACGCCTGGACCCTGTTGGAATTTTGATGGGCCCAAAAAAGAAATTCTGCCTGAGTTCTGAACAAATTGAGGACAAAGGATTTAGACAGACGGAAATAAAAATCTCATCTTTATTACTGAAAAAGCTATATTAGAGGATGTGGCTTAGCTTTGGCCAAATAGCATGGTGACAGTTCCCTGAATTAAACCACAGATGCCCTGCACAGCACAGGCATTCCTCCTTCTTGGCAGTGACTGTGCTTTGAGAGGTGGGTTCCCAGGTGTGGATAGAGAAATACAAATTAACATGCAAACCCAGGGCTTCGACTTTTGTAAAAGTTGTCAGGCAGCATTACTCAAAGCTTGTGCCTTGGGACACTAACCTCGAGAAGAGCTGATCTGGGAAGAAAATGCTCCATGGCCAAATGCCTTTAAAGAAAACCACACACCATGTTCTCCCTCGAGAATCACAATACACGTAAGCAAATTAGAGTCTCCCTGGTCTGCAATGAGGAAAGCAGACTGACCTTGCTTATTAAATGTTGACCCTTGTTTCCCAACATTATCTGACTAAAAGCACTCTGGGCCGGGCACAGTGGTTCACGCCTGTAATCCCAGCAGTTTGGGAGTTCGAGGCGAGTGGATCACCTGAGGTTGGGAGTTCACAACAAGCCTGACCAACATGGAGAAACCTCGTCTCTACTAAAAATACAAAATTAGCCAGGCATGGTGGCACATGCCTATAATCCCAGCTACTCAAGAGGCTGAGGCAAGAGAATCACTTGAACTCGGGAGGCGGAGGTTGCGGTGAGCTGAGAACGCGCCATTGCACTCCGGCCTGGGCAACAAGAGCAAAACTGCATCTCAAAAAATAAAAAAGTGCTTTGGGGAGTGGTGAGTCTTTTTATGTTTCTATGGGAAATAAACGATATCAGAGTAAGGCTGCTGGCCTCGCTCTGTCTCCATGGCAAGAGAAAGAAGAATGACTTACATGACTGTGGAATGGAGTAGGGGACTCAGGTGCTTCCTCCCCATCTCTTCAACGAGGGTTTTCTTAAGCGGGTCTTTGGCTTTCATTTTTTGCTTTTTCTTACAGGTTGTAGCTCTAAATTCTCTTCTGAAATTTTTCTCTTTTGACCCTGCATCGATTTTGACAGCAGAATGAGCACTTAGGAATGCTTTTTTTTTTTTTTTTTTTGAGATGAGTCTCGCTCTGTTGCCCAGGCTGGAGTGCAGTGGTGCGATCTCAGCTCACTGCAAGCTCCACCTCCGGGGTTCACACCATTCTCCTACCTCAGCCTCCGGAGTAGCTGGGACTACAGGAACCCGCCAACACGCCTGGCTGATTTTTTTTTGTATTTTTAGTAGAGATGGGATTTCACTGTGTTAGCCAGGATGGTCTTGAACTCCTGACTTTAGGTAATCCACCCGCCTTGGCCTCCCAAAGTGCTGGGATTACAGGCATGAGCCACCGCACCCAGCCCAGTTAGGGATGCTTTAATACAAAAAGTTTATGATGAAAGTAGAACCGGGTGTGGTGACTCATGCCTGTAATCCCAGCACTTTGGGAGGCCGAGGCGGGCAGATCACCTGAGGTCAGGAGCTCGAGACCAGCCTGAGCAACATGGTGAAGCCCTGCCTCTACTAAAAATACAAAAATTAGCCAGGCATGGTGAAAGGTGACTGTAATCCCAGCTACTCAGGAGGCTAAGGCAGGGGAATCACTTGAACCCAGGAGGTGGAGGTTGCAGAGTCAGACATGCCACTTCACTCCAGCCTGAGCAACAGAGCAAGACTCTGTCTCAAAAAAAAAAAAAAAAATTAATTAAATAAAAAGTTTATGTCTAAAGTAGAGGGAAAGAGAATTCTTGATTTCACAAACGAAATGCTTTGCGTATGACTTCTGGACTCTGAAACAAGGGTGCAGGGGCAGGGGAGGGCACGCAAGGTCTTCTGCAGTGGCTTTGTGGTTAAAAGTGATATGAAGGGTCCTTTGCAAAACAGAAACATGTAAAACAGTTTCAAGTAGATGATTCCTAGTCTTCATATTACATTGGAAATATGCGTCAGTTTTGTTCATTAGAATCAGTGAATTGCATATTAAATGCTGTAGTGAGAAATCATCCTTGGTCAAAAAGACAGTCTTGCTCCTCTTAAGAAAGGGATCTACCCCCCAACCCCACCCCCATAATCTTTTGAGGCAATTGAAGAACATGGAAGAAAAAAGGTCTGCCCAGCTAAGCAATTTTGTGGAAAGAACAAAGCACTCTTCAGTCTAGGGATGCTCTTAATTATGCTCATGCTGATGGAGATGACTATAAAAAGCCATGTGGTCTAAAATGGGCAGGATCGACGTTCTTAGGTCAGCTCTTGGTCTGTCTTCATTCCAAAGATATTTTGGTCTGAGCCAGGAAGTGAGACAATAAGGGTAAAAACATCTGAAACACACAAGCATCTTCCATCTATTCATCCAAAGGTATCAGAAGATACAAAGAGCCCAAGCGTGGTTTGAGAAAAGTGGCTTTTGCGCAAATGAGAACAAAATTTGCTGGGGATTCAATGAGAGTCTAGGTCAATTTCTATAGAGTTCCAGGAAAAGAGGAGTTTTGACAGTCATGGGTTTGTTTAATCAATGTATTTAAGCATTTGAGAAAATTCAGGTCCTGAAATAAACTTATTTTAAGTAGGTATGTACAAAGCCCAACAAGACTGTTACTAAACCAGTACCTATCAACAAATCCAGTAATGATCAAAGCTTCTCCTCAGTTTGCAAAAGAAAAACATGCCCGCAGACGTGCCTTGCAGGGTTAACAGTTGTAAAATTTGAGTGTGCTCTCCTTTTTCTTGTTTTGTTTTGTTTTGTTCTGTTTTGTAAAGGGTTTCGCTCTGTCATCCAGGCTGTAGTGCCATGGTACCATCTTAGCTCACTGCAACCTCTGCCTCCTGGGCTAAAGAAGCAATCTTCCTGCCTCAGCCTCCCAAGAGTGTGCTCTTCTACCCACAGGAGTTCACATATACCAAATGTATCCAATTCATTCACTCAACTGACACTTTGAATTCCTGGGCCTGGAGTTATAAAGACAGGTAAGATTATAGTCCTTGCCTTCAAGGACTACAATCTAGTTGGAGTGACAGGCATGTCAGCAAATTTAAGGAACCAGTGGAGTGACAGAGGCAAGGGTAGGAATGCGTACTGAAAACAGTGAGGTCCAAAGGAAGGGATGGTCAGAATGCCTGGGGAGAGGACAGAACATATTCAAGAATAAAGAAGGGGCTGGGTGTGATGGCTCACACCTGTAATCCCAGCACTTTGGGAGGCCGAGGCGGGTGGATCACCTGAGGTCGGGAGTTTGAGAGCAGCTTGACCAATATGGTGAAACCCCATCTCTACTAGAAAATACAAAAATCAGCCAGGTGTGGTAGCACATGCCTGTAATCCTAGCTACTTGGGAGGCCGAGACAAGAGAATTGCTTGAACCCGGGAGGCAAAGGTTGCAGTGAGCTGAGATCATGCCTCTGCACTCCAGCCTGGGCAACAGAACTAGACTCTGTCTTAAAAAAAAAAAAAAAAAAAAAAAAGCATGGTACTGCTGGAAGTATGAATGTAGAAATCAACAGAATAGAATTGAAAGTTCAGAAACAAAACCTCACATTTATGGCCAATTGGTTTTTGAAGTGATACCAAGACAATTCAAAAAAGAAAAGCAGCCTTTTCAACAAATGGTTCTGGGACAACTGAACATCCACATGCAAAAGAATAGTTGAACCCCTCTCTCACACCATACACAAAAAGTAATTCAAAATGTGTTGTAGATCTAAATGTATGAGCTAAACTTATAAAATTCCTAGAAGAACACAGGAGTAAATCTTTGTCACCTTGGGTTAGGTAATGGCTTCTTAGGTATGACACCAAAAGCACAAGAAACAGAAAAAAAAAAAAAGATAAATTTGACTTTATCAAAATTAAAAACATTGGCCAGAAGCAGTGGTTTACACCTGTGATCCCAGTACTTTGGGAGGCCAAGGCGGGCAGATCACTTGAGGCCAGGAGTTTGAGACCAGCCTGGGCAACATGGTGAAACCCCATCTCTACAAAAAATACAAAACATTAGCCAGGCATGGTGGCACACACATGTAGTCCCAGCTACTTGGGAGGCTGAAGTGGGAGGATCATTTGAGCCTGGGAGGTCAAGGCTACAGTGAGCTATGATCATGCCACTGCACTCCAACCTGGGCAACAGAGTAAGACCCTGTGTCATTAAAAAAAAAAAAAATTAGAAACATTTATGCTTCAAAGACACCATCAAAGTAAGAAATGACAACTTACAAAATTGAGGATATTTTTGCAAAGCACATATCTGAGAAAGAAATCGTACCCAGAATTTATAAAGAACCCATGAAACTTAGTAATAAAAAGATAAATAGCTCAATTTAAAAATGAGCAAAAGATTTGAATACACATTTCTCCAAAGAAGAGCACCATTATCAAGGAAATACACATCAAAACCATAATCAGATACTACCTCACATCCATTAGGATGGCTAAAATCAAGACAAGTGATGGCAAACAAGTGGAGAAATTGGAATCCTCATACTCTCCTGGTGGGAAAGTAACACGGTACAGCTACTTTGAAAAACAGTCTAGCAGTTTCTCAAAAGGTTAAACATAGAGCTACTATAAAGTCATATGATCCAGGAATAGTACTTCCTGGTATATATCCAAGAGAAATGAAAACCTACGTCCACACAAAACTTACACACAAATGTTCATAGCAGTATTTTTCATGATAGACAAAAAGTGGAAACAACCTAAACATTTAACAGATGAAAGCATAAACAAATTATACATCCATATAACAGAATATTATTTGACCATAAGAAAAATCAAGTACTGATAACTGCTACAACCAGATGAACCTTAAAACATTATGCAAAGTGAAAGAAACCGGTAACAAAAGACCATATATTGCTTGACTCCTTTCACATGAAATATTCAAATTAAGTAAATCCATAGAGACAGAAGGTGATTTGTGGTTGCTGGGTTGGGAAGAAATAGGGCGTGATTGCTGATGGATATGGGTTTCTCTTTAGGACGTTGAAAATGTTCTAAAGTTAGATTGTGGTAATGGTGACACAACTCTGAATATATTAAAAACTAATGAACTGTACACTTTAAATGGGTGAATTTTAAGGTATGTGAAAAATATCTCAATAAAGCTATTTAAAATCTCATTAATCTTGTTCTCATTAATCTTGGTTTTTTGTTTTGTTTTATTTGGAGACAGATGCTGGAGTGCAGTGGTGTGATCTCGGCTCACTGCAACCTCCACCTCCTGGGTTCAAGCAATTCTCATGCCTCAGCCTCCCCAGTAGCTGGGACTACAGACACACACCACCATGCCCAGCTTATTTTTCTTGTTGTTTTGTTTTGTTTTGTTTTTGTTTTGTATTTCAGTAGAGGCAGGGTTTCACTATGTTGCTCAGGATACTGGTCTCGAACTCCTGAGCTCAGGCAATCTGCCCACCTGGGCCTCCCAAAGTGCTAGGATTACAGGCGTGAGCGACCATGTCCAGCCCTAAAATCTCATTAATCATAAAGATACTGAAAAATCATAGAGATTCTGTCAATATTTTTGTAGCACTACAACATGTTTTCCCATCTTATGACTCAAGGCCCTGAAGGCACTTTTTTTTTTTTTTAACATACCTTGCAAAGATCATTGGTCCTCAAAAAATGATGTAAGTCAACATTTTGCAATTAGAGGGAAGAGGTAGTCTGAGGTTCAGTGGTCAGGTTTTTACCCAACAGGAAAGTAGGTCCCCAAATGTTGCTTTACACTCTGTAACTGAAAAATTAACACACGCTTATTAAATGTTTACATGGTGTTAAAAAGACTTATTTGTCTTTTGAGGGAAACTGAAGGGTGCACAGAAGAAAGATGGTCAGCTAGGGGTCCCACTGAATTTTTCTTTGCTAATGTTGACTATCTGATTCCTTTGGATACATGGTGGAAGAGAGCAAAGGGCTGGTGTGCCATGGTGGTTACACGGTCAGAATCTGGACATGGCTGGCTTGGAGTACCGCCCGTGCCACTTAGCAGCTGTATGACCTGGTGCAAGCCAGTTAGCCTCTCTGTGCCTCCATTTCCTTCTCTATAAAATGAAAATTCTACACTTCCTTCAGTTTTTATCAGAGGGCTTAGCCTGTTGTATTGTGCCCATAAATGGTACCTTTATGTGTAGGCATTTTATGAGCAGTATATCTTGATTTCTTTCATGACTTAGAAAAAAAAAAGGGTTGGCATTTTCTGAAGATCAGGATCTTATCCTTTTCTATCAGTTGTTTCATTCTGATATGTTTATTATTAAGTTATTTGTCAAAGTACTCTCCTGAAATTCTGCTATTAGGTAATTAAGAATTAAGACACTTAGGCCAGTCATGGTGGCTCACGCCTGTAATCCCAGCACTTAGGGAGGCCGAGGCAGGCAGATCACCTGAAGTCAGGAGTTCGAGACCAGCCTGACCAACCTCAAGAAACACTATCTCTACTAAAAATACAAAATCAGCTGGGCATGGTACCGTGGGCCTGTAATCCCAGCTACTTGGGAGGCTGAGGCAGGAGAATTGCTTGAACCTCGAAGGCGGAGGTTGAGGTGAGCCGAGATCAGCCATTGCACTCCAGCTGGGCAACAAGAGCAAAATTCCATCTCAAAAAAAACAAAAAACAAAAAAGAATTAAGACACTTGATTGCTATGTATTTTCTTAACAAATGTGACTCTACTGTTCCTTAGCAAAAGTGTACAGAGTGCAGGCTCAGAATGAGATGCCCAGCTGCTGAACCCCATTCTTCTGATGTGTGGCGGGCAGAAAAGGCCAGTGTAGGCAAAAAGTGTCTCAGTTCAAAACCACCTTTTAAGGCCCCCTTCATCCCAGGGCTTCTTTGGGGACTAAGCAGAAGTGCTTATTTACAATGCAAATACCCCAAAAGACCTATCAATCCGTCAATTATCCAGGGTATTCCTTTCCATATTGCCCTCAGACCTGGGAAAGAGAAGGGTGACCCCATAACATCACACACACACACTGATATGGTTTGGCTCTGTGTCCCCACCCAAATCGCAGGTCAAACTGTAATCCCCACATGTTGGTGGAGGGGTCTGGTGGGAGGTGATTGGATCATGGGGGTAGACTTACTCCTTGCTGTTCTCGTGATAGTAAATGAGTTCTCATGAGATCTTATTTTAAGAGTGTGTAGTGCCTCCCCCTTTATTCTTTCTCTCTCTTGCTATGCTATGGTAACACGTGCTTGTTTCCCCTTCACCTTCTGCTGCGATTGTAAGTTCCTGAGGCCTTCCAGTCATGCTTCCTGTACAGCCTGCAGAACTATGAGTCAATTAGACCTTTTGGTAGTTCCTTATAGAAGCATGAGAACACACTAATACATACATATACACACTTCTTAAAGAACATGTGTGTTCCTTTGTCACATGGGACCTGGTGCTCAGCACTGGCATATCACCCCCCTAATCCTAAACATCTGCTCCTGGCACCAATGCTGCTCAAGCCCTAGGGAACACTTTTCCATATTTCTTACCTTTTATTCTCAAAACAAAGGCTACCTGTCCTGGATGTCATAAAGGTTTATGGATTGCTGCCGCCAACATCAGAGATGGACACGGTTTCAGAGGGCAGAGAGCATTTTAGTGGTAGGGACCATTAGGAAGAGAAAAGGCAAATTAATTAACCTGTCAATTTCTTCCTCTCAGCATGAATAAAACAGATTTTTGTTTAGCATAGTATCATTCCCTGTCATGCTGAGCTTATTGTTTCCTTTTATTTCTTTCATTCATTGTTCCTAAACTCTTCATGAATTAGCACAACCACAAAAAAATGCACATGGGTAGCTGAGAGACATACTATAATGTTAAACCATTCGTATTACTCTTAAGTATATTTGTAATTTTAGGCATGAAATGAGTGGCATGTAATACTGATTATTTGTATTGGCAACTAAGTTAAAAGGGTGAATGCTAGAATACTGAATAGTTTATTTTTGTAAAAGTATTTATTATGATTTAACTCCTCTGTTAAAATTTTAAACAAAAAATGTAGCTGTATTGAAATATTTCATTTATAATTTTTACATTCATTAATTATAATTTCTACTTTGCCTTTTCTTTTTTTTTTTTTTTTTTTTTTTGAGACGAAGTCTCACTCTGTTGACCAGGCTGAAGTGCAATCTCACGATCTCGGCTCACTGCAACTTCTGCCTCCTGAGTTCAAGAGATTCTCCTGCCTCAGCTCCCCAGTTAGCTGGGATTATAGGCACCTGCCACCATGCCTAGCTAATTTTTATATTTTTAGTAGAACTGGGGTTTCACCATGCTGGCCAGCCTGGTTTCAAACTCCTGA
>NW_012121265.1:1743195-1743750 GCF_000951035.1 Colobus angolensis palliatus
GGGTTTCACCATGCTGGCCAGCCTGGTTTCAAACTCCTGACCTCAGGTAATCCAGCCACTTTGGCCTCCCAAAGTGCTGGGATTACAGACATGAGTCACCACGCCCGACCCTCTACTTTGCTTTTTAATGTAAATATTTTTCATGCTTTAAAAATTTTTTTTCAAAAATACTGAATTTTAACTTTTACATTTACTTTCATTTTACATTTTTGGTGGAAATATATTCAAATTTGATACTTTTTGAATATAATTATGTGTTTTAATCCTTTGGATCATATCAATGGAATGTAAATTATTTGTATACTTTGATTACAATTATATAATTAGTTTTTTTCCTGCTATGAAAGAAAAAAATTTATGAAATACATAATGATTCATGAAATATGTCTTTATTTTATCACTCATTCAAATATTTCTGGGCCATCAATAGCACGTACACAGTAATAATTGGATTCAGTTGCTCTTGATATTTTGTAGGCTTTCAGTCAGATAAAAACTATAGTTTTCCAACTTAAAAAGAAAATTTCCATTATGAAGTCATATTTGTCAATGTAG
>NW_012121265.1:1744105-1745244 GCF_000951035.1 Colobus angolensis palliatus
CGTAGAGACAGGGTTCCTATGTTGCCAAGGCTGGCCTGAAGTTCCTTAGCTCAAGTGATCCTCCCGCCTCAGTCTCCTAAATAGCTGGGACTACAACGCATGCCACTTAGTTATAATTTTAAATATTTAGACCATTTGTACTCTAGCCCTGGCCCCACATATGTTAAAGATGAGCCAGACTGCTATAATCAGATAATCAGATAGTCTTTTTTAAAAAATTTAACTAATAACAGCTAACTTATTGACACTAAATATGTTCCAGACCCTGTGTTAAGTACTTTCTGCATATTATCACATTAAATCCTCCCAATAACTCTATGTCGTTATTCCCACTTTATTTATTTTTTATTTTATTAGCTTTTATTTTAGGTTCTGCGATATATGTGCAAGTTTGTTATATAGGTAAATTGCATGTCACGGGGGTTTGGTGTACAGACTATTTCATCACCCAGGTAATAAGCATAGCACCCAGGGAATAAGCATACGTAACTTTTTTATTCTCACCCTCCTCCCACCCTCCACCCTCAAGTAAGCTGTGTTGTCTGTTGTTGCCTTCTTTGTGTCTATGTGTACTCAGTGTTTATCTCCTACTTGTGAGAGCTTATCTCCCACATGTGAGTACATACGGTATTTGGTTTTCTGTTCCTGCACTAATTCGTGTAGGATAATGACCTCCAGCTCCATCCATGTTGCTGCAAAGGACATGATCTTAATCTATTTTTATGACTGTGTAGTAGTCCATGGCATATATGTACCACATTTTCTTTATCCTGTCTACCATCGATGAGCATTTAGGTTGATTCCATATCTTTGCCATTGTGAATAGTGTTGTGATGAACATACATATGCCTGTGCCTTTGTGGTAGAGCAATTTCTATCCCTTTGGGTACACACCCAATAATGGGATTGCTGGGTTGAATGGTAGTTCCAAGATTTTGAGAAATCGCCAAACTGCTTTCCACAATGGCTGAACTAATTTTCATTCCCACCAGTAGTATATAAGCATATCCTTTTCTCTACAACCTCACCAGCATCTGTTATTTTTTTTACTTTTTAGTAATAGCCATTCTGACTGGTGAGAGATGGTATCTCATTGTGATTTTGATCTGCATTTTTCTGAAAAGTGTCTGCTCATGTCT
>NW_012121265.1:1745874-1747610 GCF_000951035.1 Colobus angolensis palliatus
CAATAATGGGATTGCTGGGTTGAATGGTAGTTCCAAGATTTTGAGAAATCGCCAAACTGCTTTCCACAATGGCTGAACTAATTTTCATTCCCACCGGTAGTATATAAGCATATCCTTTTCTCTACAACCTCACCAGCATCTGTTATTTTTTTTACTTTTTAGTAATAGCCATTCTGACTGGTGTGAGATGGTATCTCATTGTGGTTTTGATTTTGCATTTCTCTAATGATTGGCGATGTTGAGCATTTTTAATATGCTGATTGCTTACATGTTTGTCTTCTTTGGAGAAGTGTCTGTTCATATCCTTAGCCCATTTTTTAATGGTATCCCCACTTTATGGAGAGAAACCATAAACCTGGAGAGTTTCCATGACTTGCTCATGGTCACACAACCCCTAAGTCCTGGAGCTGGGATCTGACCCCAGGAGGCCTGAGTAATTTTGGGAAAAGGCACTTTGGGAGAGGTGACCTTGATGGGGAACTTGGACACATGATGGCAACTGGGAGGAACAGGTGTTGGGAGGAAGGGTGGCAAGGAGAGGCCTCCTGAGTCTAGTCTGACTAGAGATCTGATGTCACCTCCAGGAAACATCACCCAAGCACCAAAAGCTACCAAGTATCTGGATGGGTAGGAGGAAGTGCCAGTTTTTACCAATTCTTCATGTTCTTCTGATTTCAGCAACAGGTGAGCAAAAGAAAAAAAAATCCCATTTACTTTTATTACTTTGAATGCTCATCCTCAGTCATTTAACAGGTAAATTCAAAGGGCTAATTCCTTCTTTCCTTCTTTATCCCTCCCTCCATCTTTCTTTCTCCTTCCTTCTCTCCTTATTTTCTTCTCTCCCCCTCTTTCTTTCTTCAATCACATATATATTGAGCTCCTACTATGTAGCAAGCACTCTGCTAGGTAATAAACAAAAAAGACAATGCCTAATCATTATGGGGCTCCCCACATAGTGGGAAGACAGAGGGCAAACCAACATGAAAATCCTAAAGATTACAACTACAGTAAATGCCATAAAGGAGAGAGAGAGAATGCTGGGAAGGTGTTTATGTGCCAGGGGAATCTGGCCCAGTCTCAGAGTGTCAGGGAAGACTTTCCTGGAAAACTGTCATTAGATCCAGGTGATAGGTAAGGTTAACCACACACAGGTTTGGGAGAATAGCCAAGCTGAGAACATAGCTTGAACAGAGGCCCCATGAGGAGAGGGAGCCTATGGGTGGGAACACAAAGATTCTAAGAAAAGGCCAGTGAGGCTGGATGTGTGTTTGGAGGAAAGGCTCCGACCATTCCTGACCAGGGGTCAACAAATTATGGCCCATGGGCTAAATTCAGCTACAATGATAGAGCTGATAGTTGCAACAGAGACATTATGACCTACAAAGCCTAGAATATTACTCTCTGCCTTTTATAGAAAAAGTTTGCAGCCAGGGCGATGTTTCACACCTGCAATCCCAGCACTTTGGGAGGCCAAGGTGGGAAGATCTCTAATCTCAGGAGTTCAAGACCAGCCTAGGCAACATAAAGAGACCTTATCCCTACTAAAAAATTAAAAATAAAAAAATTAGCTGGGCATGGTGGCATGAGCCTGTAGTCCCAGCTACTCAGGAGGCTGAGATGGGAGGATCAGTTGAGCCTGGGAGGTCGAGGCTGCAATGAGCTGTGTTCACACCACTGCACTCCAAACTGAGCAACAGAGTGAGACCCTGTCTCAAAAAAAAAAAAAAAAAAAAAAA
>NW_012121265.1:1747660-1753072 GCF_000951035.1 Colobus angolensis palliatus
TTGAGCCTGGGAGGTCGAGGCTGCAATGAGCCGTGTTCACGCCACTGCACTCCAGCCTGAGCGACAGAGTGAGACCCCGTCACAAAAAAAAAAAAAAAAAAAAAAAAAATTAAAGAAGAGAAAAGAAAAAAATACATAAAATAGTTGTTTTTTTGTTTTTTTAAATAAAAAGTTTAAATAAAGCAGACCCCTGATCCAGACAGTGGAAGTCAGACCTTGTAGGCCTATTGCTGATTGTGCAGGCCCATTGATGACTGTGACCTTTGTCTTAACAGCTATGGGAAACCATCAGAGTGCTTTAAGACTGAAGGGGACAGGGAATAACAGGATCGGATTTCATGAGGAACATTCAGGAGTTGAATATATACTTAGATTGTCAGGATGTCCCAGGCCAGGCCAGTCCTTCCAAAGATCCCTATAAGGGAATTGTGGCATTAATCTCCTCATAAATGGGTTCTAAGTCTTTCTTGCCTGTGGCAAGTGGCACCAGTCAGTTTCTTTCTACCTAAGACTCTATATTGGTCAAAATCCTTTGGGAGCAAATAACAGAAGACAATATAAACCAGCTATACAGCAGGAAGAAAATGTGTTGGTTCACATAGCCAGGAAGGGCAGTAGGTGATTCAGAGAAGCCAAGAAAGAACAACAGAAAAAAAGAGTCCAAAACCCTTGGCCCAGGAACTCACTGTATGGAGAACCATCTCTCCATTTGCCTCTCATCTTTGCTTAATCCTGCTTGGCTTCCTGCACAAACAGACATGCTCCACTGAGTAAACCCAGGTTCATATTTTCTCAGTTTAGGCTCCCCAGCAGAAAGAGAGTGTCTCCTTCCCCCAGCCTGTACATTCATCTTGGGGTTAGATTGCGAGTGGCTCTGCTCAGGTCACATGCCCACCCTCTCCAGCGCAATCATTGTTCTCAGAGGGATCTGGTGCTATAAATTAGCCAGACCTGGGTCATATGCCTATCCTTAAGGCCAAGGGATGGGCCTGGAATTGAGAACTTCAGAACAGCCTAGAAGGGGAGAGGGAAGTTTTCAAAAGAAAGGAATGTTGGCCCAGCGCGGTGGCTCACATCTGTAATCCCAGCACTTTGGGAGACCCAGCCGGGCAGATCACTTGAGGTCAGGAGTTTGAGACCTGCCTGGCCAGTGCAGGGTTTGAGACCAGCCTAGGCTAGTTCCGGGCTTGGAAAGAAGCGGACTGGCTTGCAGAACAATTTAGGGGGAATATAAATGCTGATTAAGGCCTCGTCTATCTAAAAAGGGTTTGATTATAGTTGTCCCAGGAAGGGGACCCATCAAAATGACCTTCTGAGAAGCCTTACAACTCCAGGGTTTAGTTCAGGTTCTGAATTGCAGTGAAGGAGAGTGGAAATTAGCAAACAGCCTCAAATGACAGATAAGCAGTTTTGAGACTGGTAAGTAACAGTATTAAAGTGTAAAGCAGATAGAATTTATAGCTATTATTAGAAAGTGTTATTAGAGGCAGTTTTTTTACTTCCATTGAGAAAGAGAAAATAAGCAATATTTTGTGAAGCAAGCATGGAAAAAGTAGGACAGGAAGGACAGGAAGAAAAAGTGACACCAGGAGTTAGGACCTCAGGGTTTTGATCCAGTCTGTGATACTGTCTTGCTGGGTAGCTTAAGAGAGGTCACAGCATCTCTCTGGGTTTCCTTGCCAAGATCATCCCCATTCTCTGGGTTAGTGTCCATGTGCAGGAGATAGGTCTGCTCCTCCTGCATTGACTGTCTTTGATAAGGGAACCCTCATCTTCCTACTCAGTTACCAAATCTCAGTTGCCTTTGAATCCTTCTCCATCCACTTTATTCCCAGCCAAATTCTATTGATTCTTCCTCTAAAATGTCTCTTATATCCAACCTACTGCCACGGCCTTGGTCTGGGCTCTGTGAAAATAAGTAATTCAAAATCCGAGCTGTTGGAACTTTTATTTTGAACCTTAAAAGAATGTGATTATGGGGTCCGAGCCATGTAACAGGCAGCTTTAAGGAAGGCAGCTGTAACCTTCGTTTCTCTGATTATAGATTAGCCTTCTTCCTTACCTATGCTGTTTCACAAAATGTTGCAAATGACTAAAGGGTGCCAGGGAATACTTCTTCCCTCTTCTCTATTGATCATCATTATAGATTAACTTCCTTCTTCCCTTCACACAAATATTTTATGACTATCACATTGTCTTGAGATGGAATGTTAAATATACTCTTTTAAATTAGAGAGGAAATGAAAACAAGCCATATGGAAAAGAAAACAAACTGTAAGTAACCAATTTATTGCAACTCATAAACCAGCCTTATGTACAAAATGTTGTAATCCTACTAATTTCTTTGTTTTCTACCTGTATAAGCAAGACTTTTAACTTGTAACTTTGGAGCACTGATCCCATTCCTTTGGAGTCTGTGTTACCAGAATGGCTATTCTCAGCTTTGTGTTTGAATAAACTCTTTAAAACTGGATTGGGATCCTTTCTGTTATTTCAGGTTGATGCCCTGATTGACTCTTACCTGGATTCTAGCAAAGAGTCCACATGAGTCTCATTCCCCTTTAATACAGACTTCCCTTGCAGTCTACTACCAATTATATCATGAAACAGATCTTACTTTTCCATCCATTCACCCATCCATCCACCCATACATACATACATTTATCTACCCATCCTATGAACATACTCCCTAGAAGGTACTGAGGCTGGAATATGGAGATGAGAAACCCCCAACTTTGCCCTTGAGGAGCTCACAAATAGACTCGTGGTTCATAGCAACTAACAGGGAACCTCAGAACATGGTAAAGACTGTTATTTCCTAAGTGCGTTCAGGGTGCACTGAGTACAATGGAGCAGCTCATTATCCAGACTTAGAGGAGGTCAGGAGAGAAGGAGGCCTAGGCAATCAGGGAAAGCTTCCTCATGGAGGTGACACTCAAATTCAATCTTGAAAAAGGTCAAGTAAGAGTTGTTTGGGCAATAGGCAGGGGAGTGGGTGACCAATGGCTGTTGTGGTAGAAAGAAACAGCATTCATTCATGTGCCCACAAATACCTATGAAGTACCCACTATATGCTAGGCAAGAATGGCAAAAGGAAGATAAGACAGATCATTGTGTGTTGGAGAGAGGGGCTGCAAATGAGTCCTTTGGCTGATAAGCAGGACCAGGATTGGGTGAGAAGAGTGAGGCACTCACCTTGGGCACGAAATTTAAGAGGGCACCAAAAAACTCAGTCATCAGGATAAAGTGTATTTAAGGCAACGTCTGAAATAATTAAATAAATATAAGAAATCCATGAAAAATATAGACAGGATCTGATAGTGCCATGTCAGGGAATATTGGAGCCTGAGACAAAAGGAAAAATGTGTACTCCTTTATGCATTTTAATGGTTTATTTTATCAGAACATTAAAGTAGTTGACAATATATTGAAAATTTTAAACGTTGGTATATTCACATTATTTTAAAGTTAAATATTTCATTTGTACCAAAACCAGAGTTTATTATAATTTCATTTTCCTAACTTTAATGGAAGGAAATTCATCAATAATAGCTTTAAAATCTGCTTCTGGAGTAGTGAGAGAGAAGGTAGAAGTGGAAGCAGAGGTCAGATTGCAAAGGGTCTATTTTGCCATGCTAATGACTTTGGACTATATCCTCAAGGAATATGGCCCTAAAATGAGAAGCTCTGTGGTTAGAGCTGTTCAAGACTCTGCTCTTCCACTTACTACCTTAGTGATCTTTGGCGGTTATTTGTCCACGTAAGTACATGTTTCCTCATCCATAAAATAGAGATGTTAATACTCACCCAAAAGACAATTATGAAAATATAAACACTTCTAATATGCTTAGCACAGTATTTCCAATTCACTATGCTCTTGTTTGATGGCCATTATTATTAATATGACTGTGGGGAGTCATCGGAGGAGTTTTAGCAGTGAAGTAACTTGATCAGATTTGCACTAAAGAAAGGCCACTCTGGCAACAGTATGGAAAACAAAACAGGCAGAGTAACAAGTTAAGATACAACTAAAGAAGTAAAGTTCATTGCAAGAGAAAAGAAAAGAGCCTGAAATAAGGCTCTGGTGATGGGGTTAGAGAAATGGGGACAAATTTGAGATGTCCTAAGGAGACAGAATTAAAACGATGTGGAGGAGTGAGGAGGACAATTAAGGCTTGAACAGTTGGGTGAATGGTGCGACCATCAGTGAAAACAGAAAACACAGAGGAGGAGACAGCTTGGGAGGGATAGTTACAGGGTGAAACAATTCAGATTGTGTTTGAAAAAAACAGAAAATCCAGGGTGCTATGATAGCTCCAAGAAGTTATCAGGGATCCAGCCATCCATCTTTCTGCTTTGCCGTCTTTAGCTTATGGTTTCCATCATCAAAGTCTAAATAAAATAGCTGCTGGAGCTCCCAAAATCCTGACTGTATTCCGGACAGCTGGAAGGAGGAAAAGGGAAGAGCAAAATGGTATAGCTTCCAGCTGAGTCAATTCCCTTTAAGAGACTTCCAGAAGGCCCTCCACAACACTTCTTACAGATCAGAAACATGGACATATCTAGTTGTAAGGGAGTTTGAGGAATGAGTCTCTTAGCTAGGTGCATTGTCATTTATGATAAAATGGGAGTTCTGCTACTAAAAAAGGAGGGGAGAATGGACACTGGGCAGGCAACTAGTGGTCTCTGCCAGAAGGGAGACTTATTTTTGGGCAGTGTGGAGACTAAAGCAACTCCATCTTAGATTTGAATCCACCATTTTCGCTTCTGATTAACTCCAGTTCCAGAAAGACCTCTCAGATTTCCCATTTATCTATTCTTCTTTGTTGAGGAACAAGTACTTACAGTAAATCCTGCCCTTAGGTCAAACAACCTTGATGTTATTGTATTTACGTTTCCAAATCACCCTTTTCCTATGGAATATAAACCCTGGCGGTGGGAAGATGGGAGTGGTAATAGCGCTGAGATCCACTATTTTGTCTCAAGACACAGACATGGCTTCTGTTTGAAGTCCCTAGTAAATGTTTTTTTCTAAGGAACTGGATATGTCAGCCTCTTTCTTTGGCCTCTCAGCTTTCTCAGACTTTGGGAGTAGCTTTGCATAGACCTGCCCACTTCAAAACAGTCAGGTTGAGTTGGAGATGTTTTGGGAACAGGCAGGAGAAAGAAGTGGCTGGAGAAGTGTGAGTTGAAGCCTTTGGAGAGGATGTCATCATCCAGGTAAAGGATGTAGAGTAAAAAAAGCAGATGGCTGTCCAGGTGCGGTGGCTTACCCCTGTAATCCCAGCACTTTGGAGGCCGAGGTGGAAGGATCAGTTGGGATCAGGAGTTCAAGACCAGGCTGGCCAACATGGTGAAACCCCATCTCTACTAAAAATACAAAAATTAGCCAGGCATGGTGGCATGTGCCTG
>NW_012121265.1:1753122-1762118 GCF_000951035.1 Colobus angolensis palliatus
TCAATAATGAGGAAGAAAAATAACCCAATTGAAAAACAGGCAAAGTGGGCCACAGTGGTATGCACCTGTAGTCCCAGCTACTCAGGCGGCTGAGGCAGGAGAATTGCTTGAACCCGGGAGGTGGAGGTTCCAGTGAGCCATGATTGCGCCACTGCACATCAGCCTGGGCGACAGAACAACACTGTGTCTCAAAAAAAAAAAAAAAAAAAAATTAGCTGGACTTGGCATGTGCCTGTAATCCCAGCTACTTGGGAGGGTGAGGCAGGAGAATTGCTTGAACCCGGGAGGTGGAGGTTCCAGTGAGCCATGATTGCGCCACTGCACATCAGCCTAGGCGACAGAGCGAGACTGCGTCTCAAAAAAAAAAAAAAAGAAGATGACTTAGTTGAGGATCATAGAATCACTTAATGCTTTATGGGCTAGTAGAGGAATAGAAGCCATGAAACCAAATCAAAACAGACAGGAGTTTTAGTAACGTTTAATCACTTAAGGGTATAAAATAATGTAAATATTTTTAGTGATCAATCAATGAGTAGCATTCCTCTTCCTGAGCTGAGTTCTGAACTGATTAAGAGTGAGCATGGGCATCAAGTAGAGGGAGCTCAAAATGTTAACTTTATTACTAGTTTAAGGCTGATTGGCAGAGGTAGCTTAAAAATGCACATTGGAATTAAATTCACAGGCACAGGCACAGGCCAAGCTAAACAACCATAGGCACAGCCACCCTTTTCACATGGCACCACTGAGTAGAACACATGCCTCCTGCAGACAGAGTGTCTCAAGGAGAACTCAGAAGGGGTGGAGACACTTATGCCCGGATTTTCTCCTAAACCCACCAATCAGATAAGTCAGATCAACCAGTGGAGAAACGACAGAAGTGTTATATATCGATTGAGGTCCTTTCACTTAGAAATATGAAAAGTAGGAAATAATGGTGCCCCCACCACCTCATACAAATACATAACCTTTAATATTATAATTCTTATCATTCCGAGCACCCATCCTGTTATTCCGGGATGAATTTCAGGAGCTAACTGAATTTAGCCACTGGGTCCTGTTTGCTCTTCCTTTATCACAGAAGCCAAGACTCTTCTAAGATCCCTTGAGGTTGGAGGGCTACACAGTTTGCTACCAGATGCCTGGAGCTCATCATTGCTGTTATGCTTTTATTGCTACCAACAAAGTCAGACGTCTCGTGCAGGCATCCATTCTCTGCTGCTAGTGCTGTAGGGTGTCGCTGTTATCTGACCTTTCCCAAGAGCCAGTTCTTGTTCAGGATTTGCCAGTGAAGTTTGAACTGATTGTTCTTCCTTAAGGCTGTAGGATTTCATAATGTTCCCCTAACCTCATGGCATGTCTCATGTTTTCTTTACTGTACCCCAGAACTGGCTGGGCTTTCTCATACTATACACACATATACACACATACAAACACACATGTACACACACAGAGTTGTCAGGATGACTAGGTCAGAAGGAGGGCCCAGTGTTAGCCATACCCAGTACTTTGAACCAGCCTCCCTACAAAGCAATCAAGGCACAGTATTGAACCCGGATCCCCAGGTCACAGTCTTTCTTTAGACATTAAGCAAATATTTATTGAGTCTTTCATTGGCCCTTAGAGACCACTTCCACTCATAAGTGACATGTCAATAATGTTGAGTCTCAAAAGGGAGGAGTCAGAAGAGCCAAAAACAATTTTGGAAAAGAAGAACAAAGTTGGAGGGCTCACGTTTCCTGATCTTAAAACGTACTAAAAAGCTATAGTGTAATTAAGACTGTGATACTGGCAGAAGGCTGGACACATAAGTCAATGGAATAGAGTTTAGAGTCCAGGAAAAAACCCTCACACTTACAGTCCATTGATTTTTAGACAAAAGTGCCAAGACATTTAAATGGGGAAAGAATAGTCTTCAACAAGTGTGCAAGACAACTTGACAGCCACATGCAAAAGATAGCGTTGGACCCCACCTCATACCAGACACTAAAATTAACTCAAAATAGGTCAAAGATCACAATATAAGGGCTAAAATGATAAAGTTCTTAGAAGAAAACATAGGCATAAATCCTCATGACCTTAAGTTAGACAATGGTTTGTTAGATACAACACCAAAAGTGCTGTATAATAATAATAATAATGAATTGGTCATCATAATTAAAAATCTTTCTGCTTTATTGGTCATCACAATTAAGAACCTTTTTGCTTCAAAGGACACCATCAAAAAATTTTGTAAATCATATATCTGATCAGGGATTTGTATTTAAAACATATAAAGAATGCTTACAATTCAATAATGAGGAAGAAAAATAACCCAATTGAAAAACAGGCAAAGTGGGCCACAGTGGTATGCACCTGTAGTCCCAGCTACTCAGGCGGCTGAGGTGGGAGAATTGCTTGAGCCCAGGAGGCAGAGGCTGCAGTAAGTCAAGATCATGCCACTGCACTCCAGCCTGGGCAACAGAGCAAGACCCTGCCTCAAAAAAAAAAAAAAAAAGGCAAAGGACTTAAATAAACATTTCTCCAAAGAAATACAAACAGCTAATAAACACATGAAAAGATGCTCAACATCATTAGCCATCAGGGAAATGCAAATATTAATCATAATGGGATACCACTTTATGCTTACGAGGCTGACTATTATAAAAAAGACAGATACCAGCAAGTGTTGGTGAGGATGTGGAAAAATCAAAAGCCACATAAACTACAAAACTACAAAACTCACATAAACTACAAAACCCATATAAACTCACATAAACCCACAAAACCCACACAAACTATTGGAAAATAATTTAACAGTTCCTCAAAACATAAGAATTACTATTACCATAGAACCCAGCATTTAATCCCTAGGTATATACCCAAGAGAAATGAAAACATATGTCCACACAAAAACTTGTAAGCAAATGTTCATAGCAACATTATCCATAATAGCCAAAAAGTGAGAACCCATACGTCCACCAATTAATGAATAAACAAATTGTGTTATATTCATACAATTTAATATTATTCAGTTATAAAAAGCAATGAAATACTAAAACATGTTACAACATAGATGAATCTTGAAAACATTATGTTAAGTGAAAGAACAGTCACAAAATACCATATATTGTATGATTCCCTTTATGTGGAATGGCAGAATAGGCAAATCCATGGAGATGGAATGTAAATTCAGCTGCTTAGGGCTGAGGGGCTTTGGAGGGAGGAAAAGGGCATGACTGTAATGAATATAAGGTTTCTTTTTGAGGTGGGGAACATGTTCTAAAACTGATTGTAGCAATGGGTGCACAACTCTGTAAACGTACTAAAAACCACTGAACTGTACACTTTAAATGGGTATATATATTTATGAATTATATATCAATAAAGCTGTTATTTTAAAAAGCAAAAAGATAGGAGTCAGGGTCTTGATCTCCTTAATCCAGGAGGTCCCTTGGCTCTTACGCATATGAGGGTATGGGCCGGCATGGCCTACTTTCTTTCCCCAGAAGGATAAGCAGCAACTTGCCTATTATTTTCACTCCTAAAGATACCATCCAGGTAGGGGGGCCAACTTGTCCTACTTTTCCTAGGACTTCTAATTTTAGCATTGAAAATCTTGCTCCCAGAAACCCTCTTCATTCTGGGGCAAACTGGAACAGTTGGTCACCCTATACCCAGAGGTTTCTTCACAGATTTTCTCCAAGGCAACTTCACATCACTAGCTCTAGACACAGAAGTGGCAGGCAACTTTAGAGTGGTAATTTCTCTTGCTAACAACCAAAAAGGGGAGAATGTGTTTAAAGTTTGACCTGATTGGATACTCTTCATATTGTGAATGGGTAGAAGGAGTTCAAAAAGGAAGGAACAGCTCATATTGTCAGATGTTCCTCAGAACTCTGATAAGAACCAAAAAGTCTATTGGTTGTGGACATATAGTAGTCGCTGGCCTTTGGCAAGATGGGGAGGTGTTCAGGCAGAAGTCAACTTATGGAGGGTTAAGGAGTAAATGGAAGTAAGCAATCAGATAGAATTGTCCACTTTTTTAAACAGGTTGACTCTGTGGGCAAGAAAGAGAAAAGGTGGAAGTTGGAAGGCTTAAGGGAAGATGGTCTTTGGATTTGTTCTGTTTTCATTTTTTAAGATGGGGAGAGTGAATCTGGTTTATGTGTTGAGGGAGAGGAGATTGACCCTGGAGAGGAATGGAATCCACAGCACAAGTAGGGGGATTACCAGGATTACCCTTGGACAAAAAAGTTTTTGCTTTGTTTTTTGGTTGCTTTTTGCCACAGAAGAGAAGTATGAAAACATGGGAGTGTCATGCAGGTGAGCTTGGACCAGGGAAGCAAGCAGCAGAGGAAAGGCCAGCCTAAGGGCCTGTTTTCTCTCCCTGAAGTGGGAGGAGGGTCCTCCCCTGAGCAAGATCAAAGAGCTGAGCCTGGTTGAGGTTTAATAGCATTGTTATGGGAAATGGAAGAAGATGCCGGTAATAGAGAGAAAATGGATAAAGGTGGTAGCGGAGAAAAATGTCTGGGTTGCCTTGGGGGCCTTAGTAAGAATGAAGACCATTATAGATGTAGAGGGGAGGAGGTAGATAGTTGGATTCATTTGGGGTTGAGGTTTTGCAGGTGTAGATGGAAGGAAAAGTGTTAATGCCATTCTCTAGCTTAAAGACCTTTGAAGACTTCACAAAAACTGCAAAATAGAATAAAAACTTGCCCTGACATTTAATCCCTCCATAATTGGGTTTGTGTCTACTTTATTATGCTATCTCCATCTCCCTTCTCTCTTTGATGCACCAACCTATTCAAACCACTTTCTTACAATCATCCTGGTCTCAATTTTCCCAACTGTTGGATTTCCAACTTGTGAGTTTTTATCTCCTTCTGATTAGAATACCCTTCTAATCATTAAATGCCAATGCAAATTCCATCTGCCCCAAAAGCGTCCCACCTTCCCCAGCAAGAATTAATCTCTCATCCCGTACTGAGCTAGCATTGCCCATCATGTCTCCTCAATCCTCTCCCACTCCTTGAAGAAGCTGCCCTACCCACCAGCAGCCCAGAAGAGCAAGCTCCTTGGTCATAAATTATTGGAGTAGCAGAGCCAATTGGAGATTTCTCTGCCAGGATTTGAGATTGAGCTCGCAGGCTACATTAGCCATCAGAGACATAGGACCCTCTAGATCTGGACAGAGAGCTGGTGCCTTCCAAAGCACCTGTGTGCTGAGGGTAATGGGGGAGTAGAAACCAACAGCCTTCTAGAGTAAAATGGCACAGACCTGCAGGGAGATGCAGAAATAAGGTACTGGGTGGGGGTGGGGCAGAGGAAATGAGAGTGAGAGACAGTTTTCTCACTCTGGGGTTTCTATGAACATCTTGCATCTGAGTTCCTGGAGATATTCCAGCATCCTTAACATGAATCCAGTTTTAGTTATAAGTTAGCCCGACGTAGTTGCTGTTCCTTGCAATCAATTGTCACTGCCCCTAAACCAGAAGGCTCTGTTCCCCTAGTATCTTCCATGTGCCTCTACTAGAGCATTATCTCCTCTCATCAGAGTTATGCAGATGTGTGTCTGCTTCCACCTGGGGAACAGCGCCCCTGTTCATTCAGTATCCCTGGAGCCTAGTACTTGTTGGATGCTCAAAACAATAGTTGTTGAATTTGAATTCTCCAAGTTCACAAAATGGTTTGATGATGTATCATTTGTTAGGCAAACCTTATAAACTCTGTTTCCCTCCATATTTTACTATATTTGCATTATTTTACATCTTTCAAAAAATCAAATTTGCTTTCATGCTACTCACAAACTTTGCACATTTACATGGTTTGGCTTTCTCATTATTTTTGGCGGTCACCAGGAATAATTCATAGTTAACCAGTGGTCCACACATCCCTCTAGTTGGTGAGAATGTCTTATATGCAACTCATCTTCCAGGATTCAACTGACTTTAACCTTGAAATAGATACTTCCATGAAGGCCGTTGGGGCAGCTTAATTTCAATGATGTCATTTAAAACACATTACAAAGTGAGCAGGCAAGCTAAGCACAACTGCTTCCTTTAAAAACCTATTCAGAATCATCGATCTTCAGAGCTGGGGCCAGTGGTTCTCAGGCTTTTGAGTTTCTACGAACTAGCATTAATATAAGAAAAAAAGGGAAGGGTTGCTGAATTTATCCTCTTCCAGAAAATAGCATTAAAACAAATATGTTTCTATTAACATAGTATAATTTCATAAAATAAAGGGCATGTTAACACCAATATTATCAAGGGCATTATCCCCTAATTTAAGCATCAAATGCAGTCAAGTGTGGCTTAACAACAGACATAAGTTGTGAATCTTCAGACAGTTTCATCATTGTGCGAATATCATAGAGTGTCCTTACACAAACCTAGATGGGAAACCCTACTACATATCTAGGCCATATGGTATAATAGCCTATTGTTCTAGGCTACAAATCTGTACAGCATGTTACTGTACTGAATACTGCAGGCAACCATTACACAATGGTATCTGTGTATCAAAACATCTCTAAACACAGAAATGGCATGGTAAAAATACAGTATTATAATCCTATGGGGCCACCACCCTATAGGCAGTCTGTCATTAACAAAAACATCCTTAGGTGGTGCACGACTGCAGGTTAGATTTTTTTTAAAAACTCATGACATTTTGATTTCTAAATAATGTTTAAAATATTTAAATATTTCTAAATAACATGCTTAACATGGTTCTTGGCACATGGTCAATTCCCTGTATTATTATTAGCAGTGTTTAATCGATGTTAGTAATTTTTCACACAAGGGAGAATATTTTTACCTTCCCAAAAGGTTTGCTGAGCTCCTTCACGGATTTGAAGTGTGTCCCTAAGGGGACAAGTTTTCCTGGGGAATGCAATGACTCTGACTCTGTAAAACAAACTGAGAAGATGCGAGATTCTCACAGGTATTCTGAGGAGTACAGAAGTGAGAGGAGAGAAAAGAAAGGAGTCTGCAAGATGAAGAAACTGAGGACTCATTCCCATGAAGACCACAAACTTTCCTTGTTGAGGAGCAAGGTGGGTGAAGAATATTTTGCAACTCGGGATGGATCAACATACAGTTTGAAGGTTTGCATCTCAGGAATGTGAGTAACTTCTCTTTCATGCCACCCTACCTCCAGCTTCTGTAACATTTATAATGTGCAATGGTGCATGAATGTTATGAATAGGTTTATGGTGGAAATCATAGAAGGGTCTACATTTCTCATTTGAGTTGAAACAGTGTAGACCCCAGAGGGCCGCCCAGAAGCAGAGGCCAGGAACGAGAGGTGACCAGAGAACAGAAGTTGCCAAGATCTCCAAAAAATCTCAGCCATGGATTGAGCATGGCTCCTCAGCAGACACCTATCTTATGTCTTCATAGTAATGGAAGCCATTCTGGTTTCATACCTGGGCATGAATAGGTAAGGCCTGATAGGCCTGGTTCCAAAGTTCTGTACTTGCCCCAGCTGGGTCAGGTCTGTTTTTATGGTAGAATCACCCATAGTTAAGAGAACCCTGGCTTGGAGGTTTCTCTTTCTTTTTCTTTTTTTCGGTTTTTTGTTTTTTTATTTGTTTTTTGAGACAAGGTCTTGCTCTGTTGCCCAGGCTGGAGTGCAATGGCGTGATCTTGGCTCACTGCAACCCCTGCCTGCCGGGTTCAAGTAATTCTCCTGCCTCAGTCTCCCGAGTAGCTGGGACTACAGGCGCACACCACCACACCCGGTTATTTTTGTATTTTTAGTAGAGGCGGGTTTCACCATGTTGGCCAGGCTGGTCTCGATCTCTTGACCTCGTGATCCGCCCGCCTTGGCCTCCCAAAGTGCTGGGATTACAGGCTTGAGCCACCGCGCCCCGCTGGCTGAAGGTTTTCAAGGGCTAGCGAGGAGCCCTGCTCTGGCTCCTTAGGTACAGCCAGAATCGGCCCTTAACGTATGGATATCTGACTCCTGCAGGACTGGATCTCCACATGCTTGGAGGGATAAGCATCTATGATGTAACCACTAAGTAGTCAGAGGGCATGAGGAGTAACGCTGTTGCTGGGCAACCTGCTTTAGCTCCGTGGCTTTGGTTAAGGTACTACTCTATGCAAAATTCCTCGACGTCTTCCCTAATCCGCCTCCCCAGTTCTCCCTTCCTGAACACCAGGGAACCCACCGGCCTCCTTATAACTGAAGCAGTTTCTGTGTTACGGTAGCGAGTAGTGACCAAGAGCTTAGGGTTTAGTGTTAGATAAACCAGGGTCCACTCTGCGACCCCACGCAACCTCCCCAGGCTGTCTGCACCAGTGTTGGCATCTGTCAAGTGGGTGGGGGACAACAGTAATTAACTGCCTCATAGACGGACTACCGGTTTAACCAGAGACTGACGGCGAGTCGCATATTAATCTTCCAATCACTTGGCAAACTCATTTCACTCTGCATCTCTCCTCCCGACTGTCCTTTCAACTTCCTCCTCCCTGAAATTTCGAAGATCCACCTCGGTGGGAAAGTCATTCCGTGTGGCGCGCCCTTTCCCTGCGTCCCTCCTTCCCAGGGCCCACCCTCCGCGGACGCAGAGCGTCTGCCTGCCGGGGGGACGGCCGGTCCGCGATGGCGGCCTCTGAGGTAGTTGGTCCCCTCTCTCCGTGGGCTTGGGAAGGGTCCGAAAGGCCCGCTCGGATCTTCTGCGGTGCTGCTCGGAGGGAAAGCGCCGCCGCCAGCCGAGCTGTCACGGGCGCGAGTGGAAGAAATACACCGCAGGATGAGCGACGCCGCTGCGGAGGTAACCGCGGGGACTGCGGCCAGGGACGGGGGATGGGTGCAGCAGAGGATAACGGGATGGCCGGCAACCGGAACGCGTCAGGCCGGCTTCGCCGGACCTCCTTACCAGCCCGCGTCCCCAGCCGTCCTCCCAGATCCCGACCGCAGCTTCAGAAGCGACGGCCACGTGGGTGGCGGCGCGCGCCGCGGGGGCTGGAATGTTGGCGTTGGGGGAGCGCGGCTGGAAGGGCCGCAGA
>NW_012121265.1:1763108-1768587 GCF_000951035.1 Colobus angolensis palliatus
GCCCGCCGCCTGCCCCGAGGAGCTGGCCTTCGAGGCGGAGGTGGAGTACAACGGGGGCTTCCACCTGGCCATCGACGTGGACCTGGTCTTTGGCAAGTCCGCCTACTTGTTTGTCAAGCTGTCCCGCGTGGTGGGGAGGCTGCGCTTGGTCTTCACGCGCGTGCCCTTCACCCACTGGTTCTTCTCCTTCGTGGAGGACCCGCTCATCGACTTCGAGGTGCGCTCCCAGTTTGAAGGGCGGCCCATGCCCCAGCTCACCTCCATCATCGTCAACCAGCTCAAGAAGATCATCAAGCGCAAGCACACCCTGCCGAGCTACAAGATCAGGTGAGCGGGAGGTCGGGGAGCGGGCCTGGCTGCCGGGAACGCCGGCCTGGGCGGGACGCTGCTGGCTGCGTGGATTGGGAAGGGCAAAGGCTCCTTTCTGTCCTGGCGCCTGCTTCTGGGGTCTTCCCACCCTGGACAGGGCCCCAGATCAAGGCGAGTAGTGAACACTTACTTTGCTTCCGAACGGCACTGATAGGAGGTAGAAACCTTTTCGCGTGTTCGTGGGGACTCAAGGTGCTGTCAACGCGGGCAGAATCGTCTCCTTTTATAAGCAGCATATTGGAAAGGGAAGGGAAGCCTACCCTAATCCGCAGGAGTCGCTTCTGGGACTGTGGAGAAACTCTCCCTCTATGTGGTTGCTGCATTGAGGGCAGCCGCGTCACTGGCTTTGCAGCATCACCTTGGCCGCGTTGAGAAATTGTTCCTGGACACAGTACACGCGTGAAGGGTGTGCTTATAGCCCAGGTCTGTGCTCATTTGCCATTGCAAGCCACTTTTGCTTTGATGGTTTGACACCTTTCAAGGCAGAGGTGGTAGCTCTTGCAAAGGAATCCTTTTGTGGTTTTTTTGTTTTTGTTTTTGAGACAGAGCCTCGCTCTGTCGCCCAGGCTGGAGTGCAGTGGCGCGATCTCGGCTCACTGCAACCTCTGCCTCCCTGGTTCGAGCGATTCTCCTGCCTCAGCCTCCCGAGTAGCTGGGACTACAGGCGCATGGCACCATGCCCGGCTGAATTTTTTTTTTTTTTTTTTTGTATTTTTTAGTAGAGATGGGGCCAGGCTGGTTTCGAACTCCTGACCTCAAGTAATCCGCCCGCTTCGGCCTCCCAAAGTGTTAGGATTACAGGAGTGAGCCACCGCGCCCGGCCCAGGAATACTTTCCATAGCAGATGGGAAAGGAGTTGGGAGCCGGTACATAGTGTACTTTACATTTTGTATTAATGTCATTTGCCCATTTTGGGTAGATTGTAGAACACAGATCCAGACTCTGCCCATCAAGCATTTACTCTCTGTGACTGTAAGTTCCTCTCTCAAAGGACCTGAAATCACTGTGCAAATTGTATTTTAATGCTAGGTAGTGATTTTAATTTTTTTTAAACCTTCCAGCATCTGATGGCTTAAGGTTTGTAGTATATAGTTTTGAGTAGTATATAAATTTTGTTTTAATATTGTAGGAGTGGAAGGGGAAAGACTTTTTTAGGGCTAGAGGCGGAGTGGAAGGTGCTGTTTCTTTTGTAAAAAGCTGAATTTTTAATTTCTCTTTCTGTCCTTTAATTTTGTATTCACTAAGACATTTGAGCCTTTAAAATTTTGCCCTTTGTTATAAAATTAAGTCAGTCTTGTATTTTGCTTACCTAATTTTACTTGCCTTTTAGTGGAAGTTGCCTATTTCTGGATCACCAGTTTTCTACCAGTGTCAATTTTCAGGAGCAAGATAGTCCAGAAATATTTTGGGTTTGGAACGGATTATTGGCTTGTGTATGTGGCAGATGTACCTTACCAATTATGTTTTGTTTAGGCTAACAGCACAGAGTGACAGCTTAAAACTTGGGTGGCAGGAGAAATTTACTTTGTAATGGAAATATTTCCATAGATTTATGGAGGGTGGTGAACTGGTTGTTCACTGTGGTTGATTTCTGGTTCTGTGAAGTAGAATATACTTTATGAAACCTACTTTTAACCTCTGGAATATCAGTGACTAAATTATAACTGGGTTCTAGTGTTTAAGCAGCGAGAGATGTATATTTATAGCAGTGTGTTGCCAAAAAAGTCGTGAGAAAAAGTTGCTGGAGATTTTGGTATTCTATCACAACTTCAATTATGCTGTTTTCTGGTAGCTTTCAGTTAATACAGTTTGACTAGATTATTATTTTGAAATGTGTGGAATAGCCAATGACAGTGAGGTTACATATCATTTTGAGGTTTTTTTTAAATGTAGACTTGGAATTTAGGTAAACCTGAAATAAGTTATGAATAAGAGTTATGGAGGCATTGAGAAGTTTATTCCTTTGAAAAACTATGATCTGTATCATTGAATAACAATCATTTAAAAGTATGGCAAAACTGCTTTTCATTTATATCTGAAGGGATTTTTTTAAGAGCACAGCATGAATTTGGTTATGATATTTCAACTTCAAAACGTGAAGCATTAAATGATAATTTCCAGAAGTACACACATCTGTGCTATTTATACTAGATGGCATCTCAATGCTCAGTCAGCTGCACAGAGTATATCACTCAATCTGTAAATGTTTATAGTACACCTACTATATGCTTTTCCTTGTTGTAGGTGCTGGGATTTCAGTACTGAACAATACTTGAACTCAGCCCTCAAGAAGCTTAGAGTCTAGTGAGAATTGAATTAGCTATACTTAGTAATTTTTTTGTGTTTTTTGTTTGTTTGTTGAGACAGGATTTTGTTCTGTTGCCCAGAGCTGGAGTACAGTGGCAGGATTGCGGTTCACTGCAGCTTCGACCTCCTGGGCTCAAGCAATCCTCCCATCTCAACCTTCCAAGTAGCTGGGACCACAGTTGTGCATCACCACGCCTGGCTAATTAAAAAAAATTTTTTTGTAGAGATGGGTCTTGCTTTGTTGCCCAGGCTAGTCTGGAACTCCTGGGTTCATTTAACTGATCCTCCCACCTCAGCCTCCCAAAGTGCTGGGATTACAGGTGTGAGCCACCTTGCCCAGCCCTTTGTAAGATTTAAACTAGAGTGGGATTGATGGGGTTGAAGTAACTAGGAAGCTGGTTTTAGCTTAGTAGAAGAAAATAACAAGTATGACGATGATAAGGGCTGCCTTAGAAAGTGTTGACTTCTTGTCTGTGTAGCTGTTCTGTCCAGTGTTTTAAACTGGTGATGGGCCAGGTGCAGTGGCTCACACCTGTAATCCCAGCACTTTGCAAGGCTGAGACAGGCAGATAACTTGAGGTCAAGAGTGTGACACCAGCCTAGCCAACATGGTGAAATCCCATCTCTAGTAAAAATACAAAAGTTAGCTGGGCATGGTGGCAGGCGCCTGTAATCCCAACTACTCTGGAGGCTGAGGCAGGAGAATGGCTTGAACCTGGGAGCAGAGGTTGCAGTGAGCCAAGATGGCACCACTGCACTCCAGCCTGGGCAACAGAGTGAGACACTGTCTCCAAAATAAATAAGTAAATAAATAAATAAACAAACAGGTGATGGTGTGGGACTGATTCAAGTTTCAGATGAGAGAATGAATTACAATACATCTAAGATATAGCATACTTCTCACAGGGAAAATTAAACTATCTAGTGTTCATCTTTTTTTGCAGATGAGGAAATGGAGCTCAGAGTAGTTAAATAACTTGCTTAAAGTCACACAGCTTTCAAGTGGCAAAATCCAGCTCTAATAAGGCCAGACCACCTTTAAAAACACACACACACACACACACACACACAAACACAAACACACAAACTGTATTGTTTTTAAGTGATTGTTTTTTAAAGCGTGCCATCGATATAATAAATATGTGGGATATCTTTCCAAACTAACCTAGAACTCTTGAGAAGAGTATGACTATAAAGCTGATTTTTTTCTTAAATTGGTCATTTTAGAGGATCCTTTTAAAAGTAAATCATGAGGCTAAATCTTTGGGTACTGTCCCACATAGCGTTTCTTTTTTAATTGAGCAGATTGTATTTCCAAATAGAAGGTCTTGCTATTTTATCCTTTTTTGTGTGTTTTGTTTTTGTTCTGTTTTTGTTTTTTTATTTGAGATGGAGTCTCGTGTCACCCAGGCTGGAGTGCAGTGGCGCAATCTTGGCTCACTGCAACCTCCACCTCCTAGGTTCAAGCAATTCTCCTGCCTCAGCCTCCTGAGTAGCTGGGATTACAGGCGTGTGCTACCACACCCGGCTAATTTTTGTATCTTTAGTAGAAACGAGTTTCACCATGTTGTTCAGGCTGGTTTCAAACTCCTGACTTCAGGCAATCTGCCCACCTTGGCCTCCCAAAGTGCTGGGATTACAGGCTTGAGCCACCGCGCCCCGCTGGCTGAAGGTTTTCAAGGGCTAGCGAGGAGCCCTGCTCTGGCTCCTTAGGTACAGCCAGAATCGGCCCTTAACGTATGGATATCTGACTCCTGCAGGACTGGATCTCCACATGCTTGGAGGGATAAGCATCTATGATGTAACCACTAAGTAGTCAGAGGGCATGAGGAGTAACGCTGTTGCTGGGCAACCTGCTTTAGCTCCGTGGCTTTGGTTAAGGTACTACTCTATGCAAAATTCCTCGACGTCTTCCCTAATCCGCCTCCCCAGTTCTCCCTTCCTGAACACCAGGGAACCCACCGGCCTCCTTATAACTGAAGCAGTTTCTGTGTTACGGTAGCGAGTAGTGACCAAGAGCTTAGGGTTTAGTGTTAGATAAACCAGGGTCCACTCTGCGACCCCACGCAACCTCCCCAGGCTGTCTGCACCAGTGTTGGCATCTGTCAAGTGGGTGGGGGACAACAGTAATTAACTGCCTCATAGACGGACTACCGGTTTAACCAGAGACTGACGGCGAGTCGCATATTAATCTTCCAATCACTTGGCAAACTCATTTCACTCTGCATCTCTCCTCCCGACTGTCCTTTCAACTTCCTCCTCCCTGAAATTTCGAAGATCCACCTCGGTGGGAAAGTCATTCCGTGTGGCGCGCCCTTTCCCTGCGTCCCTCCTTCCCAGGGCCCACCCTCCGCGGACGCAGAGCGTCTGCCTGCCGGGGGGACGGCCGGTCCGCGATGGCGGCCTCTGAGGTAGTTGGTCCCCTCTCTCCGTGGGCTTGGGAAGGGTCCGAAAGGCCCGCTCGGATCTTCTGCGGTGCTGCTCGGAGGGAAAGCGCCGCCGCCAGCCGAGCTGTCACGGGCGCGAGTGGAAGAAATACACCGCAGGATGAGCGACGCCGCTGCGGAGGTAACCGCGGGGACTGCGGCCAGGGACGGGGGATGGGTGCAGCAGAGGATAACGGGATGGCCGGCAACCGGAACGCGTCAGGCCGGCTTCGCCGGACCTCCTTACCAGCCCGCGTCCCCAGCCGTCCTCCCAGATCCCGACCGCAGCTTCAGAAGCGACGGCCACGTGGGTGGCGGCGCGCGCCGCGGGGGCTGGAATGTTGGCGTTGGGGGAGCGCGGCTGGAAGGGCCGCAGA
>NW_012121265.1:1774342-1813788 GCF_000951035.1 Colobus angolensis palliatus
AAGCAGCCTGTCTGGACTGCCAGTTTCTGATGTCTCACGTAGAGATGCTAAGTTGCTCAAGTGGTTGCTTTCTAAGGACCCAGCTGATTGACACTTCATTTTACCCAAGTTAATGAACTTGCAATGTTTGTAAAACATTTTATTTTACAAAATGAATTATAATATGTAGACAATATGTTTACAGATTTATTCAAGTTAGGAATTTCATTCATCCACCTCAGTGTTAATTGTTTTGTTTTTTTATTAAAATACTTTAGTATATTATAATAGTAATTTTTTTTAAAAATGAACCTCAGAATCCATCCTCAAGGGAGAAAGATTACCACTAATGTTCTTTTACTACGTGGATAATTCATCTTCAACATGAAGTCTGAGTAATAGTCTCTGGGTGGGGAGCTGTGTTTAGGGTTTAGGAGTCAAATATTTGAGATTCTTACTGATGCTTCTGTTCCTGGAGTATTACTGTATGCAGACGAGCAGATTCAGTTTGCAGGTACTTTTTATTTGGCCTGCGCTGTTTAAAAAATGGAAGATTCTGTGTGATTTGGATTTGTGGCTTCTGTTAGGAAAAATTGGAATATCTTGTAGCGCCAGTTCTGCATTTCTTAGAGCAGCAACAGGATGGAGAGATGGACTGTAGTAGCAGCTTTGGGGTTGAAACTCAGTGTGTAAGCTCCTAGGTGGTGGTTATAGTTCCCCCTTATTTGCTGTGCTTAACTAATGGTACTTGCCTGGCCTGGAATAATATGAATTTGAGACTCTTACTGGAGGAGTAAATAGGGAGCATTACTGTTGCTAATTAGTGAAAATGGGAAGACTTAATAGCTGGAGTGGAGAGGGAGGGCGATCATTTTTATCCTTCTTTTAATTACGTTTTTGAAGGGACTGTTATTGAGCAATTTTATTTTTTAAAAGATATTATTGGCCAGATGCGGTGGCTCACTTCTGTAATCCCAGCACTTTGGGAGGGCAAGGCAGGCGGACCACTTGAGGTCAGGAGTTCAAGACCAGCCTGGCCAACATGGCAAACCCTCATCTCTACTAAAATACAAAAATTAGCTGGGCATGGTGGCACATGCCTGTAATTCCAGCTACTCAGGAGGCTGAGGCAGGAGAATCGCTTGAACCCAGAGAGGCAGAGATTGCTGCAAGCCGAGATCACACCACTGCACTCCAGCCTGGGCAATAGAGCAAGACTCTATCTCAAAAAGTAAAAATAAATAAATAAATAAATAAATGACATTGTCAGGCCTGGCGTGGTGGCTCATGCCTGTAATCTCAGCACTTTGGGAGGCCGAGGTGGGTGGATCACCTGAGGTCAGGAGTTCGAGACCAGCCTGGCCAACATGGTGAAATCCCGCTTCTACTAAAAATGGTACATGCCTGCAGTCCCAGCTGCCAGGAATGCTGAGACATGAGAATTGCTTGAACTCAGGAGGCGGAGGTTGCAGTGAGCCAAGATCGTGCCGCTGCACTCCAGTCTGGGCAACAGAGTGAGACTGTCTCAAAAAAAAAAAACAACAACATTGTCAGTATAATGTTGAATTTTAAAAAGTCATTCTGCCAGAAAAAAAAAAAAATGCCTTGAAATGCAATCCATTTTTCTACCATGTAGTGATAGTAAGTAGATAGCAGCTCCTTTTTGTTCGAGTTTGGTGGATAGTTTGCTTTAGTGGGATGGGTCATTAATAACTAGATAAGCGTTTACTTCACTGATCTCCAAAAAGGGGGACATCAACTTATTGACAGTATATTTGAATTTAATGAATTGAGTAATCCATATCTCAAAATCTTTCAAAGTAAATTAACTGAAAACTGACAAAATCATTTGTAAAGTCAAGTGTAATATGTTGTATTTATTTACTTTTTCATACTTTTTTCTTTTATATTACACATTGGAAAATACTTTAAAATAGCTACTAAAATTCCTTGGTGGTTACAATAATGATAGTTTTACTTACTAATGTTGATAGGAATTCTAACTAACCTTTAATACTTGGGGAGAATAGACAATGACATTGTACATTACTCTAGCTATGCTGGAATAATCTTGTAATAGCTAATTTTTAGCCTATTGTGCTTTTTCTTGTACTGTTGCTCATATCTCTATATCTCTTGTCATATCTCTATGTAAGTTGAATTGCAGATCATTGTCTTAGAGATGAATAATCATGTGATTTTAAAAATAGTCGTTGATTTTCAGTAAGTGCTTAGTGCATACTACCTAGTGTTGTGGTGTGGGTATAGTAAAAGTGATAAAAATGGTTATAAACTAATTCATGCTCTTATAGGGTTAGTCTTTCTAGGGAAAACAAAGAACACGTAAAGCTCATTTTAGTGGCATTGGAAGTATTTAAGCCCTTCAGTTTTGTGAGAAACTGAAACAGGAGAGATCAATATCTCTGCTCTGCTAAGGCAAACACCTGATTACTGTGGTACTGTATATAATACATTGTGACCTTAGCTTTTTTTTTTTTTTCCTCGTTGCCCAGGCTAGAGTGCAGGCGCATGATCTCGGCCCACTGCAACCTCCACCTCCCAGGTTCAAGCAGTTCTCCTGCCTCAGCCTCCCACAAGCGTGTACCACAATGCCCAGCTAATTTTTTTATTTTTAGTAGATACAGGGTTTTGCCATGTTGGGCAGGCTGGTCTTGAACTTCTGTCTTAAGGTACTCTGCCTGCCTTGGCCTCCCAAAGTGCTGGGATTACAGGCGTGAGATACCGCATTAGCTTTCTAGCACACCTAAGTGTACTCCACCTAAATACCCAGTTTAGTGCTGATTTTACTTCTTGCATGTTGGATTTCCTCAAGCTGCTTTGAATTATTTTAATTTCAGCTTTTAAAACACTTTAGATGGAGAATAATATGTTGATACATTACAAATCTTTGCTCTAGAAATTTGATTTACTCATTGAGGGGATAGTAATCATTTTGAGAAGGCTATAGTTTTGTTTGTTTTGTTTTTGTTTTTTTTTGAGACGGAGTCTCACTCTTGCCCAGGCTGGAGTGCAGTGGCACAATATTGGTTCACTGCAACCTCCAGCTCCCAGGTTGAAGCAGTTCTCCTGCCTCAGCCTCCCAGGTAGCTAAGATTACAGGCAAATGCCACCACACCTGGCTAATTTTCATATATTTAGTACAGACGCGGTTTCACCACGTTGGCCAGACTGGTCTCCAACTCCTGGATTCTAGTGATCCGCCTGCCTCAGACTCCCAAAATGCTGGGATTACAGGTGTGATTCATGCCCTGCCGGGAGGCTATAAATTCAAATCAGTAAAAGCCACAGTGTCTTCCTGGAAATAGCCAAAGCAGATCATTATAAAGTAGATTGTGTTGAAGGAGCATGCCTGATCAAATACTAAATGTTGATTTGCAAGTATTACTAGCAATCTATCATGTGAGCAGGGTGGGGGTAATAAAACACTGTTTGCTAAGTAGTCATTAGGCACTGTGTGGGTATTTCCATGCAGTTGCAATCTCAATAGTTAAAACTCCTGTGTGGGAGAGGTTAGTATCTCAGTTTTACAGATGTGGAAATATGAGATTTACAAAGGATTAGTGATATAAAGTCCTGAATTTAAAAGGTCCTGGACTTCCAGAGCTCATGCTCTGTTATTTCTTCAGAGATAAACCAACTGTTACTCTAAACCAGGGGTCTGCAAACTAGCTGCTATTAGGGCCCTGTGTTAAGAATGGTTTTTACATTCTTCAACTTTATATTTGAAGTTGTTAAAAGAAGTACTTCTGGTGGTGGTGGTGGTGGTGGTGGTGGTGGTGACAGACCTATGTACCCACGAATACTATCTGGCCTTTTACAGAAAAGATTCACTGATCCCTGCTCTAAACTTTAAAAAAAAAAACCCTCAAAATACACCCCCCACAACCTGTTATAATGTTGACCAAAAAAAGAAGCTATATATGTGTACGTTGAAAGTACTTTTAAATCTTTGAGGGTCCTGTCCTTTGGAAACCTGCAGAAAATTTCTGCAGAAAACAAATTTTCTGCATTAAAAAAAATTTCATTTAATTTCATAGTTCCCTTGAAGCTTTTTTAGGGTCCTTAGACTCTAGGTAGAAAAATAAACACAGACAGAAGTATACAACTTTGTTACCATAAACATAACTAAAACTAACATGCTAAAATAAATATTAACCACTTCATTATTTTGCTTACCTTCTTAAAATGTATATAGGATTCATATGACTCAGGTGTTTCTAAAAATGCTGGAGGAGGGGGTAATCCCTCTCTCTATCCTGTGAAATATATCATGTCTTTTTGATTCTTTCCTTTTTTTTTTTTTTCCTCTTAAGATTCCCTATAGCAGGCTGAGGCACTCTCTAGATCAGTAGTTCAATAAGAATATATGAAATTTCAGGTTAGAGTTCTTATCACTAAATACCTTGTTTAAAAGTTAAATACTGATTCAACATTTCTTCCCATCATATTCTCTATTTTCTCAGAACAGTGTCACCAGGAAACAAGTATTATTAAATGACTTTGTTCTTACCTCGGAGTCATAGGACATACTGACACTTTTTTGACACAGCATCAGAGCACATCACACTTAATTGGAAAGTTTTAAAGCCAACTACCTGGTCATTAGCAGGTGTTTTACAGAGTAGTTTCAAAATCTCTCTTAGCCAAATTGCTAAGACTGGCATAAAACTGTACACTTCCTGTATTTGTACTAGGGAAAAATGTGGTATGCATGTTAATTATTTACCTTTAGATGAGTAGTAGTAATTTTACTAGATATATATCAGATATTTTCTAGGTGACACATCACATTCTTTTCCCTTTCAAATGAGTGACAAACTCACTTTAAAAATTCAAGCTGTTAGAAAATATGTAGTATCAAAGTGAAAATCTTCTGTAATATCTTTTCTTAAAACTATTGTTAAATTTGGGAACTATTCCATATTTTTCTAAATGTATTGTAATTTGTTATTTATAAAGGCAGGATCATACTCAATACTTCATTGTTAGCATCTTTTTTTTTTTTAAACTTACTATATCTTGGGTTTTCTATATATACCTACTTCATTTGTTCTAACAGATGCTTATAATTACATTGGCCGTTAGTACCATAAGTTAACCAATTCCTTGTTGATTTTTCAGTTTCTCACTAATGTAAATAATGGCACCGTAAACATCCTTCTACCTGTATCTCTGTGTAGATGGTAGATTTTGTTGTTATTTTTATTTTGGGGGTTGGGTGTTGGCCATCTTTTTTTGGCATATATTTATATAGTATTGGGGAGCATAAAGAGGTTAAAAAATCTACTCCTCTCCATTTTGATTTCATCCTCTGATATACCCGTGTTAAGTTTGAGGTCTAAACCTAACTGTGTGCTCAAACATACATATACAAGCCTCTTATATATATTGAGGAGATGCCTCTCTCTCTTCCTCTTTTTACCTTCTTCCGTCTCCCTCCCTCCTGCCCCCACTTTCACTCCCTCCTTCCTTCTGCCCTTAATAAAATGAGAGTATAGTGTGAATGTGACCCTGCAAATTATTTTGTGAAGTGTAACATGGATGTCCCTTCAGATAATATGTATATATCCAACTCATTTACTGCTTTGCTCTACTCTCAGCCATTCTCTCTGCCTCTGACCTTATCTTTCATCACTACTTCTCACATAATCTGTTCATGCCTCCTTGGCATGTTCTCATACCCCAGGCATGCTCCCACCATAGGGCCTTTGCTGTTCCTTCTTCTGGAGTTTTTTCCCACATACAGCCAAAGAGCTCACTCCAACGTTTTTTAGGTCCCTCATAAATATCACCTTTCAACATATTATGTTTAAAAAAAAAAAAAAAAGTGGGTTAACCCTTTAAATGCTGGAATTTTGTTTTTTGCTCAAACTTCTTACGGAAATACTATGTATGTATGTGTGTGTGTGTGTGTGTGTGTGTGTGTGTGTGTCTGTATGTGTCTGTGTGTGTACAGAAACTGTCCCACTCCTAAATGTACAGGGATGAATTTTCACAAAGTGAACTCAAACACTTATCTGAGTGCTGTGATTTTGAATTCAGTCTCTCTAAAGAATACCTGTATTTTCTGGGTTTCTTACACATAATTTATGGAACATATTTTAACTTTTTTTATGGTTAAATGTTGTCATTATAAACACAGGCTGATAGTATGTAACCCAGTACTATTGTGAAATCAGTATTGAAGGAGAGTGCCTTCTTTATAGACAGACAGACACACACACACACACTCACACACCATCCACCCCCCCATAAATTATGTTGATTGTGATCTCCAGCATTTAACCATGTTGAATTCAAGGTCTATCCAGGCACCATACTGGCACAATATCCTTTTCTCATTCCTACACACAAACAAAATACTAAACACAGATGTGTTTGCAACCTTTTCTGACACTCCAGAAGACTTGGTTTTTCATTTCACTTTTTAGAAAGGTCAATATTGATAAACTGTAGATCATACTTTTCTTGGATTGATATAGAATAACAATCAAGCTTGCTTTTACTAGTCTGGTATATAATTGTCAATTTTAATGAAATCAGAATGTTTTAGAACACATTTCTCTTTATTCTCTAATCAGCATATTGAATATTTCTGCCTGTGAATTCTTCATGTATTGTAGGGAGAATGGAGCTGATGATATGGTGGGTGGGGTACTGAATGTCTGGGCTTTGATTTGCATAACTTTGATAGAAAAGCTAGAAAATTTTTCACTTCCCAGCATTAATAGTTCTTGTTGGTATGTATTTAAAAACAAAAATGCTTGAATAGCATAGTAAAAATATCCTCATTGGGTTTATTCTTTTGTATTAAGTACCTATTATGTATACTTGGGTCATTGGTAAGGTACCAGTTAAACAGATACTTGCAACCTAACTACTTTTTAGTAATGGCATTTCTCCTAGGATGAACTCTATAATATCCTACCTGTATAATCTACAATTATAAGTGACTATTATTTTTTGCTGTGAAATCTTAAGTAGTAGTGATAGGGAGATACAATTTCTGTTTAGTAGCTGGCTACAAGAATCTCTATTTTGAAAAATGATTATGTTCTGTTCTCAGATACAACTTTCATGGAGACATCAATATCTTCTGAATAGTGCATCTGGTGTTTGTGTTGTATGCTGATTTTTTGCCCTTTTTACACAATAGTCTTTCATACATACTGGATTATACTAACACTTATTACTAAGGATGTGGTTGCTGACTACCTTAGTCATTTGGTCATGCAAATAAATAATTCAAAGCTTTTTGCTCTCTGAAACCTGCTGTGGCTGAAATAAGAGCCATTCTGTTATAGCAAATTTCATTTGTGTGGTAATTATTTTTATAATGCACTGAAAATCTTATTTTGTTCTCACCATTACTAAGTATAATATTATTTTCTGTAAAGTTTAGGACAGATGATAGCTGATATATTTCAGTATTTGGAAATCTTGTTAGTTCTTAATGTTTAACTCTTTGGATTTTATTCAGGACCAGAATGGCAAACTCTTGCCATGGGAAGAATTTAACTAAATATTTGTAGTAAAATATGTGTCCTTTTGTTTACTAATGCTGGAGTGGTAGGTAGTACAAAGTGAATTTACTTCAGATATTTTGAGATTAATGAAATGTAAAGAGAAAATTCTTGACAGTCTTAGTCTGTAAAATAAAGTCAATGAATACAGTATATCTAAATTACAGCTCATTTTAGGTAAATTGCTTACTTAAAGTGAGTAAATTGTCTACTTAAAATATTTTAGTAAGTTGCTTACTCAAAATATTTGAACTTTTTGATACTACAGAGTTAGGATTTGGACTCAATAATTCTGAGAATCATGCCACTCAACAAGCATTTATTGAACCAGACTCTTAGTAATAATTGTTATTCTAGAGAATATCGGTGCTCTTACAGTTTCTCTTGAAAATAACTTGGCCTCTTGCCCTGAAACAGTAGGATTAGAAGATGAGGAATTCCTGTTTTATTTCTGGAATTACTACTGATTTGTTGGTTTAGTATATCCTTGGACAAGTCATGCAACTTGTTGTTTTTGAGACTAAATGAAATGAAAATCTAAAGTTTTAAAAGTTCTTAGATAAAAGAATTTTGTAAATGTAAGATGGCATTATTTATTATTCACTTTGCTATTATTTCTGCAGGCTGCATCTTATCCTGGCATAGGTTTAATGTAGGGATTTCTCTCAAATAAGGATATACAAGCTGTTTATCTTATAAATACTTTCCTTTAATAAGTTCTAACTTGAGTTAGGTACTTATAAACTAACAGATGCAGAGATACAGATAGTATTACAATCATTTATGTACGTTAGAAGATGTTTTACTTTTATTTGGATAGGGAAAAATTAGGAGAAAGCTGGACAGTTACAACTTTAAAACATAATCATTCCTCAGTATCCATGGGGGATTGGTCCCAGGACCCTCCCTGTTCCACCAGGATACCAAAATCCACAGATGCTGTAGTTCCTGGTATAAAATGGCATAATATTTGCATATAACCTAAGCATATCCACCTGTATACTTTAAATCATCTCTAGATTACTTATAATGCCTAATACAATGTAAATGCTATATAAATAGTTCTTATACTGTATTGTTTAGGGAATAATGATAAGAACAGAAGATCTTTGCATCAAGTTCAGTACAGTCGCAACAGACTTTTTAAAAAAAAATCTGAGGTTAATTGAGTCCGAAGATGCAGAACCCATAGACATGGAGGGCTGACTATGTTAACTTCTCCTTATTTGTCTTGTTCAGATTTTTTGTTGTTCCTTCATATTTGGAAAGGAATTTTCGTCTGTTTGATACATCTGACTAGCTAAAGAATACCAGATTTCTGTTTCATAAACTTCATTGTTCATGTCTTTACCATAGTAGGGAGGTGGTAATTTTGCTTTAAAGCATTTTCTCTTTTTCAGTCCACAAGACTTCGGAAGAGGTTCAGTTTATTTAGTAAATGTTTAACACCATCTTTGTCCAGAGTGCACAAGACTTCAGAAGAGATTCAATTTATTCAGTAAATGCTTAACACCATCTTTGTCCAGAGAGCAACACACTGCAGTTGTGTTGCTGCAGAGAGAGTTAGTGCTAACAGGGAGTAAATTAACACATTCCTTTCAAGGTATTTTTAAAAGATCTAGTAGTAAGAAAGTATAGTTAAAGTAAGGTAATGGGTTACAATTTAGAATTTTTAAAAAAATTGCCCCAACTTAGAGTCGTTACAGTCTGACTCAGTAGTTTTCACAGTGTAATTTGGATCTTCCAGACCTCTGAGGGGTTGGCAGTTCTACGAAGTCAAGTCAGTTATTTTCATAATAATACAAAAATGTTATCTGCCTTTCTCACCCTTGTTCTCTCACAAATATATGGTGAAGTTTTACAGAAATTAAATATGTGATGACACCATCACCCTCACAGCTAATGGAATGTGAGCTTTGTATATTCTTATGTTTAAAATTTTTATGATTTGTAATTTCTGATATGCAAAATGTTAATAGACATAATCTACATGAATGGCAGCTCTTTGGGATCCTCAGTAATTTTTAAAAGTTTATAGGGGTCCTAAGAACAAAATGTGTAAGAACTGCTAGTCTGACCTGAAGTTTATTTATTTTTACCATATGTAAAGGAGCCACCTCTGTTGCCTCACTTTCTCAGTGAGCTTTAATAAATATTAAATATATACATTATTTTCAGTTGGTATCTAGTATTGCTTGTACACGTTGGTATTGTAAGACACAAGGTTGAGTGGATTTGTTACAGTTTTGACTACACCATTTACTATGTGATCACAGACAAGCTGCCTTAGCTTCCTCTTTTGTAAAATGTTTATAATACTGTACCTTGTTATGAGTTGTGAGAATCAAGGACATATATCAGAGTTGCATAATTTACAGAAGTGCTAGTAATATACAAAGTGATCATTTTTGTATTCTCTTATTCAAAGGTGTGTGTTGGGGGGCTAGTAGAGAGAACAGGAAAGGAGAGGAGTTTGGATTTGCCCATTTTTTTTAGCTATGTGAAAGCTGCGAATTTTGATTTAATTGATCATAAGCCATAGTAAGGGACCCTTACATTGTGGGTTGTGATGAACGTAAGACTATACGAGATTTGCCAGACATAGTCAAGAGAATTACTTTGGTTCCCTGAGCAACTCGTCTCATTTGATACCTTACCTCTCTGGTGCATAGGCTATCAGTTAACATTGACTCATCTTTTAATCACCAGCTCTTTGAATTCTATTATGAGGGACCTGCAGCCTTGATTATCACTCTTTTGTTCAGCATATATATAAAACTGCTTTAGAAAATTGTGAGGCATTTTGGACCTTGATCATTCTATGCAGAAATAGGAACTTGGCTAAAAGTGAGCATGTTATATTAGGTAGAGGGTATATAGATGAGCAGGAGAAATTTTTTTTGTAACAGTATTTGTTGTCCTTGTTCTTATTAATTTCATAACTATTCAGGAATACCTTTTTTCTCTGTAGGAATGCAGAAATTAAAATGATTTCCCCAAGAATAGTATAGTACACTTCAAGGAATTTCATAAATAGAACAATTTTCTGTGAGTTTCCTGAAGTCAGTTTATTAATATATTCAGTTTAATATAAACTTAGTTATGAAACTCGATGCAGAAATACAAAGGCAGTAACTAAGGTAGGGAGGCATGCTGACTTTTTGTTTGTTGTTTTTGTTTTTGAGACGGAGTCTCACTCTGTCACCCAGGCTGGAGTGTAGTGGTGCAACCTCGGCTTACTGCAACCTCCGCCTCCTGGGCTCAAGCAATTATCCCACCTCAGCCTCTCGAGTAGTTGGAAGTATAGGCGTGCACCACCATGCCCAGCTGATGTTTTGTATTTTTAGTAGAGATGGGGTTTCATCATGTTGGCCAGGCTGGTCTCAAACTCCTGACCTCAAGTGATCGCCCACCTTGGCCTCCCAAAGTGCTGGGATTACAGGCATGAACCACCGCGTTTGGCCTGTTGTTTTTGAAACGGGGTTTTGCTCTGTCACCCAGGCTGGAGTGTAGTGGCACACTCATGGCTTAGTGCAACCTCAACTGCCTGGACTCAAGTGATCCTCCCACCGCAGCCTCCCCAGTAGCTGGGACTACAGGCATGCTCCACCACACCCAGCTAATTTCTGTATTTTTTGTAGAACTGGAGTTTTGCCATGTTGCCCAGGCTGGTCTCGAACTCCTGGGCTCAGTCTATCCACCTACCTTGGCCTTCCAAAGTGCTGAGATTACAGGCATCAGCCACCACACCTGGCCCTGATTATTGTTAAGTTGTTCTCTTGCACTTAACAAATGATATTATCACAAAGCACACAATTAAGAAAAAAAAATCAACTAGCATGGGACTGAAATCATCGCCACGTTTAATCTGAAGCCCAAGGAAGACAAACAGCTGTGACCTGGGACCATCATACATGGTGAATGCTGAATCCTGAAGTGGTTCCTTGTGGAAGGGAAGAAGTTTGCTACCTGACATGTCTATAGGAGTTCATCCTTAATATAGATAAATAGAAGGTTTGATAGGAAATATTTCTAGAGCACCTCACTGGGCCAAATGCCTTATGAGAAATTTTTTTTTTTTTTTTTTTTTTGTGAGGTGGAGTCTCGCTCTGTCGCCCGGACTGGAGTGCAGTGTCCGGATCTCAGCTCACTGCAAGCTCCGCCTCCCGGGTTTACGCCATTCTCCTGCCTCAGCCTCCGGAGTAGCTGGGACTACAGGCGCCCGCCACCTGGCCCGGCTAGTTTTTGTATTTTTAGTAGAGACGGGGTTTCACCGTGTTAGCCAGGATGGTCTCGATCTCCTGACCTCGTGATCCGCCCGTCTCGGCCTCCCAAAGTGCTGGGATTACAGGCTTGAGCCACCGCGCCCGGCCCTGAGAAATTTCTTACCTCCTTACGTAACTATATAAAATAGGTGCTATTATTACTATTCTTTCATAGGTGAAGAAACTGGGGGTCTCAGAGTTCCAAGTAACTAGCCCAGGGTGTCAAGGGTAGTAAGTACTAGAACCAAAATTCAAGACCAAGTATTGATTTAATACTACTTTAAACTGCCTTGTCAAAAAGAAGCTGAAAGTGAGGAATAAATAAATGAAAACCCAGGAGAAGAAAATCAGAGGGAAGAGAAAGGTAAGGGATGGTGGGTAGTAAAAATAGGTGTGGAATGCAACAGTGAGAATTAAGGGTTAGCAATCAGTAAAAAAGACTGTTTTATAGTCCATGAAAGAAGAGACGGGAGATGGAGGGGAAAGAAAGATGACTATAGGTTGGTGCAAAAGTAATTGTGATTTTGCCATTACTTTACATGGCAAAACCTGCAGTTATATTTGTACCACCCTAATAAATTTAGCGAACTACTGCTTTGGTCTGGGATGATACTATACTTTTATATACATATTATCCATTGAATCCCCACAGTAAAACCGTAATAGTGATATTTCACTTATAAATGAATAAGTGCAGATTCAAAAGGTTAAACGAGTTGCTCAAATTGAAACTCAGGTCTCTAAGATTGCAGAACTCATGCTTTTATATGATATCCAGTGTACAGTTTAAGAAATAGGGAACTTTTTTATTTGACCTTTTATTATGAAAAATTTCAAATATAGTTCTAAGGTAGAAAAAATAGTAAGATGAACACTCATAATCTGTCACTCATCTTCAACAGTTGTCAACTCACGGCCAATTCTGTTTATCTCTAACTCCCATTCCTTCTTAATCCCATAGATTATTTTGAAGCAAATCCCACGTGTTTTATCCATGAATACTAAGTATGTAGCTCTCATATTTTTATCAGATATAAAATAAATTTTAACGGTAATACCTAATGTCATTAAATATCCAAGTCGTGTTCACATTTTCCTGATCATGTAGGCTTTTTTTTTTTTTTTTCCTCCCCGAGATGAAGTCTTGCTTTGTTGCCCAGACTGGAGTGCTGTGGCATGATTGGGGCTCACTGCAACTTCTGCCTCCCGGGTTCAAGTGATTCTCCTGCCTCAGCCTCCTGAGTAGCTGGGATTACAGGCATGTGCCACCACGCCCAGCTAATTTTTGTGTTTTTAGTAGAGACGGGGTTTTGCCATGTTGGCCAGGCTGGTCTCAAACTCCTGACCTCAAGTGATCTGCCCACCTCGGCCTCCCGGAATGCTGGGATTACAGGCGTGAGCCACTGTGCCTGGCCCCTGTAGGCTTTTTTAATCACAGACTTTTGGTTTGCTTTACATAGCAGTGATCATGCTCTGTTCAACAATGTATCTTGATTTTCTTTTTTTTGAGGCAGGGTCTCACTCTGTCACCCAGGCTGGAGTGCGGTAGTGCAGTCTTGGCTCACTGCAACTTCTACCTCCCAGGTTCAAGTGATTCTAGTGCCTCAGCCTCCCAAGTAGCTGAGACTACAGATGCTTGCCACCACACCTGTCTAATTTTTGTATTTTTTGGTAGAGATGGGGGTTTGTTTCACTGGGTTGGCCAGGCTGGTCTCGAACTCCTGGCCTTAAGTGATCCACCTTCCGTGGCCTTCCAAAGTGCTGGGATTACAGGCATAAGCCACCATGTCCGGACCTGATTTTCTAAATAGCAGTTTAACATAAGCATTATCTTATATTTTATTTCAACTTTGTAAATTAATTTAGACTTGAATGCATTCTTTTATTATCTTTAAACATTTCACTGCTTTATTGCTTTTACTGGGGTAAAAAGTTTGTCTCTATGAAAAGTTGTAAGTTTAATAACATGCTGTATTTTAAAATACCTTAGTTTTTTTGAAAGAAGATTCTATGTCGTGAAAAGGTGGGGCAGGGAATACTCCAAAACCTTAGATGAGGCCAACATGAACTCATTTTCCAAATAGACAATAATCTCAGTAATTACCCCCGACTTATATAAGCTATCTGGGTTATTTTTAATTTTTCTTTTTCTCATTTGTTTGTCATTGATTACTTCCCTTTCCCCAGTCCCAGATTAGGATGCCTACCTTAATGATAGATTAATAGTAAAGTACATATTATTCTCTTATCCCATCAGCCTAATTTAGCTTTTGTAAATGCAGTTAGGAATAACAATAACATAACTTCTGCCAAATATGGTTAACATTGTTAGTCGGGAACATTTAAATATAACTTTATTCCTAAAAGAGCATGGGCCTGGATGTGAGTATACCTGTGTTTTTAGACTCAGGTGTAATTAGATTATTTCTCATCAGTAAAATGAAAGGATTTAAATATTTGGGTGTCTGTGGAACTACCTTTCATATCTAACATCCTGTGGAATAAATTAGTATTTGTGTGTGTTTTGCTTTAGTTATTTTCAAATTTTAATGGTAATCTTCAAATTGAGTTTTTCCTTTTTAAATTTTTCTTATTTTTCTTTTTTTATGTCATAAATGTCTCAGCATCTTTTTTAACTTATTAAATGATGTTAAGAAAATTATGTTAAATATTAGGCAATTTTAGATTTAATACAGTTGTCTCTAAAAATAGAATCTGCAGGAAACTCTCAGTTCACAGAAGAAAAAAGGATTGAAGATGGAATCAACCAGTTGATAGTTTACAAATTAGACTGAGATCTGGAGCTATTCATTATAATGACTTAAAGATTAATGAGATCCAGATAGTATCTTTTCTAAGACTTAAGGCTCCTGTGGTCTTAGAAAAGAGAAAACTGAGCATATAATAACTTAAGAATTTTTAAAAATAGAATATGATTGTAATAGAGCAGACTAACAACACCTTAATATATTTCTTCTAGAAACTTCTGAAATTTTTCAGAAAAATTTAAGTATTGTAGTATAATTAAAAGTATGCCATTTTAAAGTATATTTCATGTCATTAAATAGGTTCTTTATTTCAGTGGAGATATACTAAGTGCCAGTTTATGTGCCAGGCATTTTGTTAAGTACCAGGAATTTAAGCTGAACAGTAATAATAACTAATGTCTATTGAGTGTTTGCTGGCATGGTACTAAGTGCTTTTCATTATTCAATGCAATTCTTGTAACAGCACTGTGAGGTAGGTGTAACTATTATCCTCCTTTTGCCTTTGAGGAAACCGAGGCTCAGATTTTGGTCAAGGTCAGAAGTTTGCTCAAGGTTATATTGCTGGGAAGTGGCACAGTAGGATTCCAAGCCAAGCTATCTAGCTCCAGAGTCTGTTCTTAATCTCTACTCTATATGGCCAATAAATGTAAGCCTTCTTTTCTCAGGCAACTCACAATTTAGTTGGGAGGAGGGGATCTTTCAGGAGAACTAGAAAGATGGAGACAGATACATAAATAGTATGGCTAGTAGCAAAACAGAGCGTACATAAAGTGTTTTTAGAACACAGGTGAGGAAACAATTACTAGATGGTAGAGGAGAGGGATAGGTTACAGAGAGGAGGCGACTGAAGTAGAACTTCAGGAGTGAAAAGCTTACCACATAGGGCTAGGCTATGTATGGCATCCGAGTGTTTAGCAGGTACAGTTTCTCAGGAGAAATAATACGGTAGTACTAACCTTGGTGAACATAGAGGAGTCTTGTGTATGAATTGTCCTTTTAATGTAATATCAATTGAAGTGTCTAAGTAAAATTGAAAATTTGAAATTTAGATTCATAATTTACCAATACAGAAAATGAAGAGTATTTTGAACCATTGTACTTTGTTTTCTTTCTGGCTTATACTTAGTTTTGTATTAGTGTGCAATAGTTTGCATGATAATGTATGCCATAAAAGGTATGACTAATTGAGGTTTTGAAAATTATATTTTTAATGCAGCAGGGGGAACTCATTGTTTGAAGGAGTACTGGCTCTGAAGCATAATAAATGAAGAAACATTTTGAAAATGATCACTCACTGAGTTATCTAGTTTATATATTTGGTGTAGGAGAATTTGAAGAGAACATTTATGTTTGCTAGTTCCTGATGTCATAGAGCCGAAACTTTCTGACTGAAAGCATAAACCATATAGGACTTTCAATTGCCCGTTTATAGCTGCTCGTTCCACTCTCTCCCTTAGAAAGGATATAGTGTTGTGTGTATTCCTGAGCCTGAAATATGACTGCAGTATCTGAGTATCTAACTTTGACTGGTCTCTCTATTATCAAGTAAGCCTATTTGTTAAACAGATGAGATGGTATTTGAGGTAACTGTTAAAGAATAGTTTAGCTTTAGACATAGGGAGATGGGATAGGAGCATACTGTGGGTAGGAGAAATCAGAGGAACAGAATGAGGGTCTTGTAGGATCTTCAGGGATTCAGTGAGGAAGCCAGTTTGAAATAATAATACTTGGGCATAAAGAAAAGAAGAAAACCAGAATTTGTGTGCTTATAACAGCCACGAACTTGACTAGGTGTATCACATGTGTGAACTCTAAATCTTTGTAATAGTCCTGTGAGGTAGCTGTTTATTTACAACAACAAAAAGTAGAGGCTTTGTTTTTGGTTTAAGAAAGTACTCTTTTTAAGAAAAGGAAACAATTTCAAAAATTACAACATTCTCAGCAATCAATGAAAACCTAAACCAAGCCAATGAGGAACACAGAACAACAGAAGAGACATTTTAACGGTAAATGGATGGAGGGGAACGGGGATAGAACTAATTGGTTGTGAGGAGGAGTAAAAGGTAACCTCCACGCTTCCAAGTCTCTTTGAAATTGGTGGTGCCAGTAGGAGAAAGCAGGAGAGGAGGGTGCAAGTTTGAAGCAAGAGTGTTTAATTCATTTTTAGGTACCAATATATGAACTGTGATAAAAGCAACAGCAAGTGATGTTGCTCAGGGAAGTTAGAGAAAGGAAACAGGAAGACAGAAACCACGTTGTTTTAGTATACAGAACAATTTTTCTAATTCTTCATTCTGGAAAATTTCACTTAAGAGTCAAGAAAATAGTTCAGTAAATGCTGCTGCCTGCCCCTTCACCCCCTCCCTCATCCTGCTTTGTAGCCGGTAATTAACTTAGGGCCACTCTTGTTCATCTATATCTTGCCACACACCTCTCCCCCGATTATTTCGAAACAAATTTATGTGTAACATCAATATGTCTTTTTAAAAAAAGTATAATCCCACTATCAAAGCTTTAAAAAGTAATCATTCTTTAACATCTAGCTTAGGATCATTTTTTCATATCCCCAAATTAGAAAACATCAAGGTGTAGATTCTCAGAAATGACTATTTCATAGTGTTCCTTATAATAAACTAGCATGGATTTTTATTAGAACAGAGAGAGAGTCATTGATCTTTTAACCACGTGGACTTGTTTACCCCTTCCTTCTGAAATATTGTGACTAATACGGGTCTTTCTTGGAGGACTAGGATGAGAAAGTTTGAGAGCCATCAAACTGCACTGGGAAGGTCATTCCCATTATTATCGATTTCCACTCTCTCTAGGACTCCAAGTCAGTATTAATAGAATTGCTGAACAATTTTATTGAGTTCTTTATATTTTACTCAGCATCATAACCTAGACAAAATAGTTTGGAAGACAAGAGGTACTGATTTAGATATCTAAAGTAAACTTAATAGAGAGCCCATGATTAACACTAGAATTTACTTTTTGTAAACCATTAAAAGTGAGATACTGTGATTTTATAGAAATTATACAGCTTTACAATGCAGATTAGGAAATGTGTTTTAGTAAAAGTGGCATTGTATTAGGACTTACTACAACCCCACTCCTGTGGCTCCACCCAGAAGCAATTTGGCACACTGGAGGACAGCTTCAACCCCCTATGAGTTCATCTCTGCCCCAACCAATCAGCCACAAGCACCTCTTACCTGGCCACCCCACTCCTTCCCCCAAACTGCCTTTGAAAAACCCCTCACCTACGAGCTTTGAATGAAGTAATTTGGGTACACATTTTATCTCCCCTGTGTTGTGGCCAGCCTTGTGTCTATTAAACCCTTTCTCTACTACAGTGCCACCATGGTCTGTCTTTATGCCGTGGGCAGGAAGAACCCCTCAGGTGGTTACAATACCTTGTAGTTTAAGAGATGCTGGCACATGAATTAGTTTTACTTCACCCTCTCATAGGTAACAAAAAGCATGTATTATTCCCCTCTTCCCTTTTTGAACAAGAAAATGAAGTTTAAGGAGATAAAAGACTTTTCCAATATCACCTGCTTTATCAATGATGAAGTTGGGACAACAATCTGTATTTATATATGATTCTAAGTTTTGTGTTCTTTTGTCTTCTTTTTTGTGTTCTTTTTTGTCTCCTTGACAAATCCTCATCTAACCTTTGCTTTAATATTTCTAGAGATAGAGGCTTGCTACTACATAATGAGAAAGCCATGTCCTTTTTTCACTAGCTCTAATTGTTACAAAGTTTTCTCATATTGATCTGAAAACTCGAGCAGATTTATCACTTGAGCAAGAACATGAAAGCTCAACTACAGTTAACAGTAGATCTAGACCTCTGCATATTTTTACATTGGGTTTGTAGTAAAACCTTTCTCTCTAAAGATCACAGTGTTTGCAAACAGTTTTACTGCTGCCATGTGATAGAGATGTCACCAGCTGGTATTCAGCATGCTTATAGAGCAAACTTGAAGAGACATCTTAAAATAAAACATATTTTAGATGTTACAAAAGGTTCTCTCAGATCTACACAGGAGAATTTAAATATATATTTTAAGTGTTAGTAAAGTAATGCACATTTAAAAATTGAACACGCCAAGTATAGTGGCTCACTCCTAGAATCCCAGCACTTTGGGAGGCCAAAGCAGGAGGATTGCTTGGACCCAGGAATTCAAGACCAGCCTGAGTAATATAGCAAGACCCCACCTCTACAAAAAATAAGTGGGTGTGGTGGCCTGCATCTGTAGTGCCAGCTACTTGGGATGCTGAGGCAAAAGGATTGCTTGAGCCCAGGAAGTCAAGGCTGTAGTGAACCATGATCACACCACTGCGTTCCAGCCTGGGCAATAGAGTAAGACCCCGTCTTCAAAAAAAGAAAAAAACATGTTTTTTCTTTACCCTTTTATTAAAATATAATTCACCACCTGAAAAGTGTACTAATCAGAAAATTCAGCTCCATGATTGTCTACAAAGTGAACAAACTCATGAAATCAGCATTCAAAACAAGCAACAGAGTATCACCAGCAACCAAGAAGCTCCTTATGTGCTACCTAGTCACTTACCTTACCCTCCTCTGCCTAAAAGTAACTACTATCCTGATTTCTAACACTATTTTTAGATTTTTTTGTGTTTGTTTTTTGCCTGATTTTGAACTTTGTATAAATTGAATCATACGGTATATACTCATTTTTGTTGTCTTTAGCTCAAGAGTAGTTTGTGAGATTAATCCATGTTGTTGCATATAGGTACACTTTGTTCATTATATTTGCTGTGGAGTATTCCACTGTGTGAATGTATTTCAGTCTGTCCATTTTTGTTGATGGGCAATGTTGTTATGAATATTCTTATATATGCCTTTTGGTGAACATTTGTGCACATTTCTCTTGGGTATATCAAGGAGTAGGATTGCAGAGTCATAGGATGGATCTCTACAGCCTTTGTAGATATTACTACAATTTTCAAAGTAGTTTTAATAGTTGAAACCAGCAGTTTCACATCCTCTCCAACATTTGGCATTGTTTGTCCTTTCATTTTACTTAATGCATGTAACTTAAAAATCAAAACAGAAGAACTTATAATGAAAATCAGCACTTGCCTCCCTAAACCCTTTACTTTTCTGCCCTAAACTAGACTGTTCAGAAGCAATCGTTTCTAACTATATATTCTCGCTTTGTCACCCAGGCTGGAGTACATTGTGGCACAATCTCTGCTCACTGCAAGCTCTGCCTCCCAGGTTCATGCCATTCTCCTGCCTCAGCCTCCCGAGTAGCTGGGACTACAGGCACCTGCCACTGTGCCCAGCTAATTTTTTTTGTGTTTTTAGTAGAGACGGGGTTTCACTGTGTTAGCCAGAATGGTATTGATCTCCTAACCTTGTGATCTGCCCGCCTCGGCCTCCCAAAGTTCTGGGATCACAGGCATGAGCCACTGTGCCCGGCCTATATATTTCTATTTTTAACAACTTTTAAGAGTCATTGGTTAAGAGCACAGATTCTGGGGCCGGGCGTAGTGCCTCACACCTGTAATCCCAGCACTTTGGGAGGCCGAGGCAGGTGGATCATGAGATCAGGGGTTCAATACCAGCCTGGCCAACATAGTGAAACCCCATCTCTACTAAAAATACAAAAATTAACTGAGCGTGGTGGCGGGCACCCGTAATTCCAGCTACTTGGGAGGCTGAGGCAGGAGAATAGCTTGAATCCGGGAAGCAGAGGTTGCAGTGAGCTAAGATCATGCCATTGCACTCCAGCCTGGGACAGAGCAAGACTCCGTCTAAAAAAAAAATTAAAAAAAAAAAAACCCACAGATTCTGGAGCTAGACTGTAGACTACCTAGATTCTTATTTTGGTTCTACAACTTGCTAGCTGTGTTTCCATGAGCAAGTTACTTAACCTCTCTGCGTCTTAGTTCCCTCATCTGCAAAATGGGGCTAACTATAGTGCCTATCTCATAAGAATTGTTTTGGGAATTAAGTTAATATAATGCCTTTCACATGCTAAGTATGTAATAAGTGTTAGCTATACTAACAATAATGGTGTTACCTCTGTATTACTAAACAGTATCATATAACTCTTCTTGAGTCAGAAGCTTTAGACAGTGACTATTGATTGGCTTCAGATGATAAAGGATTTCGCTAAGTAATATCCTCTCTCACCTTCTCTTTTGCCTTTTTTTGGATATAGTTATATTACTATTTTCCATTCATTCACTGACCTACATCTTTTTTTTTTTTCTTTTGAGACTGGGTCTTACTCTGTCATTCAGGCTGAAGTGCAGAGTTGTGATCTCAGCTTACTGCAGCTTCGATCTCCCAGGCTCAAGTGATCCTCCTGCCTCAGCCTCCAGTGTAGCTGGAACTACAGGGGCACACCACCATGCCCAGCTGATTTTTGTATTTTTTTGTAGAAATGGGGTTTGGCTATGTTGCCCAGGCTGGTCACGAACTCCTGAGCTCAAGCAAGTCGCCTGTCTCAGCCTCCCAAAGTGTTGGGATTTACAGGCATGAGCCACCACACCTAGCCATCCTTATTTTTATATAATTGATAACATGTTCTGTTTATAGTTAAGTCTTCCTTGGTCTGTGTTTTTACATTATTATGTCTATATAAGTACTGTTTATCTACACAACTGTCTTACATGCAGATTATGTTTCCTTCTCTATATTCCTGTTTCTTAACCTTAGTGCCATTCAAAGCAATATTTTTTTTCTTACCAAATTGCCTTACTCAGATTTTCAGAGTATTCCTTTCCCTTCTCATTCCTTCTGCCTCTCCTATTTATTTCCTCTTATTTCTCGAAGATTTCTTTCCTGGAGCTTTCATCACCTGCCCCAAATGGGTTTTCTCTTGGCTTGTCACATACCAGTCATCTGGGTTTAGGACATCATTGCTCTCTTGACTTAGATCCACTGTTTTTGGATCACTTTCTTCAGTCTTGCTTTATGCCTTTATTTTGTGGGCATGTATATTCATGTAACTTTTTAATAAAAGGATGTAGTCTTCAGCAAGCTTTTTGTTCTCCCTGAACTATGTGAAATGAGAAAATGATTTGAGATTCTTGCCTTAACATGTTATTGTGGGGATCAAATATAGTAATGTATGTAAAACTGTGAGCCTCCTTTGTCGGGCTCCTTCAGACTTGGTTTAGAACTTGTATTCCAGCAGAAAACAGGGTGGTAATCAACTCAGTCAAGGGACTGTAGATCAAGCTCCGGAGTTACATATGAGTTTTGTTATGGACTGAATTGTGCTCCCCTCAAAAATTAATAAAATATGTTGAAGCCCCAACCCTCAATGCAACTCTATTTGGGATAGGGCCTTTAACGAGGTGATCCGGGTTAATTAAATGAGATCGTAAAGATGAGCAGTAATCCGATAAAACCGGTTTCCTTATAAGAAGAGGGAGAGAGAACAGGAATATGCACATGGAGAAAAGGCTGTGAGAAGACACAGTGAGAAGGCAGCCATCACCAAGCCAAGGAGAAAGGCCTCACCAAAACCCAACCCTGTCTGTACCCTGATCTTCGACTTCCAGCCTCCAGAGCCACTCAGAGTTCTGTTGTGGAAGCCATCGCAGATTAACGCAAGTTCCAGTTTTGGCTCTAGCATTTATTAGGTGTGAGATCTCAAGACTGTTTCCTTATGTACAGTGTGCTGATACCTAGTTTGGAGGTTGTAAGGATTAAGTGAGCAAATAAAGTGCTTTGTACAGTCAGTATCTGGTTTGGTAGCCATTTAATAAATGTTTGTTTTTTGTAAGCATTAAAAGGGACTATAATTTGTTTTAACGGAGCAGTGCCACTTTATGATTTTATTATTTTATCAGGTAATTCTAACCAAACATTTATACATCAAAGCAGTGACAAGAAAAATTATTTCTGGGTAGTGGGGTTGTTGGTTTTCGTTTTAACAGCTAGGTTGAAATGTAATTCATATGCCGTACAGTTCACCTGTTTAAGCTTACAATTTAATTGGCTTTTAGTATATTCACATATATGTGCAGCCATCACCACAGTCAGTTTTAGAACATTTTTATCACCTCAGAAAGAAAACCCATAACCTTTAGCTGTCACCCTCCTAATCCCTCACCTACCCCAGGCCTAAATAACCTCTCATGTACTTTTCTGTCTTTATAAATTTTTCTATTCTGGATTTTCATATGAATGGAACTGTATAATATCTGACCCTTGTGGCTTCAGGACATACTGGCTGCGTGTTTTATTTCTTGGAATATTTTTTTCTACTCTTGCCTCTTTTCTCTCCTTCTGGTTCTCCCATTATGTGTTTCACTAGTTCTTATTCCAGTTCGTACCTACTGTTATGAGTCCCTCTGTAATTTTTTAATTTCACTTATTATACTTGTTGACTACAGAATTTCCTTTTTTTTTTTTTTTTTGGTCCACAAAAAGAGTCAAACTGTAAAATATTTGAAGTTACTTATTCTGAGTCAAATAGGAGTGATGTGGCCTGCGACACAGCTCTCAGGAGGTCTTGCGAACATGTGCCCAAGGTGATCAGGGGTGCAGCTTGGTTTTATACATTTCAGGGAGACATGAGACTTCAATCAAATACATTTAAGAAATATATTGATTTGATCCAGAAAGGCAGGACAACTCGAGGGAGGCGTCTTCCAACTTACAGGTAGATTTTAAAATTTTCTGGTTGATGGTTGAGTTTATCTAAAACCTGGGATCAATAGAAAGGAATGTCTGGATTAAGATCAAGAATTGTGGAGACCAACGTTATTTATTGCAGAGGAAGCCTTCAGGTAGTAGGCTTCAGAGAGAACAGGTTGTAAAACGTTTCTTATCAGACTTAAAGCAGGTAGTAGGCTTCAGAGAGAATAGGTTGTAAAACGTTTCTTATCAGACTTAAAGTCTGTGTCCATGTTAATGCTGGAGGGGTATGATGAGGCCTGTCCTGTCTGTGTTGATGTTAATGAAATGGCTCCATTGTCTGGGGTATATACCCTGGTTCTTGGTCTGGTGGAGAAAGAACTCAGGACATGGACACACAAGAGGGGTGGGTTTAGAAGAGGAAAGTTTAATAGAAAAAGAAAAGAGAGAGAAAAAGCTTCCTCATGCTGAGAAAGCGGGTTGCCCAAAAGAGGGTCTCTGATTTACGGTGGAAAGCAATCAGTTTTGTACAGAGGCTTGAGGGGGTAGTGATTGATTTACATAGGGCTCAGGGGATTGGGTTGACCAGGTATGCTACTTACTTAGTCCCTAAAAGACTGACCCTCTCACCCTAGTCTTTTATTATACAAATGAGGCCTCCACCTGGCAGCAGCCACGATGCCTGTACATGGTTTTACCAGGAGGCTGCCATGAGACCCTAAAAGTGGTGACAAGGAAAAGAGGGCAGGAGAGAAGGAAAAGAGGGCAGGAAACACCATATTGAATGTACCTGGCTTCCAGGTACAGCTGCATTTATGTATAAAATCTCCTAGTTTGTATATTATACCTGACTTCTGTGGCTGCTTTCTGTTAGAGAAGAAATGGTTTGGGAGCTGCTTTTTATTAAAGGAAAATTCCACTGAGAATTTTCACCCTTTCTAACTGCCTAAAAATTACTTATGAATAACTTCTGTATTATTAGTGCTGGAAGGGTGTAATGAGGCATCTCTGGCATGTCCGATTCCCATTTGCCATCGTGGCTTGAACCATTCTTTTAGATTAAATTTTAAGAGTGCCCTGGCTGAGGAGGAAGTCCAATCAGATGGTTGGGGGGGCCTTAGAATTTTATTTTTGGTTCATAGTTTATTTTTTTTTTTTTTTACAATTCCTGTCTCTTTATTGGTATGCTTTATTTAATGTAACATTGTCATAATACCTCCCTATAGTGGTTTTTTTTTTTTTTTTTTGGACAGAGTTTCGCGCTTGTTGCCCAGGCTGGAGTGCGATCTCAGTTCACTTCTACCTCCGCCTCCCAGGTTCAAGCGATTCTCCTATCTCAGCCTCCCGAGTATCTGGGATTACAGGCATGTGACACCACGCCTGGGTTAATTTTTATATTTTTAGTAGAGACAGGATTTCATCATATTGGTCAGGCTGGTCTCGAACTCCTGACCTCAGGTGATCTGCCCGCCTCAGCCTCCCAAAATGCTGGGATTACAGGCATGAGCCACCACGCCTGGCCGAACCCCAATAGCCGAACCCCCCCTCTAGTTATTTAATCATGTCTTGTTCCATGAACATATTTATGGAGACAAATTTAACATCGACACAGACTTTAAGTCTGATAAGAAACGTTTTACAACCTATTCTCTGAAGCCTACTACCTGAAGGCTTCCTCTGTAAATAAGAACTTTGGTCTCCACAAATTTTGAGTCTTTTTCTGTTAAGTCTAACATCTGGTCCCTCTCACAGGTAGTGTGTGTGTGTTTTTTTTGTTTTGTTTTGTTTTGTTTTTGTTTTTTGCTGTATAGGTCGTACTTTTCTGTTTCTTTGTATGTCTCAAAACTTTTTCTTGCAAACCAGACACTTTAGATAATATATTGTAGCAACCTTAGATACTGGTCTCCCCTTACCCAGAGCTTGATAATTTGCTTATCTGTTTTTAGGTTGGCTGCCTGGATTATTTTAGTACAGTACACCCACCCAACTCACCCCCTCCCCACCACTAGTGTTAACTCTCTTGTTGCTTTTAATAGCACCCAGGGGTGTAACTTGTTCTACAAACTGTCCCAATCAAGTTGTGCCTCCTTCAGGAATAGTTTCCTTGGTTAAGTGTTTGATACTTGCTCTCACCCTAGGAGGGCTCCTCCCAGCTATCTTATTTCCTGTTTCTCTACTAGGAGCACAGCAGCCTGCAGCCTAGGATATGTCTTCCTTAAATCCTTGAAGGAAGACATGCGCTTTTCACCACCACCTCCATTGTTCTTGATAGTACCTTTAGGTTTGAGCTTCTTCACAGACTATTGTAAATGAAATTAATTCCTTTGGGAAGAGATTGGGAGAATCTGTTTTCTGACCTGCCTCTCCCTCTCCTTTTCCCCTTAGCGAAATAATCAGAACCAGGTCTCTGGAGCCAGGGGTGAAGATGGCCATAGGCTTCTCTCTAGGTGATACCACAACTATAGGAGCTGAGTGCTAGATTGGGCATGGAGTAGCCTGAGGTCCTCTTGGCTTGCCTTTTCCGCTATGGAACCACTTCCTCATGAGCCAGTGCAAGACAGTCAGGGCTCCAGTATTCTCAATGTTCTGTGCCCAAGGTAGACCCTCCATTCCATGAGTGGGGGCTGGGTCAATGAAGGAAGCCCCCCCACCGTTGACCGAACTTGCCTGGAAGTAACAGGTGACTGGAGGCTGGATGAGAAGTGTTCCTATCCTCCTCCTCCTCCTCCTCCTCCTCCTCCCAGGGAGAAAGCTCACCAAATGAGAGCTGTGGGATGAGGGAGCCCTGTGTTCATGGCAGTAGAAGTCTAGCGTGGAGTGGCCTGGCGCGGTGGCTCACACCTGTAATCCCAGCACTTTGGGAGACTGACACAGGCGGATCACAAGGTCAGGAGATTGAGATCATCCTGGCTAACACGGTGAAACCCCGTCTCTGCTAAAAATACAAAAAAATAGCTGGGTGTGGTGACGGGCGCCTGTAGTCCCAGCTACTCGGGAGGCTGAGGCAGGAGAATAGCGTGAACCTGGGAGGCGGAGCTTGCAGTGAACCAAGATCATGCCACTGCACTCCAGCCTGGGTGACAGATCAAGACTCCGTCTCAAAAAATAAAAATAAAAAATAAAAAATAAGTCTAGCGTGTAGTCTCTGCCACCCTGAGCTTGTTGGGGAAACAGGGTTCAAACACTACAGACTTGACTTTCTTGTCAAATTTTCGTAGATTTTCTTAAGTAGATTTTAAAACTTTGCTGTTTGCTCTTAAGACCATTTCCAGAGACTGTAAATGTTTTGGTTTAAAATAATTTTCACCAGTTTCACTGGGGAGCAGATCAGCAGGGCTCTTCATACTGTCATCCTTAAAGTCGATCTTCCTAGTTTGGGTTTTTAAGTTTTCTACAGGAGGAAGTACAGGTAGTTTGTTAAGACTATTTTTGGGGGAAGCCTGAGTGAAAAAACTGACATTTTTGAGTTAATAGGTTCATTAGGAAATAAAGACTAATGGATTTTGAAGAAAGATCATATGATGGAATAGGAAGATAAAAGAAAGTGATAGAGGTAGCCTGCTTCATTGTTTGGATTCTTTATGGGTTTGGGATACTTAAAGACTTGGACTTAAAAGTTCTGAAAACCAAATGTTCTTAGAGAATTTTAATGTGTGGATTCTATTTATTGGCTTGCCGAACATGTTCATGCTTTATCCCACCGTATAGTATATTCATTTAAAATGGAAGACATTGTTCTGATTTCAAATTATTTTTGTGCATAAACGCTCTTAGCAAAACCCCCTGTTAGACTTTATTCCATATAACATTCAACTCATACTCCTGTGAGAAATTTTTTAATTGAATTTTGACTTTATATTTGACAAGAAAAGCTGGTTCTTAGAGCAGTTGTGATTTAGCTAACTTGGATTATTAAATTCCAAGTTTCTAGTATATATGATGATTATAATTTTTTGCAAAGTAACAGAGGTATATGTTTTTCAGGAGTCATAAGGACTGTGTTAAAAGCACCCAGCTACAATATTATATTGATATAAATTTAGCTACTATTTTTTTTCCCTCTAAAAATTTGGTGCCAGTCTGTCTGAATCAAATGACTTCAAATGCAAATTAGTGTTTTAGTTGGGAGAAACTGAGGGGGCTTTCTGCTTTCCATACTAATTTAGAAACAGGAGAAAAGCAATGAGCATTGCCTGTGTCCCTACTTAACGTTTCCTTAAATTTTTTTTCTTTAATCTTATTTACTGGGAAAGCATAAAACAGCATTTAACCCCCTCTATTACTATCTTTCAGTATAAACTATAGTAGGCTATTGATATTTTCTAAGTGTTTATTTCACTTTTAGTGTTAACTGTTTGTAAATCAGTGTAACACATACTCAGATCCTGATAATGTGTGAAACATCCTGTCAGGTATGTGATGGATGCAGAGAATTGTGAGACTAAGTCATATTTGACATTTTAAGGCATAAATGCACAGCAGTTTAGAAGACTGCAAGATAGAGAAGAAAGCAGCATGTATGGCAGAGTGTGAAAGAGGGGAGGATTTGAAGAGGCTTTGAGGAATCTGGGAAAACCTCCAGTTGGTATGAAAGGCCTGAAGGCAGGAATATTCATTGTGTCTTCTGGGCATATGAGGTGACTTTCTAGATTGGAATGTTTATATTAAGGTAATACGTGATTAGAAAGATTAATTGTGGGCTGGATGTGGTGGCTCAGGCCTGTAATCCCAGCACTTTGGAAGGCCATGTGGGAGGCCGAGGCGGGCAGATCACTTGAGGTCAGTAGTTCAAGACTGGTCTGGCCAACATGGCAAAACCCCATCTCTACTAAAAATACAAAAATCATCCAGGTGTACTGGTGCATGCCTGTAATCCCAGCCACTTGGGAGGCTGAGGCAAGAGAATACCTTGAACCAAGGAGGCAGAGGTTGCAGTGAGCCAAGACCGTGCCACTGCACTCCAAGCTTGGGCGACAGAGTAAGACCCTGTCTCAAGAAAAAGTAAAAATAAAAAAGGAAGATTAATTGTGGTGGACCTTAAATGTAAAACCAAGAACTTGTGACCATGTATGTGTCTATATCTGTGTGTGTGGTCAGTAAGAAGTCACTAAAACTTTCTGAGCAAGTAGATATCATGGCAAGTGACAATGTGTAGGGTGAATTGAAAACCACAGGGCTTTAAGCCCAATTTTCTTTCATTTTCTTTTTCTTTAGCTTTAATGGAGGAGTATGATTTGTGTTTGAAATTACAAGTTTTTTAAAACCTACAGTTTATAACTCAGCACAAACTTCTCCATAAAAACAACAATATTAGTGATGAGCATATGAATGCCTGAATAATTCATAGGTAAACTGAGGTTTTATGTAGTTGAACTTTGGAATCAGACTACCTTGAATTCTGGTTTTGCCATTCACTTTGTAAAACTGAACAAACTTGTTAACCTTCCTAAGCTTCATTCTTTTCATCTGGCGAGAGGAGCCAATAATATTGCCCTCTTCAGGGTTGTGAGCATTAAATAAGATAATGCATGTATAAAGCACTTAGCATACTGCCTGGCAATTAGTAAACATCTCTGATGAATACCTCTGCTGTGTTAATTGTTGTTAATGTTGCTATTACAGTGATCTTTATCATGTACTAATCACTGTCTATTATAGACAGCTCTCTGTATTTGTGGGTTCCACATTCATGGGTTCCACATCCATGGATTCAAACAACTGTGGATTGAAAATATTTTTTAAAAATTTCATCTACACTGAACATGTACAGACTTTTTTCCTTGTCATTATTCTCTGAACAATATAGTCTTAACAACTATTTACATAGCATTTACATTGCATTAGTTATTATAGGTAATCTAGAGATGATTCAAAACATATTGGAGAATGTGCATAATACATATACTGGGCCATTTTATATTACAGACTTGAGCATCCTTGGATTTTGGTATCCTTGGGAAGTACTGGAACCAATCCCCCATGGATACTAAGGGGACTGTATATTATTTCCATGAAACATGCATTCTGAATTTTGATCTTGTACTGTAGGAACACTTTCCATCAGGTTCACAGTCTCTCTCCTGCCTCACCTAAACTTCATGGCCTACTTGCTGCCTCTAGATTTTTCTTTTTTTTGTTCTCTCTTGCCTTATCAATGGGAGCATACCAAAAAACCAAGACTTATGGGTGCCATAGCGAAGGCACCATTTGCTGCCAGTTATGGGGGAGTGTGGTAAGCTTTGATTTTGTAGAGCACATGTAGTATTAGGTGTTCATTTTGCTTTGTGTTTTTGTACAGGTGGGTTTTGTTATGCTTTAAACTGTGGTGTTTATTATTCAGACATTTAGACTTATCTTTACTTTTGTCAGGTTTAAGCCGTTTTTTCCATACCAGACCTTGCAAGGATTTGAAGAAGATGAAGAGCATATCCATATACAACAATGGGCACTTACTGAAGGCCGTCTTAAAGTTACATTGTTAGAATGTAGCAGGTATGTTCTTTGTTTTGTCATTACTAAGTTATGGGGAAAACAGTGCAGTGAAAATGTTCCTAAGCAGTATTTGTGTTGTGTGTTCATTTAAATTGTATTATTTGCCTGTAAATTCTTTAACTGTAAATTTAATATCATAAAAGTAGTCCTGGCCGGGCGCGGTGGCTCAAGCCTGTAATCCCAGCACTTTGGGAGGCCGAGACGGGTGGATCACGAGGTCAGGAAATCGAGACCATCCTGGCTAACACGGTGAAACCCCGTCTCTACTAAAAAATACAAAAAAACTAGCCGGGCGAGGTGGCGGGCGCCTGTAGTCCCAGCTACTCGGGAGACTGAGGCAGGAGAATGGCGTGAACCTGGGAGGCGGAGCTTGCAGTGAGCTGAGATCCAGCCACTGCACTCCAGCCTGGGCGACAGAGTGAGACTCCGTCTCAAAAAAAAAAAAAAAAGTAGTCCTTTCTGACTTTAACAAATATAAATCATATTTTAGAAAGTGCTTTAATGGAGGGAGGGGCATTTATTCTGTAGTCATTCCAACACTCTTTAGATGCATAATGCTCTGTTGGCTTATTTTTAACTTATTCTACCTACTGGGGAGCTGTTCCTATGTTAAAGAGAAAATTACTCAATGATACTTGTTAAAGCACAGTAAGGAAGTCTTTATTCAGGACCGTTGTGATAAGTATAGCAGCCACTGCAGTGAGATCTTGAAGTGGGTGACAGATTGGGCTCAACTCTGAATACAGCATGGGCAGGTGGAAATTTATAGCCAAGAAGCAATGTGGGATCAGTGGATTGAAACTTACTAAGAGGAAACATCAAGGGTAAAGGGGATTCTGGCTAAACCAACCTAGCAGGATTCTTGCTAAAAAAGTCCAGGGTGATCAGACATCATGGAGGATGGTAAAGGACAATCAGATATAAAGAATAGGGGTTTCTTGCTAAACTGACTTAGCAGAGTTCTTTGCTAAAACTGGACAGATGGGCCTAGCAGAAGGTTCAAAAACCTCAACAAAGTTTGGCCTGGCAAAGAATCTTTGTCACCTAGCAAAACGGTTTTGAGAATTGTTTGTGATAATTGGAAACACTCAGGAAAGCTGCAAAACTAGACTTTGAACCACTGTGGCTTTTTAGCGTTTTAGAACTGGAAGAGATCTCAGAAATAATCTTGCCTACCCTCCTTGTTTTACTTTGCCAGCACCAAAGTTTAAGCTATATTCATATCTTGCTTGAACTACTTACTATACTAGCCTTCATATCTCCTAGTCTGCTGGTCCCCAAAATAACAACCAGCATGATCTTTTCAAAATGCAAATCTAATTGTCAGTCTCCTACTTAAAACTCTTTAACCGCTTCCTCATTACTCTTAGGATGTGAACCCAAATCCTCACCATGACACACAGGTTCCTCTTAACTCTCTAGCTTCAGTCTCACCATCCTCCACCCAGCCCCTCATTCATAGTGCTTCAGCTACATAGGCCTTCCCAAGGCAAGGGGTTGGCAGACTTTTTCTCTAAGGGGCCAGATAGTACATTTTAGGCTGTGATTCACATGGTCTCTGTTGCAGCTATACAACTCTGCCTTGCAGTACAGAAGCAGTCACAGATAATGTGTAAATGAATGAATGTGGCTGTGTGCCAGTAAAACTTTGTATATGAATTTCATAATTTTCATATGGTATAAAATATTCTTTTGATACTTTTCAACCATTTAAAAACATAAAAACCACTGGTAGCCCACAGGTTATACAAAACAGGCAGTGGACTGAATTTAGACCATGAGCTGTAGTTTGCCATTCCCTACTTAAATATTTTAAAGCACCAAGTCCATCACGTTGACTAGCTGCTGCTTTCTCTGCTCCATGAAGCCAACCTTTATTGGTTTGGCTCAAAAGCTACCTTCTTAATGTCTCTCCTGATCATTCCAAGTACAAGTATACTATCCTCGGGCTACATTTTTATGACACTTGTTTGTACCACTTACTTGGTACCTATGACTTTTATTTTTATTTCCAACCCATAATACAATTAAGTACTTGAGAACACAGGTTATATTTTATATCTAATACATTTGTATCCTTGGTAATAGGTTAGTTTTGAATATACTAATAATATACTTAATCTTTTTTGTTATTGTTGTTAAGTCCAGGGTGACTCAGGATTGTGTATCATTATGTTAGAAAGCCTGGTAGACAAAAAAATCCCTTTTTTTAAAAAAAATTTAAAAAAAGACGAAATATGTTGTCTATTTTGTAAAAGGAACTGCACTGTATAGTAAAATAGATATAATAGATACTATGCTAGGTATTTAGAAAATACTAATTCATTTGTTTTAGTGTTGCTGGTAAGGTTAGGTATTGATTATATGTCTGTTAGCTTGTAGCTATTTAACCACTAGCTTTGGTGTCAGCTTTGCTCACCACATTTTTGCTTTACCTGCAGTACTGCTCACTTAAAGCCTTGCTACAGGAATCAAAGACTGCATGTAAGGCATTGAGAAAGTATAGCCAGACATTCTTTAGGTCATGTTAAATTGAGATAAATGAAAAGAAAAGCATTAGAATGTGTGAAGTACCTGTAACCAACTTTATTTTAATAAGGAACTGTGTAATAAATCTCTGAAAGGATAAGTGGGGAACCAATAAGAAGTTTTATAGGGTATACAGGGAAGGAACTGGGTTGATGATGATGGACAGGGGTCGAGGTGATAGCCCAACTATTCCCTATAAACTTGTTTATGTTGTTTTACTTATCACCTGGTCAAAAAATTAAGGTCCAGTATTTTTAGAGAGTACATAATTAGGCTGAAGGGAAAAACATGGAAAAATAGTTTTTTTAATGTCTGTTCTTAAGTTATATAACTATCGGCTTAGGTTATATAGCCAGCACCTTTCCCCAAGTGGTAGATTCATCTCAGGAACAAGTACACTAAAGAGATTTCCTTGCACCATTTTTACAAATCCAAGCATGTGAAAGTTACTCAGTGTTGTGGTGCTGTGTTATTGTTTACATAGTTTAAGGATTATTTGTTTACGAAGGAGAGAATAAGTCTCAACTCATTCCTGCTTTTTTGTCTTCGTATTAAGTCCTAACATTCCGTTAAAAACTTACATTATTGTTTTTCTTGTAAACTTTTTTCTTAGGATAAAAACAGAAAACTCTGTTCAGGTAGATTTTAAGTTTATAGGATTCAAACTAAAGAGAACGTATTACTGTAACCTAAGCATTTTTATTTCAATTGTTAACCTCATTTGAATATAAATTCAGCTTGTGTGTTTTATTCTAATTCCTGAAACAAAAAGAAGCACTAGAGAAAATGAAAGCACACATAACAGTGCTTTCTTTTCGGAAAAAGGACCCAAAAAAATGCTTATTACTTCATTTAAAGTGGAATAACATAGACTTTTGAGTTATAGAAAGCACTGAATTCAGTCTAGCCATATGCCCTTATGTAGTGTCACTAGGCAAGTTACACATCTGTAAAATGGGCAAGGGAGCTACCTTGCTGGTAATTGTAATCAGAGATAGGTAACTCCCCACAGTGCCTACCACATAGGGCGCCTACAGTAGATGTAGCTTCTATTATTATGTCTCAAGATAATCATTGCAGTGTCTGTGAAGAAAAAATATTTAAACAACGCATTTTTTTCTTGCATATTTGTTTGTGAGAATTGGAATTTGAATTTTATTATTTTAAAAAGGTCTTAAAGTTCTTTCCTAATTATCTGAAATACTGTTTTGCATTTCCCAATTAATACTTGAGGGTGGAAAGGCAGTATTATGTGTAAACATTGGTTTTCACAGTTTGCTTTTGTCAAGTATTTTTTAAAAAGCAATCATTCTGAACAATCGCATGTTTTTTTGAGTTGATGAAAGCTGATTTTTTTTAACCACAGATGAATGCAATGGCTGTTTGTGGTACTGCTATTAGGTGAAATTATTTCACATTAGTATTGCAATCATATTGTTAAGATGATTTTTACATTTATAATTTATAGTCTATCTTATATCTTAAAGGATAGAAGATACTTGAGGTATTTTGCAAAGAAAACATGTAACCATGTGTATTTAAGCAGAAGATATGTTAGATCAAAAACATGGAAAAGAGATCAATTTTCTGGCAGCTAAGGCAACAAAGGAAACTTGATGGATTAGTTAGATCTTTCTTTTTTTTTTTTTTTTTTTCTGGAGTCTCACTGTAGCCCAGGCTGGAGTGCAGTGGCAGAGTCTTGGCTCACTGCAAGCTCCGCCTCCTGGGTTCATGCCATTCTTCTGCCTCAGCCTCCCAAGTAGCTGGGACTACAGGCACCCGCCACCATGCCTGGCTAATTCTTTGTATTTTTAGTAGAGAAGGGGTTTCACCGTGTTAGCCAGGATGGCCTCAATCTCCTGACCTCGTGATCCGCCCACTTCGGCCTCTGAAAGTGCTGGGATTACAGGCGTGAGCCACCGCCCCTGGCCAGATCTTACTTTCATTTCTTAAACAATTGATTTGTTTTAAAAACTTAAAGTTTACAAAATATACGTATTTTGAAAATATGCATACATTGTAAAATGGCTAAATCAAGCTAATTAACATATGCATCACCTCACATACACTTAGGTCTTATTTTCTGATAAACTGTGCATGTTCTTTAGGAGAAAAATTCTGACTCCAAATTCTAAGAGGGATTTTTCATGGATCTTTATGTAAAAGACATTGAATAATGTAGTGAATACTTTTTTGGGAGCTAATATTATCAACCAGTTACAATTTAAAAAAACAAATAAGATTATAGTCAGTGAAGGCAAGGGCTATAAAATTTTGTTGTATGTGAGAGTACTATACTCCAAAGCAGTATATTTAGTCTAGCTTGTACTTATTATAAGTAGAAGGAGATTCTAATTAAGGTTATTTCTTTACTGAGTTACACTCATGCTATTGTAAAGCCTTTATTTTCTCAACAGTTTCTAGGGTGTTTTGTCTCACTGGATTTCAAAATTACATCTTTTTTTTTTTTTTTTAAGTTTTAAATGTTAATTATAACACAAATACAGAAAACCACAGCAGTTGACATTCTATTCTGTTACCAAGAGTCTTCCCTTATTCTTAGTTTATTGTCACCATTGACCCATGAATTTTTATTTTTCTCAATGGTTATAATTCTTTACTGTCCTTAATTATTTTGGTGTCTAAATTGTCTCAGATTTGGCCAGTAGGAACCCCCTCAAGATGGATCCTGTGTGTGATGTGACCCCATCTTTTTTTTTCTTTTTTTTGAGACTTCATTATTTTCTGATTTAACAAGCTGTTCTGCATTTATCTTCTGTCTTCTCTGGCACGGTCCCAGAACCAACTATTTTTCCAAAGAACCCCAATTCTTTTTATTTTTAGCTGAGACTACAGGCATGTACCACCATGACTAGCTGCCTAGTTCATTTTAGTAAAGGATGGTATTATTAATAGAAACCAAGATCTGAATGTTGGGTGTGTTTATTGCTACTTTATATATTCATAGACCTCTTCAGAGGACAGTTAGGAAATACATTCATGTATCAGTACTTATACATGCATACACACACGTAATTTAGAAGTCATGAGTTCACCCAATACAGGTTGAGCAACCTTGATCTGAAAAATTTGAACTCCAAAATGCTCTAGAATCTGAGTGTTTTTCAGTGCTGACATGATGCCACAAGTGGAAAATACACACCTGACACCTTTGCTTTCTGATGGTTCACTGTACACAAACTTGGTTTCATGTAGGAAACAATATTTTTGTATAAAATTACCTTCAGGCTATAAAGTGTATATGAAACAAATTAATTTTGTGTTTAGACTTGGGTCTCATCTTCAAGATATCTCATTAAATATAAGCAAATATTCCAAAATCTGAAACACTCCTGGTCCTAAGCATTTTGGATAAAGAATGCTCAAACCTGTACCTCCAATTCTAGTTCATCCTTATGGAATTATTCCTTGCTTTGGTTCTTCCCCCAATTCTTACTTCATGGCACTCAGCAACATCAGCACTTTTATTCATTTGCTCAATCCTATAATAATCTTAATTAGTTTCAGAATTGCATTGTTCATACAAGTACAAAAAACATACTACAAGGAGTTCAGGATTCCTTTGTTATTCTCCCTGACGCTGCCCAAGATTGAGGGAATGTGAGGTCAAGTACTGTGTTCTTAAATTATTTAGATTTCTTTTTTCCTTTTCGGTGTGATTATGGTGTTCATTTAAAGTATAGTTGGGTTTATTTGTTTCAGATTTAGTCTCCCCCCACTCCTGCTTTTCTTCATCCTTCCTGATTTTTGCTTTTAAATATGTAGAGTATTAACATGCTTCTCCAAACCCAGAACTATACAAAAAGATAATACAGATGGTATATAGGTTATTAAACCATCAGTGGTGTTATTTTTGCCTTAAACTGTTACCTGTCCTTTAAAGAAATTAAAAGAAAAACAAATTTTTGTAGTGGTGGGTTGTTTTTACATTTACTGTATATTTACCATTTCTGTTGCCCTTTTTTTCTTCTTTTGTGTCAAAATTGTCATCTGGCATTCCTTCCCTTTACCCTGCAGAACTTCTTTTAGCACTTCTTGTTATGTAGGTCTGCTGGCTACAAATTGTCTCATTTTTTGCTTACCTGGAAATTTACTTTCCTTTCATCTGTTCCTTCAGCACTTTGGCTCTGTCAATCCCATATTCTGATGAGAAGTTAGCAACTTGTTTTATTCTTCCTCCATATGTAACATGTTGTTTTTCTCTGGCTGCTTTCCAACGTTTTACTTTATGTTTGGCTGTCAGCACTTAGACCATGTCTAGGGGAGCTTTCTTTGTGTTTTTTCCTGCTTCCATTTCAGTTAGCTTCTTGGACATACGAATTAGTGTTTGCAACCAAATTTGGGGGCTTGGGCTACTCTTATTTTTTCAATTGTTTTGGCCTTTTTTTCCACCTCTCTTATTCTAGATTACATATTATGTTGGCCTGTTTCATTTTCCCATAGGTCCCCTGAGGTTTGGTTTGTTTGCTTGTTTATTTCTTTAAATTCTTTTTCTCTGTATACTTTGGATTGAGTAATTCACATGATCTAATTTCAAGTTCACTGAGTCTTCTATCTCCAGTTTTCTGTTGAGCTCATCTAGTGAATTTTTAATCTTGTTCATTATACTTTTTGGCTCTAGAATTTCTGTTTTGTATAGTTCTCATTTCTATGTTGATATTTCCTATCTGTTCACTCATTATATTTTCCTTTAATTCTTTGAACAAATGTTCTGTCAGTTTATATATATATGTATAATTGCTGCATTGCAGCCTCGATCTGCTAAATCTAACATCTGAGCACATCAGGAGTCTGTTTTGTTTTGTTTTGAGACAGGGTCTTGCTTTGTCACCCAGGCTGGCGTGCAGTTACATGATCATGCCTCTTCACAGCCTTGACCTCCTGGGCTCAAGCGATCCTCCTGCCTCAGCCTCCCAAGTAGCTGGGACCACAGGCATGTGCCACCAACACCTGGCTAATTTTTTGTATTTTTAGTAGAGAAAGGGTTTCATCCTGTTGCTTAGGCTAGTCACAAACTCCTGGGTTGAAGCAGCCCACCCGCCTCAACCTCCCAAAGTGTTGGGATTACAGGCATGAAACCCTGTGCCCTGCCTGCAGCTGCAGTTTTTTGATAATTGAAATATTAAACTCAAAGCAGGCTTCTGTCTACATTTGGAAGGTTTTCATTGTCTTTAAATGTGATTAAAAAAATTTTTTTATCCAGTTTTTATAATTACACTCTGTGGAAGAATTTGAGTGACTACTTCACTGCTGTTAAAATGTTGGCCACCTCATTTTGTTGTACATGTTGTTGAATTTTGCTTTTGTTTTCCTCATTGCTTTTTGTCCTTTTATGGGGGGGTTTTGGGGAGACTTAGAACGGTGCCACCACTCTTGACATCATTCTAGAACCCGAAATACATAGTTTTACATTGATCTTTTAAGGCAAAGAAAATCATTTAATTATGTGATTAAATTCTTTTTTAGTGTTGTCACCTGGTCTTGATTAACATATTAGGTGTGAAGCATTTTCAAGGTAGAAGTTTGACAGAAGAGAGAAATAGGGAATTAATCCTTTAAATAGCATTATGTTCATATTTTAAAGTGAAATGTTTAGTTCTGTAGGGAAGGCTGTTAATATTATGAACTTTTGAAATTCATTTACAAGAGGAGCTGTTTTAGGAGTTATAACTTCAAAATTTTTCCAGTTTGCATTTGTCTGTGAATCCCGTTTATTTTAGCATTGAGTTTGATTAAATTTATTTTGTTATTTTGGCTTGAGTATAACTTAAAAAAATCCTTCTGAAGCAAATAAGGCTAAATAATAATATTTACTTTTTTCCTGAGTAGTTAGTATGTGGGTGCTTCTTTTATTACCTGCCTTTATTTTAATGTTTTGACTTTTTTTTTAAGGAAAAATGGCTAAATCTGAAGATATTTGGGGCATAGCTCTACAAATAATTGTATTATTAGTTGTACTTATTTATTATCTGCAATATGTAGGTACGTTACTGCATTTATTCTTTCCAGCTCTCAGAGCATCTTTACAAGATTAGTGTTATTATATCCATTTTATGAATGAACTGAGATCCACAAGTTACTTGCTCAGTACCACTGGAATTTGAATCTAGTTTTGTCTAACTCCAGAGTTCCTCAGTCTTTCTGTTATCTTATTCTGCCTCCATATCCTTTTTTTTTTTTTTTGAGACAGAGTCCGCCCTGCTGCCCAGGCTGGAGTGCAATGGTGCAATCTCCGCCCACCACAACCTCTGCCTCCCGAGTTCAAGTGATTCCCCTGCCTCAGCTTCTCAAATAGCTGGGATTACAGGCACCAGCCACCACACCCACCTAATTTTTGTATTTTTAGTAGAGACGGGGGTTTCATCTTGTTGGCCAGGCTGGTCTCAAACTCCTGACCTCAAGTGATCTGCCTGTGTTGGCCCCACAAAGTGCTGGGATTACAGGCGTGAGCCACCACACCTGGCCCATATCCTTTTTCAAAAAAACCTTACAGAGGCCAGGCGCGATGATTCACGCCTGTAATCCCAGCACTTTGGGAGGCCGAGGTGGGCGGATCACCTGATGTCGGGAGTTGAGACCAGCCTGATCAACATGGAGAAACCCGGTCTCTACTAAAAATACAAAACTGAGCCGGGCGTGGTGGCGCATGCCTGTAATTCCAGTTAATCGGGAGGCTGAGGCAGGATAATCACTTGAACCCAGGAGGCGGAGGTTGCGGTGAGCCAAGATGGCGCCATTGCACTCCAGCTTGGGCAACAAGAGTAGAACTCCGTCTCAAAAAAAAACTTACAGAATAAAAATTATTTTGGTTCTGAAAACTTTTAGAAGTGTCGGTTTTGGAAATTTTTAACATTTTTTAGGGGAGCGCATTATTTTTAAAATAAATTATCTTTTCAGAAAGATCCAGGGATGCAGAGTGCATATAATGAAGTATTTTTTAGTTGAAGGCTGAAGTTCTGTTTTGTTTTTTTTTTTCTTGGAGGAAGCGATGAGGAAATTAGCTCAAGCATAAGACATTTAAATTTGTATAAAGGAAAAGTTGCACTCAAAATGAATGCTTTTGAAAATCAGAAGGAATTACTTGAAATTGTTGCTGAATATTATTCCTCCAAGCAAGTCTTTTTTTTTTTTTTTAATTTTATTATTATACTTTAAGTTCTAGGGTACGTGTGTACAACGTGCAGGTTTGTTACATATGTATACTTACAAAATAAGTGGT
>NW_012121265.1:1814669-1856207 GCF_000951035.1 Colobus angolensis palliatus
TAGGTCTAACATTTAAGTCTCTAATCCATCTTGAATTAGTTTTCGTATAAGAAGTGAGGAAAGGATCCAGTTTCAGCTTTCTGCTTACGGCTAGCCAGTTTTCCCAGCACCATTTATTTCCTCCAAGTCTTTAAAGGTATGTAAGTCTATGGAAATTTAGACATAACTCTACCAGATGAACCAGGTTCCTGTAAAGATTTTGAGACTATGTTTGCATTTATTAATTACTTGACATCCTGTATGCGGTTAAATAAAAGTTGAGTGATGTTTTCCATTAGTTTTTATAAATTTCTCTCAGATATAAAAAATCTTCCATATAATTAGGTTGCTTTTAACTAGATGCAGACTTTTTTCAAAAGATTCCGAATTTGGAATTTCTCCCTGCTATGTTTATGTAGGTTCTCTTTTCTTCCCCATCCTTTTCTCTAAGGTCGTGATGCTGGAAAATAGCCTTGTTTCTTTTGTAATTGTATACATCCAGTACTGTTTCATATTACCAAATATAGCGCCTTAATTCTTCTGATGTCTGAATTGTAAAATAATGTAAGAAAACTAAGTACGAATACAGCTGACATAACACCAGTGCTCTTTTTTAAAATGCCATACTCCAAAATGTTTTAAATGCTGCATTGGTATGCTACACACTCATATAATACCTTCAGGAAAAATGAACTGTGGTCAGAAAATAATTTAAAAGAGGATTGTGTCTTTGATAATCAGTGCTTTTAATGTATTTTATTTGCAGGTAGCATTTATGATTTTAACCAAAAAATAGCTGCCTTTATTTTCTCTTTCTGTCAAAATTTTTTCTACTCATTTGTCTCAACTTATATAGTCCAGACTTTTCATTTATTAGCTATGTAATGTCTGACGTTACTCAACCTCTCTGTGTTCAGTTTTCTAATGTGTAAATTAGGGATAATATTACCTATTTCCTTGAGTAATTGTGAAAATTAAATGCAGTAATAAATGTAAAGCTCTTAGAATTGTCCCTACAGTAAATGTTAGCTGCTTTAACTATTACTGCTGCTACCACCACCACTACTGCTTCCGCCACACTACCACTAGTCATTCCAACATCAACGCTGAATGCGCTGAAACGCTGAGTACTATGATGAATACAAAAATCTGGAGCTCAGTGTCTGCCCTCTAGAAACTTAAAATGTACTTAGGACTAACAGACAAAAACAAATGCATAAATAAGTCAACTATATGAGGCTGTCTAATTTGAATTGAGGCTTAAGTGATAGGTAGTATAGAAACTTAGTGCAAGGAAGAAGTATTTTTGAATTGAGACTACCGTGGAAAACTTCATGGATAAGATACAGGAAGATAGATGGATTGTAGATTTTAGGTAATTGGAAAAAGAGCCGTAAGATAAAAGAGAATTAAAATTGTAAAGTATTATCCATGTCTTGTCTGAATGAAGTGTAGATGTCTCTTGCTGGCAAAAGAAGTTACAATGGTGATCCTTTAATCAGAGAAAAGTTATTGAAGGTGATATTAAGAAAAATCTGCATATTTATGGAGTAATTATATATAGAGAGATTGAAGCCCCAGAGACAAATTTAAGAGGTGTTGTGGGTTAAAGGTGAGGAGGTAGATGCCTCATAGATACATGTTAATAGGAACAGGAAGGAAGGGACACATGGGATAACTAGGACAGGGTTTAGTGAGTGACTGAATATATGATTGAGTTAATAGGCAGGGGAGGCAAAGGAACTCTAAGGATCTGAGTGTAGGAGGGTTATGTATCCATTGACATTGATTTGCTCAGCAAGTACTGATTATTTTCTGCATGCTGTAGGATAGAAAGAACAAGACACAGTTGCCTTCAAGGACTGGAGGGGAAAGTAGAGGTACTCATTTCAAAAGCAGATGAATTTGATTTTACATATCTTAAGTAGTAAGGCGTGGTTAGATTTCCCTGTATGAGTGTTCTGCAAACTCTTGGGGTTTTAGAGGTAGCAGGGGGAAAATGAAGACTGTAGATTAGATTTGGAAGTCGTGAAATTTGAGGAAAATTGAGTTCTGCATGAGGATGTTTCTGAGGAGGGTGGGGAATATAGAGAGGAGGTGAGCAGGTATAAAAGGTCAACGAAGCCTGACTCTTTTAACAACAGGTGAAGTGGTATTTGATCCCCTACAGGTGCAGGGTTTTCCTTTCAAATTAAGTTTAGTCACCAAAGGGAAAAAAAAAAAGAAAAAACGGATTTTTCCCTCTCTCCCTCCATCCCTCCCTCCCTTCTTTCGTTCCTTCCTTCCCTCCCTCCCTCTTCCTTTCTTGAGATAGGGTCTCATTCTGTCACCCAGGCTGGAGTGCAGTGTCTTGGTCTTGCCTCACTGCAACCTCCACCTGCCAGGCTCAAGCAATCCTCCCACCTCAGCCTCCCGAGTAGCTAGGACTACAGGCATACACCACCATGCCCAACTCCTTTTTATATTTTTTGTAGAGACGGAGTTTTGCCATGTTGCCCAGGCTAGTCTTGAATTCCTGGCCTCAAGGTATTCACTTACTTTGGCCTCCTAAAGTGCTGGGATTCCAGGCACGAGCCACCACGCCCCACCATTTTGTACTTTTCTTTGTAGAAATGACTTTCTTATAGCAGAAGCATTGGGAATTACTTTCCTTTTCTCAGTGGTTTGATCTTTAATCCATTTATACCTAGTCTTCCATTATTGGAACTCTCAGCTTGTGGGAGTTATTTATATCCTACTGCTCAACATCATCGCCAAGGTCTGATTTTTTCACAAAAAAATGTTGCAGCCTCCGGTATAAATGGGTTAATCACGTAAACAATCTTAACATGTTTCTAGGTGGTGTTTGTATTTGTGCTTACTGGAAGGTTTCAGCATACCTTTGCCTTTAAAAGAATACTTTGAACTTGGTAAGAAATTTCACAGAGGTAATAGCTGTTTCAGGAGATAGAAGGCAATTTAGAGGAGATAAAAGGCAATTTCTTTTGCTTTTTTGTTTAGTAGTACTGACTTCCCTTTGGAAGTAGTAATAGTAGACATTTATTTATACTCATTTCTTGCTTATTTAACACATGTTGATTGTTTATATTTATGCAAAATATTTATTAGCCAGTGATTGTTACTACTTGCTTCTGGTCATTATATAATTTGAATGGAAAGCCTGGCTTTATTTAAGGTTGAACTGTAAGAAATGTGAAATGAAAATTGACCCTTTTGTTTAAATGTAGAGATTATAGTTCATCTTAAGCTAAAGCAAATGTCTTCTATATTCATCTAACTGGCTGGTACTCACGTTTCCAGTGGAAACTCCTTTCTGGCATTTCTTCAGAAATTTCCATGTTTTTCAAATATCAAGAGGAGATATCAGTCAAGGCCTGGTGCTGTGGCCCACCCTATAATCCCAACACTTTGGGAGGCTGAGGAGGGAGGATTATATTTAATTATAGATCTAATTGGCTTTTATTCATGATTCATGAATTAAGATAGCTTCTGTTCTGCAAATAGAATGAAAACTCCCACTGGGCAATGGCAAAACTGTGGGTTTGGTAAGGTAGAAACAAGGAAACAGAACAATAGAAAAAAAAAAGACTGATTGGTTAACATAAGTTACTTTTTGGTAAAGAGAGTTTGATGCAACATAGTGAGACCTTCTCTCTACAAAAACATAGAAAAAAAAATTAATTGGGCATAGCGGCTTGTGCCTGTAGTCCCAGTTATTCCAGAGGCTGAGGTGAGAGGATTGCTTAATCCTGGGAAGTCAAGGTGGCAGTGAGCCATGATCACACTGCTGCGCTCTAGCCTGGGCAACAGAGCAAGACCCTGTGTCCAAAAAAAAAAAAAGAATGATCTTAAAAAATCAGGAAAATGCAGGGGAGGAGGGAATATTGTAATTCTTCTGAGAATTAAAGCTTGACAGTCAACATAGAAACACTGCTGGTTGAAGGAATTCATTGATGTCGGGTCAAAAGCAGGCACAGGAAGCACTGACATAGGGAATTAGGTCCCAGAAACCAAATCTGTAACTTGTAGGAGAGAAACAATCACATTCTGAACAGTTAATCTTGAGTATAACTTTGGTAATGGGAGTCATTCTTGCAAACAAAATAATTAAGTTTGTGCACATATTACACTTTATATTAATCCTAAGAAATAATATTTTTTTTTTATTCCCAAGAAATAAGTTTTGGAGCAAAACAAATCCTTAAATTGGCAGATTTGACAGATGCTTCTCTGTAGTGAAGCTAACCTTTGTAGGAGACACTCTAATTGTACTAGAGTGATAATAATGTTTGTTGGTGTTTTCCAGTATTTGAATATCCACTTAAAGCTACAGCTCTTTATATATACTTCAACAGAAGAAATGTAAAGAGAAGATGTGAATGTTGCCTAATTCTGTGACGGAATAAAAAAGTAATCTAAAAATCAGAATTAGTAAAAGCCATATCCATTTCAAAGGTAAAACCAAATTCAGAAAAATTGGACAAAATATTTTCATGGAAAAAAGTAAACACACGTGAAGCAACGTGTACCCTAACACCTGTCAAAAGACAATTATAAACATTTAATTATAGATCGAATTGGCTTTTATTCATGATTCATGCATCAGGACAGCCTCTGTTCTGCAAATAGAATGAAAACTCCCACTGGACAATGGCAGAAAGAACAGTAGGTTTGGTAAGGTAGAAACAAGGAAACAGAACAATAGATAAAAAACCTGATTGGTTAACATAAGTTGCTTCTTGGTAAAGGTTAAAGCACAGGGGACTGACTTATGCTAACTCAGGTAGACTGGAATCACCTATTTTCAGGAAAAACTAGTCTGTTTGGAATCTATTTGCTTATATGCCATTTAGCATTAAAATGACTCTATTTTGGTTTGGTCTCTTTTGTTAGGGCCTAATGCAGGAGCTTAGTCCAAAACACTGGCCTCCCATAATTTTTGTTTAACAATTCCCCTCATTTGGTCACACTCTCACCTAGGTGAGATCCTTTAGTACCCCTAGGTGAGAGTCTGACCAAAACTTAGGGCATTAGTGCTACTTGAAGTTTCTATCATTCTGCATTGCCAGTTTCAGCATGCCATCCATAGATTACAGTGTCCTCATGGTCACTCATTTCTTTGAGTTTTTGTTGTTCCAGCCAAGAAAGACCATTTGATGTTTGACGGATGGCTGCATATAAACATTCAAAGCATTTGAGAGAATACAGTGCATAGGGAGACTACTACTATCAGAAGGATAGTATGCAGAGTTTGGAGTATGTTCCCTAACCAAGGTCCACATGAACCAAACCAATCAAATCAGATGGATCAAAGAATGAGCTACATTAGAAGTCTACCCATTTTAACCAAGTCGCCTTTTGTTAATTTTTTGTACCTCAATCTTTATAATACCAGATGTATTTATCCGTGTATAACAAGAAGTGTCTGCAACTGCACAGATTCCTCCTTGTTCAGCTAGTAGGTAGAAATTCTATTATCCAGCTTTCTACGACTGTGCTAATTTAAAACAAGGAGTGAGAACAAGTGGTTCTAGAAGTCTAACTCTATGCAAGGGACCGCTAGTTCAGTTTGAACAAGCAGTTGTATTAGAGATGTTGCTAAAGGTAACCACTAGGTATATTAATGGATCTCTTAGGTCATATAAAGATTTGGGTTTGACATAACAGATCCAGCACTTTATCAAGTTACCCACAGAAGCTGTTTGATTGTGGAATTTTGATTACAGCATTATCCTGCACCAAGCAAAAGAAGAAAGCTTAAGCAAGGCATTAAGAGAGGTAAGAGTCTCATTATGATAAGGAGGCTTGTTCCGAAGTCTTGGGAAAAGCTGTCCACAGCACAAAACTATCAACTTCTTGTCCTGGTTCACTGTTGTAACGCCTCTGGTTATGGCATAGGATGATTTGCTGAACTCTGTGTGGCCCACACATTAGGTATGAAACTTGTCTCTTGAAATTTATATTGATTTGTCTAGCTTCACCATATAGGGATTAAAGAACAGAGCAGTTACTATTCTTAGTTGGAGAGTTGTATGGAGCCAAATATTGGAGGTTTATTAGTCCGTTCTCATGCTGCTATAAAGAAATACCCAAGACTGGGTAATTTATAAAGAAAAGAGGTTTAATTGACTGACAGTTCTGCATGGCTGGGGAGGCCTCAGGATACTTACAATCATGGCGGAAGGGGAAGAAGAAGCAGGCACCTTCTTCACAAGGTAACAGGAGAGAGATTGAGTGCGAGCAGGGGAAATGCCAGACACTTAAAAAACCATCACATCTCGTGAGTCTCACTCATTATCACAAGAACAGCATGAAGGAAACCATCCCCACGATCCAGTTACCTTCACCTGGTCCCACCCTTGACACATAGGGATTATAGGGATTACAGTTCAAGGTGAGATTTGGGTGGGGAGACAGAGCCAAACCATATCAGGAGGAAACTAGAAGAATCCAGGATCTAGTTCAGTCTATAGGAAGATAATAAAAACTTACAAACGAACTGAGCTACAATCTAACAGATAGAGTGTGGCTTTTTTTTCATAGTTTTGGCTGGGCATGGTGGCTCACACCTATAATCTCAGCACTTTGGGAGGCTGAGGCGGGCAGATCGCTTGAGGCCAGGAGTTTGAGACCAGCCTGGCCAATATGGTGGAACCCCATCTCTACTAAAAATACAAAAAGTTAGCCAGGCATGGTGGCATGTGCCTGTAATCCCAGCTACTTGGGAGGCTCAAGCACAAGAATTGCTTGAACCCAGGAGGTGGAAGTTCTAGTGAGCTGAGATTGCACCACTACACTCCAGCTTGGGTGACAGAGCTAGACTCTGTCTCAAAAAAAAAAAAAAGTTTGCTTTTCTGAAACTTTTTATGAGTAATTTCAAATAAGACTTGCAAGACTCTGAAGGCTATGAAGCCAAACCCAGGAGTCACCATTAAACGTCACCTATACTACTTAATAGATTATGGTGAATTCCTGTCTCTTGAGGTCCCAAAAATATGCTGAGTTTCCTGGGCCTGTCAGGAAGCGATATTCTTCACCCCGCTATAAGACCACCAGCTGAGCTGTTGTATTCAAGGTACCAGACCAGTTTTTCCATGGTGGCAGTTGGGGAGAGGGGTGACAGAGGTGTTAATGGTGCCATAAAGTCAACTTTAATTCCTTGAAGTTGTCTGGTCATATCTGAAAATATGAGATTCCAGTCAAAGCTTGGTACCATTGCCAACTGTGTCCTTTTACAAGGAGAACAGATTCTTAAGAAACATATGTAAATGATTATATTGCCATAAAATTAAGAATACTCACTAATAGTTTCCAAAATCTGGAGGGATCAGATGGGATGAAAAAGTAAAGGTTTCAAATTTTGCTCATAAAAGTGAACTTGACCACACTACTATAAGCTATAGATTAAAAGAAAAAAACAGTTTCTTTAAATCTGGAAAACAAAACACTGAAGAATCAGCAATATTTAAAATTAAAAAATCATAAAAAAAATCCTCATCAGTTTATTCAGTTCTGTGTAATTTATTCTTATTCTGCCAGATCTTGGTTAGCAGTTTCATGAAGCCATCAGTTTCTTCATTAGAGTTTTATAAATTCTTATCTAGGCCAATGGTATGATCTTAAAGTTATCAGAAACTTGTATTCCAGAGTACTTGTAGTGAATCTTCACGAATAAGCAATTTTGGACTGTAACTGACTGCACATGCTTTTAGGGAAGAACCAAAACCATTTTCTGTGGATGATCAAGAGTTAGAATGGCCATGGCTAAAAATCTGATGAGAGTTCATTATAATCAGCAATTGACAAAGAAATTTGGTTATTGCTATAGCATTGTAACATTTAACATAATCAAAAATTATGACTGATAACTATTAGATTTCTAGTAATCTCATACAAATTTTGGAATACTCATATCAGTAACATACCCGTTAACATAATGTGAAGAAGGTTTAGTATCACTTATTATTTGACAGTGCTTCCCATATAATTTCATCACATAAGCCTAGTTAGTTATCTCTCTTTCACAAGGTGAGAAACATAGTCTTTGGGTTTTCAGGGGCCCAACTAGGAAATTCCAAAATTAAATTAAGGTCAAAGAGACTTAATTTAGAGTTTGATTTTGGTAAGTTTGTCAAAAATATCGAAATGTTTTAAACCTTAACTAAATATGATCTTGTTATGTATTTAATCGAGAAAGATTTTAAAGACAAGTACGGGTTATACAGTTGTCAACAAAAACTTAACTCTTTTAATATTGAGAAGACTCAAGTAATTAAATACCTAGTAAAAGATAACATGAAGCACTAACAATTATCTTGATAAAACACAAAATCTTTGTTTCCTAGGCCAATTATTTAAAAAGCAAAGAAAAATCTTTCACTATTTCCTATTAAGAACAGATCAGTCCTCCAAGAAAATTCTATAACTTTTCTTACCAAAAACACATATTGCTTGTTTCTTGCAGATTCCGCAGCTTTCAAAATTTTTCATTTGACAATTTCCACATGGTTTTTTTTCCCCCTGTAAACTATCAGTCTTTCAGTTACCTGTTCCATTCCCCTAAGCACTTGTTAACCTGGCAGCCCTAAATTTGCACTTCCAAGGAATGATTCTTAGGTAAAACATTATAGAAATTTTTTATCTCAAAGGCATGGAGAAAGAATGCAAATTTTTATAAGAATGAGCTTAGAGCATGTTGCCTATTATTAGAGGTCGATTTGTCAGATGAACTACATTTTAAATCTGAATATCTCCAAGTCTCATCTGGATGAACAAAGTATATATCTGCCAAAACTGAATTTGTTTCATTTTCCTCTGATTTTTTCTTGAGATTTCTCTCTAGAGAGTGGCGCTGAACTCTAGCCCTACCCTGATAGGCTTTTCAAAATAGACAGTCTCTAGGAGAACCTAGACTGATTCAGGTGTTTCAGGTAGATGAGATGTAGATGGCGAATTATAGTAATTCACTATAGAATTTTACAAGGAAGTACACAGATGAACCTAGGAGAAAATTCAGAAGCTTGTTCTTAGGGACTTCCCTAGAAATTTTTTTGGGCAACCCTTTTTATACTGTCTTGGTTGTTTGCACAAGTGGCAGTGTTTCTTTGGAAACTGCTGCAGTAGCGTTCCTTTATTGTAGAAGCACCCTACGGACAGGCCCAAAGGTCATTCTGGGTTGTTGGTTGCCATGGAGCTCCTGTAATTGGAAGGCTGTAATTTGGAAGTCATTTGTTTCTTATTTTGCTCTAAGGTCCTCTTGAAATATTCTGCTGTGATTACTAGTGTAGCTCAGTCCTGTAGCCTCTTGTCTTTTTTTTTTTTTTTTGAGATGGAGTGTTGCTCATGCTGGACTATCTTGGCTCACTGCAACCTCAGCCTCCCGCATTCAAGCAGTTCTCCTGTCTCAGCCTCCTGAGTGGCTTAGATTACAGGTGTGCGCCACCACAGCCGGCTAATTTTTGTATTTTTAGTAGAGACGGGGTTTCACCACTTTGGCCAGGCTGGTCTCAAACTCCTGGGCTCAAGTGATCCACCCGTCTTGGTCTCCCAAAGTGCTGGGATTACAAGTGAGAGCTACTGCTCCCGGCCTGTCTTTTGTCTTTTTTATGAGCCTGCATCAAGTTGGGGGAAGCTGGAATGCCTTACCAAAAGGGCTTCCAAGTGAATTTTCAAGTCAGTAACAGCTTCATATTTCTTTAGCATGTAGGTCTGGGTGATAGACCACATAGTGCAAATGGGGAAACACTTTAGGAATGGCTTTCAGAAAGTCATTTGCAGTTTTGGGGGCTCTGCCTTAGCCGTAAGTAGATCCAGGTAGGGCTTGTTGGGCCACTGATACCATTCTCAGGAGAATACTGTTCTGCCTCTTACATTCATTTTTGTGCTTCCTCAGGTCCCTTTCGACAAAGTGTATTAGTTGGTAGAGGTCAGTAATAACAGGTCATAGGTTCCAATTAAGACCATGAATTCTTCAGAAAAATTTTGAAGTTCTTCCCTGGATATAGAAAGTTCTCTATGCTTTTGTCCAGGAAGTATAAGTTACTGGGGGATCATTTTGGAATTTTCAGGGTGTTTTATTTTATAAAAAAAGCCGTTTAACTGCTCTTTCAGAAAAGAAATGTAGTTCAAACGGTTAGTAGACTTAATATCCAGGCAAAGTAGGATAGAGGGGAGCAATAGTAGTCAGGCCAGTCTTATTGTCCTTGGTATATGAGGATTATCTTGCATTTTTAGCTTTTCATTAGCTTTTTGCAATGAATCTTTTATAAAAGCTATTTTTGAATCCTGTTGTTTCTTTAAGGCTTCTGAATACCAATTAAAAGAAGAATCCCATTCTCTGTACCAATTAATTGGGAGGCTTGGGATTCAAGTACATTTCTTAAATGAACGGTCTTGTTCTTCTGGAACGGTCTTCATATGACCATTGTAATTCTGAATTATCTTTAATAAGATTTTGCCACTTCTGTAAGTATATGCAGCTTTCAGGCTTAATACTCATACATGTGAAAGTCGGGTGTAGCCAGAAGGCCAAGTACTCAACTCTTCAGAAATTAAGGATCCTATTTTTACATTGAGTCTTGGTTCTCCCAGAGCCAAGATAAAAACCTAAGAGGGATATGCCATGAGTTTGAGTCCTATAATGCTTCTACAGTGTGCTTCATTGCATGGATATTTTCTTGTGGCTGCTGGACAACTTTATGTTAACTGACCCATTCCCTGACCATGCTTATCTTCTCATGGTAGTCTTATTTTTTAGTGATGGGTTGCTCTAATAGCTCTTACGTGCCTCACCCATGTCCACCAGTCAGGTTATGGCTTTGGCTCTGACATTCCACTGATCAACCTGACCAATGATTTTCCCATTTCTCTGTGAACCAGACACCTGAGGCCTCTATTACCTGAGTGTACAAGAAAAATGAAGAATATAGAACCAACATAACTGCAAATTCTGAAAACTAGAGTTCGTGCCCCCTGCAGTAGTAACCACTTAGTTCAACCACTGTCAGTTACCTTTAAAACTGCAGCTCTTGCCAGTGACTCCTAAGCTACTGCAAATCCAAAAGTCAAGTGCCTTCTCACAGCACAGATTAACCCCAAACCACAGAGATCAGGGAACTCAGAGCAAAAGAAAGCAAAGCTTGTGAGAAACTTAACAATATTCAGGGTTTCCTGAGGAAGACAGAGGACCCAAAAGAGGGTTCAGCAGCACCTTTTCCATGTTCCTCAAGAGGTCTCTGGGTCATGGGTCATCAGAAATCTCCTTCATGTCCCTTCATAGGGCCACCAGAACTGTCAAAAGACAAAACTACAACAAATTCAGTTATAAGTCTGTTTGGGCCTCTTATTTGGTTTGTTCTTACTAGGATCTAGTGCAGGAGCTCAGTATAATGGCCTCCCATAATGTTTGTTTAGTGCACCTAACCTGGAGATGATTTTGGAAATACTCATTACAATTGAACGAATCAATAACAATTCAAAACAAAAACTTTTTCTGTGGTATTTGTCACAAAACAAAAATGAAGAGTTTGAATAGGGCAAATAATGCTTTGTATGCTTTAAATTTTTATTGTTAAGAATGTTATTAATATATATGGTTATTTTTCACAATAATTTTTTTGAATTTATTTGGTTTTAAAGTTTTATGTTTTCTGTTATCAAATATCTGTATCAAATAAAGGGCAGTTTTACATTTTATTGAAGTTTATAATCTTGTCACAATATATTGACTTATAACCATAATAAACCAATCATTTATTATTACATCTTTTTTTAAAACCTTTGAAACTTTAAATGTAACCTTTCCACAGAAAAATGATTCATTATTTATTGTTATGATCACTCATTTTTTTCTTTAAATTGTTTTATTGAGATATAATTAATATACCATGCAATTCGCCCATTTAAAGTATACAAGTAACTGTTTTTTAATATATTTACAGGACTGTATAACCACTGTCAGAGTTTAATTTTAGAATATTTTCATCCCCCTCAAAGAAATTCCTTATCCATTATCAGTAATCCTCATTTTCTTCTAGTACTCCTCCTGCAACCCTAAATAACTTTCTGTCTGTATAAATTTGCCTTTTCAAGATATTTTATATGAATGGAATCATACAATATGCAGTCTTTTGTGACTGGCTTATTTCACTTAGAATTTTTTCAAGGTTCATTCATAGTGTATGTAGCATGTATTAATACTTCCTTTCATTTATTGTAGAATAATACTTCATTATATGGATATGACACATTTTATTTCTCCCACTCATCATTTGATGGATATTTGGCTTGTTTCCACTTTTTGGCTACTAAGTATGAATAATGCTGCTGTGAACATTTGCATGCATGTTGTGTGAATATATGCTTTCATTTCTCTTGCTTACACACCTAGGAGTGAAATTACTGAGCTATGTGTTAACTCTGTGTTAATTTTTTAGGTAACTGTCAAATTGTTTTCCAAAGTGACTGTATCATTTTACATTCCCATCAACGATGTATGAAGATTCTCATTTCTCCATATCCTCACCAATACTTGTTATTGTCTCTTTTATTATAGCCAATCTAATGGATAAAAAGTCATTTTGATTTGCCCTTCTTCAATGGCTAATGATGTTGAGCATCTTTTCATGTGCTTGTTGACCATTTGTGCATCTTTGGAGATGTGCCTATTCGGATTTCTTGCCCATTTTAAAATTGCATTATTTGTCTTTTTATTGTTGAGCTGTAAAGAATTCATATGTTTTCTGGATACTAGGCCCTTATCAAATACTGGATTTGCAAACGTTTTCTCCCGTTCTGTGAGTTGTCTTTTCATTTACTTTAAAAAATTTTTAACTTTGGTGAAGTCCAATTTATCTACTTTTCTTTTGGTACTTACGCTTTTGGTGTTGGATTTAAGAAACCATTGCCTAGTCCAAGGTCAAAAAGATTTGCTTTTATGTTTTCTTCTAAGGATTTTATAGTTTTAGCTTTTATATTCAGGTCTGTGACCCATTTTGAGTTAATTTTTGTTAAATTTTTTATTACTCTTTCTAAAAGCATTTTTAAAGTGCTGTGAAAATATGGAATAACTTATGATTACAGGGGAGAATTTCTGAGAATTTTGCTTTTTCATTCCTGAATTCTGAAGATTAATACCTGTTAGAAATTTGGGGACACTAGCTGGTGCATTTTTCTCTGCATGATAGTAAAGGCCCTTAGGTAGTTTATTCTTTGAACAGTTGGTGGCAGCAGAGCTTTAATGAATGTAGATTCTCATTTTTTCCCTAAACTTAGTATTTTATGTTTTAAGAATCCTATATGTATTTAGACTGCCTTCTTTTTGATAATAGGTTGTTAGGCACTAAGTTTAACATTCCTTTTAAGAGTATTTAAGAATTGTTTAGAGCTTAAAATTTTAGGGGTTTATTTTTGTTTGTTTTGGTTTGATTTTTCACCACGAATTTGTTCAGGCTTCTGTTTGTGAGTCTAGTTTGTGGAGTATGGACATGATTTGCTTGAGGTCTTTAACCTGCAGACACAGTTTTTTTTAAATATCTCTTATGTGTTTTATTCACTTTTTCAGTATTCACTACTATCTCATGATCTTCATAGGGAGGTAAAGTAATAGAGTAACAGTCAACATGTTCGTTAGTGTTAAAGCTGTTCTCAAACTTACTCCTGAAACAAGTTGGCAGATTTACATTCTGATTTTGAGGATAGATGATATAGAAGTTGGACACATGAATAACCTTTTTTCTTCAGCATTAAAAACTATATTATATAATCTCATGATTGGACCTCACATGTCTTTTTTAGATCTAAATATTAAATAGTAAAATTACATGATGCCAATATTCCTTGACAGTTGTTTTCAAGACAATAATAGAAATAACATTTATTGAGCACTTAATGTTTGCTAGGCACTGTGCTAAATGCCTCGTGTGCATTACCTTTTACTCACAACAGTTCTCAGAGGTAAGTACTATTTTTGCCCAGAGTTTCCAGAGGAGGAGATGGGCTTAGCTTAGAGAAGTTAAATAATTTGCCTGAAGTCACATTAGTAGATGGTGTGTGTGTATGTGTGTGTGTGTGTGTGTGTGTTTATAAGCAATTATATTGCACTTTTGTGTGTGTGTGTGTTTTACAGAGTTGATGGTATACTAGCATTATTCTGCATCTTGTTTGTTTTTAAATTCAACAGTCTGTTTTGAAGATGTATTGCTCTTGCTGCTACATACAAATATTTGGTCAATTTCTTTACCTAATGAGTAGATAATACTTTGTATTTGTTTGACTTAGCAGCTGAAAAACAGCATATCCTGGAATCTCACTAAATTTAGCTTTACTTCATGTTTCCACTAGAGGGTGTATAAAATATTTGACTTAATTTTTTTTCTGTTACTAAAGCTATGATAGTAATGGAGTAATGTACTGTTTCTTGTTGTAATAATCAGAAATAAAAATTTTAATGAATATAACAGGAATGATACTCTCCCTTGTTTTATTCTGCAGGTTACTCATTTTTGGATCCTATGACAGAGAGGCAAATGTTCATTGCACACTTGAGTTAAGCAGTAGTGTTTGGGAAGAAAAACAGAGGAGTTCTATTAAGACGGTAAAATGGATTTGCAGTGATTTATATCTGTATAAAGTTCTATTTTATAAGTATGCATTTATTACTATTTCTATATTCCTAGAGTTATTTTTGGTCATGTGCAAATAGCTATGAACAGTTCTTTGTCTTGTTACAATACAACTACACTGATAAAGTAAATCACATGACACTATAGTTAGTATTCATGTTACCTGCATAAGAAACCTAGTCTGACTAGCATTCCTTTCAGAACTTTTAGATTGCTTCAATTATGAAATTAGAAGGAACTAATTTTAAATAAACACCTTCAAGTACATGTGAAATCAGAGTATTCATTATTCATTCATTGGACAGATATTTTATGAGCACTTACTTTGTGCTGGGCACTGTTTTAAATTCAAGAGAAACTGTTCAAGACAAAAAAAGCCCCTATTCTTGTGATACTAACATGCGGTAGATTTGTGGTGTGGGGATTGGAAGAGGGAGGAGGTGATCTACATTTTATAGGGTAAAGATAGAACACAGTAACAAATGGTAAACAGAAAAAGTGAACGAAGCTATTCCCAAAGAGTCACAGGTGCTATGAAGAAAACAGGCATATGACAGAAATTGTAAGTTATGATAAAGGAGACTCTTTACACCTGTTGATAATAGGACTCTAAAGAGATGACACTGGAGCAGGCTTACCTGAGAAAATAGAGGACACCCAGTTAAATCTAAATTTCAGATAAACAGTGAATAATTATTTTAGTAGAAGCATGTACCTAGTACTACAGGGTAACAGTTGAAATCCTGCTAAGTCTCTAATGGACAACTATGTAGTATTTTTATGAATATTCCTTTGACTTTTAAATTGTTGCTTATTTATTTATGTATTAACTGTTGTGAACATCCTTATATAAAAATTGGGCACTATGAAATTATTTTGGAAGAAAGAGGGTAGTTTTGATCAGAATGGAGAAGGAGGGACAAGTAAAACTGGAAAGGGAGGATGATTGGCCCACAGAGTTTGGATTTATGAAAGCAGTGGGGAGCTGTTGAAGATTTTGAGCATGGTAATGACATGGTCAAAATAGAGGTTTCATGGAAGGTTTCCCCTTTCTTTGGTGGCTGTTCTTGCCCCAACCTTCTTGAAGTTATGTCTCAAACAATTTGAAGCAATTCCTCAGAAAAATGAAGGAAGTAGCATTAGAATTTGTTTTGAAATACATAACTACCTGAAGAAGCATTATTGTTTTGTCCAGCTAAATTTTTGCCTTTACTTTGAATTGGTCATAACTTGCCATTGCTATTGGCATTTTCAATATCCTTTATTATATTTGCAAAGATATTAGATTAGACAGTTCTAATATTTTATAGCAAAAGTTGGTAAGACTTTAATCCTGTCATTATTTTAAATCTTAGCAGATGTCATAAGTAGTTTTGAAGAAAGAATTCTAGGTTATTAATTATATCTGATGTTGAAAATGTCAGCAACAGTGTCTACAGGCATTAAATTACGAATGTCTGAATTTAATATTCCTAGGGAGGAGAATTATTATGTTCTTTAAGACAACAGAAAACATCAGGGAGTAGGATTCGATAATTTGTAATACATTACAAATATGAGTAGAAACTAGAACATCATTAAAAACAATTATGCTAAATTATTTGATGAGTTTAGGATGCTATCTTTGTGTAAATACAATCTAGGTTTAAAACAGTATTTAATGTTGAAATTTGTTCAGTAAAGTTAGTCACTAACTATAATGAATATGCAGAATAAAAGAAACTTAATTCCTGTCATACTTTTAATGTGCCTTGACTTTTTAAAGGAGTATAACACTGTAATCTAGGAACGTAGCTTCCTCCTTCATCTTCCTTAGCATGGGGTTTTTGCCCTCATGGTTGCAAGATGTCTAATGCATACTTAGTATTTTACCTTTCAAGAAAAAGAGTGTGGTCCAGAGCTGGCCAAAAGCACATGTCAGCCATGTCCTTTCTAAAACTTTCCTGGAAGTTCCTTCCAGGGATTTCCACTTATATCTCTTTGGCCAGAAGTGAGTCATATGGCCTCCTCAGCAGCAAGAAAGTACAGTATGAGAAGCCATTTTAATTTTTCTGCCTTTTTAGAAGTAGAAGGCAAGGGAGAAACAGGAGTTATGAATGGCTTTTATGTAGCCAGTCCACAAGAAAACAACTCAAATCTATTTGATAACCTTTTGATTTTTTTTTTTTTTTTTTTTTTTTTTATAGAGACAGTCTCACTCTGTCACCCAGGCTAGAGTGCAGTGGCACAATCATGGCTCACTGCAGCCTCTGACTCCTGAGATCAAGTTATCCTCCTACCTCAGCTTCCACCTCCCGAGTAGCTGGGACTGCAGGTGTGCACCACTACACTCATCTATTTATTTTTATTTTTTATTTTTTGGTGAAGACAGGGTCTTTCTGTCTTAGCCAGGCTGATCTTGAACTCCTGTCCTCAAGCAGTCCTCCCACTTTAGCCTCCCAAAGTGCTGGGATTAAAGGGACTAGCTGTCACACCTGGCCATGACTTGTTATTTTTAAGGGAATTTTTAATAAATTGGGATATAAGGGAGAAATTGCAAAGAATAATTTAGCAAATAGCCTATATGAAGCCTATTTTAGAAATACCTTATTAGAAATCCAAGAAAAGTTTGGAGCAAACTCACTCAGACCAGTGCCCTACTTAGCTCATTCGTACAATAAAAGAACTCACAGGATAAATTAGGTACCTTGTGGTTGTGTTTGTTCTTTGAAAATAGTAAAGATTACTCTTGAGAATCCTATAAGCCAAGATAGCTGAGGTATAAGTAAATTAGATAATCAGGCTTAAACAAAAATTAGGGGATTATCTTAAAAGAGATGACAGAGAAAATACTAAAAATTTCTTTACCACACCAGAAAGAGACAATGCGATTTGTGATTTATTTCGGGTCCGTTGCAGTATTCAGGTTTGGTTATCATACTTTGCTTAACTTTCACCAAGAAAGAAATTTAAGGAGTTTTCAGATTTTAAAAAGTTTCAGACCATGATATTTTAGTAATAAACTATAAAAACTATCTATAAATATCTGTAGAATGTATAGGGCTTACAAATAAAATTCACAATAAATTAATGTGACGTACATTAAAGCACATGTGAATCATTATTATGTGCCTGGTTAGCGCCACAGAACACATAAATGTCACATTAGCACACATTGTTTGAAAGAGAGAGATCCTAAGTTTTACCCTCCCAGAATTGGAATTTTCTTGCCACTGACCACCCAGGTGCTTTACCCCTAGTTCCAGACACAAAATAGATTATTGTTTTTGTTTTTGAGGCAGAGTCTAGCTCTGTCACCCAGACTGGAGTGCAGTGATGCAGTCTCAACTCACTGCAGCCTCCGCCTCCCGGAACAATTCTCCTGCCTCAGCCAGGAGATTCTTTGTTTACTTCCAGAGTAACGATTAGGGCAGTTGAATACAGGAAAGACTTAGTGTAAAGGAAAAGTAATCAGTTGGGAGAAAAAACAGTATTTAGGGAAATCATTCCTATCTAATACGAAGATGCCAAAGGAGCATATAGAAGAAATGAAAACAGTAAATGCATTTTCAACTTTCAGAAAGCTTTTGATGAAGATCCATACCAAAGTTTCCCAACATCTAATTCCTAGGAGAATATTTTGTCACAATTAGATCTGGCTTAAAGATGTGAGAAACGGTAAGGATGATCAGGTATAGTGTCCTGAATGATTGAGTCCGAGACTTTGATCAATTTTCATAAATGATTTAAAACAGCATTAATAGAAATATAATATGTGGCACTTACATAATTTTAGATTTTCTAGTGAACACGTAAAAAACAAGCAGGCGAAATTAATTTTAGTAATGTTTTATTTGACCCATATATCCCAAATCTGGTCATTTTGACATGTAATCAACATAAAAATCAATGAGATATTTTACTTTCTTTTCTTACACAAAGTCTTTGAAATCTGGTATATATTTTATAATGATAGCATAGGTTAAATTTCAGCTACATTCCAAGTGCTAAGAAGTTGCATGTGACTAGTGGGTACCATATTGGACAGCACAGATCTAGAAGAAGGAATGTACAGTATAATCTTCAGATTTACACATGGCACTAAGCTAAGAAGTGCCAAGTTAAGAGGTGGAATATGAAAGAAGAGTTCTCAGGACAAGTATGTAAGAAAGAAATCCAAACTCTACTTTAAAATATGAGATCTAGGATTCTTAAAAGAAGTAGTCAATATGTCACTGTGCTTCCAAAACAAGAAATTTGACTTTTCATGAGCGATGTCACAAAATGAAATCTTTTTATACACTTATTTTAAAACTGTGAAATTCTCTGGGAATAAATTATTTGTGCATTTTTGGTTGCTATATAATACAAGGAATTTAAAACAGAACTGGACAGGGCAAGAACAAATAATTAAAATTAACATGGAAATGAGACAGCCATATAAGGATTAATGGATGGGAAAAAAAATTAGTATTCTTCAGCCGAAAAGGCAAAGGTGGGTAAATGACTAATAGAAGCATATAAATACAAAAAGTAAACAATAAGGATAATCAGCAACTTTACTGGAACTAAATCTGTGGAGCAATGAAGATAAATCTCATGTTCCTGATGATAATCAGATGATTCATGCTAAAATAATACTCAAAAGTGTCTTCGATAATCCAGCATGCTAGACACTTGCTGGTAGACTCCACAGAGACACAAACATGCTGTATTGTATATACATGCTATGTATCCTGCACCTAGTAGAGTTTCTGGCTTGTTGCAGTTTAGTGAATGCCCTGGGAAGAAAAGGGGAGGATCAATGAACTTTTGAGATACAAATCTGATTTTATCAGTTGCCTGCCTCAGTGGTTTCTGATTGCATATTGTAGGATGACAAATTCCAGCCCTCACAGGCCTGGTCCCTGTCTATTTCTGCAGCCCTCCGTTCTCCCCTGCCATTCTCCAGTTTAACCACACTGGCCATCTTTCACTCCTCCATACTTGCCATACTGTCTGTCCTCTACACGGCCATGGTACATGTGCACCCTTCCCCCAACTCATTTCTCCCCATACAAACCTTGGTTAACCCATACGTCAGATCTGTGCTTGTGTTAGACCTTAGCTTATGTGCCCTCAGATACATTCTTGGGCCCTTCCCTGCTGTATGCCATGAGAGGGCTTACCTTTGCAGGCTGTATTTCAGCTAGGTTTGACCAATGTAAAGCACCGATGGGAAATGGAAGTGAACTGGGAAAGCCAGAGTTTTCTTCCTCTTCCCCTCTGCATTGGACAATGTGTCTGACAGCCATTCTTTCTCCTTCGTGGTGCCATGCTTCTGGCAAGACAGGCCCACCATACTTCCCAGCTTCTGCTTGATACTATAGCCTCTGGCCTCTACTAATACCACCTCTTCCTCCCCATCCCTCTTCCTTCCAGCCAAAGGTTGATAGTAATTTCTTAGAACTGTTACTCATATCTGAGTTTCCTCACTGTCTCCTGTTTGGTACTCAGTTCTTCTGTCACCAAATAGCCATCCTCTGGTTTAAAGGCCTTCCGTATTAAATACTCAGTTTTCTGTTTTCTTAGAGCCTATTAATAAAACAGGAATCATCTTTTCCTCTGGAAACCTTTCCTAACTATATGAAACTCCTTGGTAATGCTTATCACAGTTGGGATTTTGCATTTATGTTTCTATGATAATGTGATCAGTATTGTCTCCACTAATATCTTCCGTATCAGCAGGTACCATGATTGTTTTGCTCATAGCACGTGGCATTCAGTGGGTATTCAGTAAATGTTTTTGGTATGACTAAGGCTGGCTGTCTGACCATGAGCCTTCATTCAACCTCAACCCTTCTTCCAGACCTTCAAAGTTTTAGTGTGACTTTTAGTCACACTTCTGTTTCCTTTCCATCTTCAAAGCTATTCCTGATGTATGTTTTAACCAAATAAAAATGTTTAGGGTAAAGAACTCCACAAAATGAGAGATTTATTGCTCAATATTAATTTTGTGAAGAGTCTGATTTTTAGAGTGAAGATTTTAGTTTACAGATGTGCTAATAATGTAATGTAGCCTAAATAAAATGTCTAGGTATAATCTAAAAATTTACTTGCCGTACTTCCCTTCAGTTTTGTAGAGTTTTAGAAGTCTTGCTGAATGAAATTGAATGCATCTACAAAGTCCAGCTCTATCATGTATTGTTGAATGTACATACAAAGAGTATAAAAGAGCTTCCTAAAGAACTGTGATCTCAAGTAAGAACATTTGAGACAGACAAACTTACAAATAATGTTAGGCCAGATGTCTCAGAGTTGGCATTTTGGTGTGTTTTTTAAGGCCAGATGCCTTGCAGATAGCATTTTGGTACTCCTATTTAACCATTTGCCATTTACAGTCTTAATCTTATCAAAAGGAAGAGAAAGATTAAAGCAAATAAAGCCTTTTTGAAAATGTCAGTTTTTATGAAAACTCAGGTTTAGTTCAGTTTGATAATACTTGTGAATACAGTAGGAACTCAATGAAATTTTAACCGTATATAATGTTCTATAGTTTGGCTTCTTTAAATAAACTAAATGCCTTTGAGCTTTAAAAGTAAATCCTATGGAACATTTCTTCTCTTAAAGTTCATCTTGATTAAAAATGAAGAATGTAGTTCTCTGTCTTAGATTTTCTAAGTATGTTTACTATGATTCTAAGATGCTGGGAAAAGAATAGGAAGTTATGTTAAAATATACAAACATAAACTCTTCATATCAAATCAGTGGAAGGCACTATGAGTATGAGAACAGGAAACTGAATATGAGGTGTTAAGACCTTGTATCATCTTTCCCTTCAAGGAAAATAAGTAGTAGGGAAATAAGATCAACAGTACTATGAGTATCAGTAGTACTGTGAGGTTCCAATGAGAGAGAAGTAACATTCTTTTGGGAAAACAAGAAAAGAATGTATTAAGGCGGTGACATTTGAACCAAACCTCATAGTATATATAGGATTTTGAGATAGCAGAGAGGCCATTTCAAGAAGAGGACATAACAAAATCCCCAGTTAAGAGTGAGACTATTTGAGTATCTTTGAGATAGAGTGAGTTGTTCAAGTTGGCTAAAGAATATGGTAGCATAGGAAGTTATGCAAAACAAGAATAAAAAGAGTGGACCACATTATAGAGTACTTTAAATACCATACTAAGAAGTTTGGCTGTTACTCTCCAAGACTGTTGGACCTCTGGAGGCTTTTAGAATGCAAGTGATTCCAGAATCTTTCTTCAGGCAGACTTAGAGCTGGATTTGAGTCTCAGCTAGGCCACTTTTTCCAGCATGACCTTAGTCAACAGTCCCCAAACCCGTTTCATCCACAAATACTTTATTCTATAAAATGGGACTGATGCTTCATATGGTTGTATGAGGGTTAATTGAGATTATATATATTAAAATGTCTAGCACAGTATTTAGCACATAGTCGTCAATAATATGTTTATTGAATCTGGCAGCAACGGATAAAATCAAGGATGATTTGATAGGGTAAAGACCTGAAAAAGAAGAGGTGAGGGGTAATGAAAGTCTGAACTAGAAAGGTGGCAATGGAAATGGAAAATGGAATCTGTGTGGCTTGGATACCACTGGGAATGGAGGGAGTTTTGGAGTGAGCAAAGAAGCCAGAAAGATGAGCTATGAGGAGGGAGAAGGAAAAGGAGAAAGAGGATCCCATTCTGTACAAGCTGTTTGAGGTACAGTGACTATCAAAGGCCAGGCTAGAGATGGAATGTTTTTCGTATGGAAATGTTATTTTTTTGTTTTTGTTTTTGTTTTTTGTAATTTTTACTGCTGTTATTTCAACTTCTAGTATTTTAACTAGTAAGTTGAATGCTTTATTTGGGGTTTATGCTATGTTTTTAAGCTCTCTTTTTTTTATATAGGATAAAGAAAAGCAAAGTAGTTTCACAGTATTGTAGTAAGAATCTAATTTTTTTTTTAAGAGCAAGTTAAAGGAGGTAACAGTCATAAAATTTAAACATTATTTTTAGGTTCTGTTTCTCAGAATCCTGCAGTTTACTGTGATTCAAATAAACCTGATTCACACAGTCCATACATTCTCACTAGCTAAAACATCCTTTTCAGGGCACAGTAGCACCTTCCTATAAAAATCCACTTAGCCAAATAACTGATTTTCTGAGCCATACACGGATGCAGAACTAGGACATAAACACTTTAGGAAAGTATTAGAGAGATGTTATGAGAGATCTGGCAGTAGCATTCAACTGCCTGTCCACATATATTCAGTCCAGTGGTAGTCAGCAATTACAATGTTTCCGCAATTTTTCTGTGCCAGTCACAGTTTTAAGATTTTACATGCATTAACCATTTAATCCTCATTTAACAATACCATGATAATAGGTACTATTATTATCTCTATTTTATATATGAGGAAATTGAGATGCAAAGACAGAAGTAATTTATCCAAATCACCCAGCTTGCTGGCAGTAAAAACAGTCTGCAAACCCAGGCAGTATGATTCCACAGCTGATGTTCTTAACTAGTACTATATCATTTCCACAAATGGTGTCCTGTAGGCCTGGGTTCAGATCTAGCTTTTTCCACTCTAGCTCTGTGACTATGAGCAAGGTATTTCATAATCTCTACAGTAGAGGTAATAGTAACTGCCTTACAGGATATGAGGGTTAAATGTATGTAAAACACTTAGTGTAATACCTGGCACTTAATATCTATTATTATTGAACTTGACCTGATTGACCTCTTTTGTTCCTGTGGTTTTAGTGCATATATTTTGTGTGTCCTTATAAGTCCCCTACACACACTCCCTTTTATTTTATTTATTTATTTTTTCTTGTACAAGTTTATAAGACCCTTTTAAATCCTTCCTGTAACAGTGTGAGGAGGGCAGGGAGAGTATCCTCCTCAGTCATGAGATAGTGTTGTTGTTGTTGTTGTTGTTTAAGATTGTGTTCTCAAATAATGACTTGAGAATATCAGCAAGTTTATTAAGAGCTGTTATAAGGAGGATGGAGATCAATAGCTGCTGCGCATCTCAACTGAGGATAAAATATGGACAAACATTTATATTTCATCAGGAATATTTAAGATAAGAGATTAAGAACTTTTTAGGAATAAAAAATATTAATATCATAGCATGGATGTTCGTGCTTCCAGATATTTGTAATTAATAACAGAAAGTTTTAAAACTTTTAGGAAGTAGTTCATGATACTACACTGTTTGAGATCTCTAGCTTTCACCTGTTTGCATTTTCTTTAAATGTGAAGTTCTATAATGTACTAAATGAAGGTACTTTAAAATGAATAAGCTTGTTTTTGCCTTCAAACAGGTAAGTGGAAAGGGGTGGCAACAGCAACACTTAATTTGTATGTCTTGTTAAACCTGTCTTTGTAGTATTTTCTTAAGTTATTATGTATTTCTCAACTTAAATATTGAACATGAGTAGAGTTTAAAGTCAATTTGGGAACAGCTGTGTTTCCCATTTGTAAGCATGTTGGTTTACATTGATATTGGATTGTACTAGAGAAATAGGTGGTTGTATTTGAAAGTTGTTTATGTATAAACAATATGCCCTATGCTGGAAGAGATAAGGATGTTTTATTAACCACTGTAGATAAGACTACTTCTGGATAATTCATTGTATTTTTTTAAAATGTTTTTATTTATTTTTAAAGTATTTTTAAAGAATTACCTGGTAATTCTTAGAGTATGGACAGATTACTTTTTTCCTAAATGAATGATTTGTGAATTATCTTTTGTAAGTTGATCAATACTGAGAGTGTTGTCAGAAGTTTAAGTAGGAAGCCATTAAGCAAAAGGAAGTATGAAGCAGATTTTTAATTTTTCTGATGATACACTCATATGTGTGCAGAAACTTGCATATTTTAACAAAATCAACCTATGTAAGATAAGTTATATATGTTTAGAAATTGGTATGGGCAATTTTCCCCCATTTAAAAAAAATTAGAAACCTATAAAGAGGACTACAAAAGTCAACCATAATTCCACTACCCAGAGAGATCACTGTTAACTTTTTAGAAAAACTTTATAAACATACACATACACCCATTATTCATATACGAATATGCTTGTGTGTTCTTAAAGCATAAGTAGCCAACAGGCAGTCATGTACTACTTATGTAAATAATCCCTTGGTCAAAGATTATGCAAAAATAAAAGGCTATTGATTCATATTTCAAATTATATTTCAGCTAGAATAAGGTCTGTAGATTAGATAATAGTATTATCCCAATGTTAGCTTTCTAACTCTGGTAATTGTACTGTGGTTATGTGAGAGAATGTCCTTGTTAGGAAATACACACTTAAGTATTTATAAGTTAATGACATCATATGTGTAACTTATTTTCAAATAGTTCAGAAAAATAATATGCAGAGAGAAACAAATGTGGCAAAATGTTAATAATTGGAAAATCTGGGTTTAGGATAAATGGGAATTCTTTACTAGTTTTGCAGCATTTCTGTAAGGTTGAAATTATTTCAAGATAAAAAAGTTATTAAAAAAAAACTTAATTAAAAAAAAAAAATCCCTATCTGTACCTAAGGCTCTCACACTTCCTTAGTAAGATGTAAGTCACCTGCAGAAGTAGAGTGATACTATATGAGGCTGAGGACTGACCTGGTGATTCAGAATAAGAACTGTTTCTAGTTAACAGAGGAATTAAAAAGGGCAAGAGTGTTCTACTCTATGGTTCACCTGACAACCTCGGCCTTTGCATGTTTTTCTGAACTTTTTATTTTACTGGAATGGTTTTATAAAATTTAAATTTATTTCCAATCAAAATATCAATCATTTTAAAAGAGAGAGAAAAGAAGAAAGCTTAAGTATATTGCAAGGTAATCAGTAGGATGTAATTATTTTCTTAACAGCCTTTTGAACCTGAGCAGAGGATCATTTTTATTCCTTAGATCTCTTAGATTGGTTATATTTGTATAATAGAGTTTACTTTTTCATATTATACTTCTAAATCTTTGTTGTCTCGTAGACGAGGTGACCAGTGGATGCGTTCCTGATTTATCATCCAGTTGCTTTAGAAACCAAGTTATCCAATGGCCAAGCTGGCATTCTATTTTGAAGACTGAGGGGGATCACTTGTATTTTCATCCAGAAAGAAATATGAGCGGAGATAACAGAAGTACCTATACCTACATTGCGCCAGATGTTTATGCCAACAGTTTCATTTAATGTTGAAAACAACCCAGTGTGGTAGATATCAGGTGTCACCGTTTTATGGTTAAGACTCACAGGGGCTAAATCACTTGCCTAAGGTGACAAAACTAGTAAATGTTAGAGCCAGAACTCAAACCCAACTCTTAGAACAAAGCCATGCTAGATGACATTGAAGTTTTTCTTCAAAAACTAATTTTAAATCTGCCCTAGTTCTTATGAGAGGTTGACTTCAGCGGCTTCTTAGCTATCCATTAAATGTTAATTTCTGAAAATGTAGGCATTTTACAAGTTGAGCATTCCAAATCCAAAAATCTGAAATGCTCTGAAATCTGAAACTTCTTCTCACCGACATGACACTTAAAGGAAATGCTCATTGGAGTATTTCAGATTTCAGATTTCCAGATTTGGGATCCTTAACATGTGAGATAATTTAGGATTCATCCGTTGCACTATTCAAATGAACCCGTTTAAGAATTTGTCTCTCTCTCTCTCTTTCTGTCTCTCTCTCTCTATGTGTGTGTGTGTGTGTGTGTGTTTATGTTTGTTTTGTTTTGTTTTTTGTTTGTTTTTGAGACAGAGTCTTGCTTTTTTGCCCAGGCTGGAGTACAGTGGTGCAATCTCTGCTCACTGCATCCTCTTGCCTCCTGGGTTCAAGCAGTTCTCGTGCCTCAGCCTCCCAAGTAGGTGGGATTACGGTCACATGCCACCATGCTGGCTGATTTTTGTATTTTTAGTAGAGACAGGGTTTCATTATGTTGGCCAGGCTGGTCTCGAACTCCTGACCTCAGGTGATCTGCCCACCTTGGCCTCCCAAAATGCTGGGATTACAGGCATGAGCCACCACGCCTAGCCAAGAATATTTTTTAAAATATATAGTTGGTCTATATATCAAAATCAAAAGCAAGCTAGTTACTTCCTAGATACAATGGGGGTACAGGTATTGTGTAAACACAACCATTCCAAATAAGGTAAGTTGGCCAAGACAAAGGGTTACAGGGCCCATGCAAGTCCGAAATGCAGAAGGGCAGTCAAATTTTAAAGCTCCAAAGTGATTTCCTTTGACTCCAGGTCTCACATCCAGGTCACACTGATGCAAGAAGTGGGTTCCCATGGTCTTAGCTCCACCCCTGTGGCTTTACAAGGTACAGTCTCCCTCCCGGCTGTTTTCACGGGCTGGCATTGAGTGTCTGAAGCTTTTCCAGGCTTATGGTACAAGCTGTCGGTGGATCTACCATTCTGAGGTCTGGAGGATGGTGGCCCTCTTCTCACAGCTCCACTAGGCAGTGCCCCAGTAGAGACTCTGTGTGGGGGGCTCTGACCCCACGTTTCCCTTTGACACTGCCCTAGCAGAGGTTCTCCATGAGGGCCCCAACCCTGCAATCAACTTTTGCCTGGGCATCTAGGCATTTCCTTATGTTTTGTGAAATCTAGGTGCAGGTTCTCAAACATCAGTTCTTGACATCTATGCACCCACAGGTTCAACAAGGCTTGGGGGCTTCCACCCTCTAAAGCCACAGCCCAAGCTATACGATGGCCTCTTTTAGCCACAGCTGGAGTGGCTGGGACACAGGGCACCAAGTCCCTAGGCTACACACAGCAAAGGGACCCTGTACCCAGCCCACGAAACCACTTTTTCTTCCTGGGCCTCCAGGCCTGTGATGGGAGGGGCTGCCTTGAAGGTCTCAATATGGCTTGGAGACATTTTTCCCATGGTCTTGGGATTTAACATTAGGCTCCTTGCTACTTATGCAAATTTCTGCAGCGGGCTCGAATTTCTCCCCCAGAGAATGGGTTTTTCTTTCTGTGGTATAGTCAGGCTGCAAATTTTCCAAACTTCTATGCTCTGCTTCCCTTATGAAACCAAATGTTTTTAACAGCACCCAAGTCACCTCTTGAATGCTTTGCTGCTTAGAAATTTCTTTTGCCAGATACCCTAAATCGTCTTTCTCAAGTTCAAAGTTCCACAGATCTCTAGGGCAGGGGTAAAATGCCGCCAGTCTCTTTGCTAAAATATAAGAAGAGTCATCTTTACTCCAGTTCCCAATAAGTTCCTCATCTCCATCTGAGACCACCTAGGCCTGGACCTTATTATCCATGTCGCTGTCAGCATTTTGGGCAAAGCCATTCGACAAGTTTCTAGGAAGTTCCAAACTTTCCCACATTTTCTTGTCTTCTTTTGAGCCCTCCAAACTGTTCCAACCTCTGCCTGTTACCCAGTTCCAAAGTCGCTTCCACATTTTCAGGTATCTTTTCAGCAACGCCCCACTCTGCTGGTACCAACTTATTGTGTTAGTCCATTTTCATGCTTCTGATAAAGACATACCTGAGACTTGGCATTTTACAAAAGAAAGAGGTTTAATGGAACTTACAGTTCCACATGGCTGGGGATGCCTCAGAATCATGGCGGAAGGCAAAAGGCACTTCTTACGTGGCAGCAGCAAGAGAAAAATGAGGAAGAAGCAAAAGCAGAAACCCCTGATAAACCCATCGGATCTCATGAGACTTAATTCACTATCACGAGAATAGCACAGGAAAGACTGGCCTTCATGATTCAATTACGTCCCCCTGGGTCCCTCCCACAACACATGGGAATTCTGGGAGATACAATTCATGTTGAGATTTGGGTGGGGACACAGCCAAACCATATCAGATACCAAGGCACAACTGTATATGTAATTTTTGTCATAATTGAGATACGGCATTTCTCCTTAGTTGATAGATTCTTTTCGATTTATCTGGCTTATGAGTTTAAGAACTTCTCTGATTTTATACCTTTATGAATTATTTAAATATAGTGACAGGTCTTTTGAAAAGTTCTATGGGAGTTGATAGTAATTTTTATGCCGAGAGATAAAAACAAGGCATTTGCCATATGTCTGTTTCAAAGAGTTATACTTACTGAAAAAGATGGTGTGATTGCATCCAAATTGTGAATCCTCTTTGCTGGTAAGACAGTTTCAAAGATGACACCTAGTAAATGTGGTGTCTCCTTTTTTTTCTATTAAAGTGATGGAACTAAATGGAAAATGATTGAGAATATAGTGGGTTCCTTGGAACAAGGTATATCGTTTCCAAGTAGTTGAGGGTCCCATGAAGTATTTCAGTTTATGTCTTTTGTGCTGTTAAAACTGCCTGGCTTAGAAGTAAATTAGATTGATACCAGAAGGACCCTTCAGAAGCTCAGCATTTTATTTCTTTTCATGTGTTTTCTTTGTTTTATTCTAGAACCTAGAAATTGTTTTATTAACTTTTCAGAATTACAATTTACTGAAATATGCTTTATAAACAGAAATTGAGTAATAGTACTCTAGTTCTAACTTAGTCACTTCTAAATTGAACCAAATGTTACTTGAGTTACCTTAGACTCAAGGGTGTTTGTGGGGGCTGTCAGAGGAGGTAGAGAAGAGGATATGAGAGGAAAAAGGGAGGGAGGAGAGAACGAAAATGAACAAGAACATATGTGTGTCTCTCTGTTTAGCCTAATACTAATGGAGTTAGTTGGGATCGTCAATTATGGTTGTGATTTTTAAAGGTGATGGTTGATATAATAGGAAAGTTAGCCCTAGATATTCAAAGCTTTCTTGCTGCTTCTAATTGGGATGGACAGTAAGCTGGTAGTCCCTCACCTGGCAGTAAATTGTGTCCTTTAACCATAAACAAATTGATCTGACATCTGGTATTTACTGAAATAACCAGAGTTGCTCATTCAGAAAATGTAACCAAAGGTACATTTCTAACATTAATTTTCTGCCAAGTATGTTGTACATAGAAGTTCACCTTGCAAACAGCTGAGTAACTTATTTAATATAAAAATTGTTTTAGTTTTAGAAATCTTGACCTCTCAATTGTAATTGAAAATTTGGAAATAATTATCTGATACTTTAATCATAATGGTCCAGGTTCCTGATATTCAGAATTCAATTGCCAAGTGCCAAAAGCGAGCCAAACAAAGGTGATTTGTACACTGGTCCCTCAAAAACGATGATTTTTTGGCCAGGCGCAGTGGCTCACACCTGTAATCCCAGCACTTTGGGAGGCTGAGGTGGGCGGATTACTTGAGGCCAATTCAAGACCAGCCTGGCCAACATGGTGAAACCCTGTCTCTCGTAAAAATACAAAATATAGCCAGGCGTGGTGGCATGTGCTTGTAATCCCAGCTACTCTGATGGCTGAGGTATGAGAATTCTTTGAACCTGGGAGGCGGAGGTTGCAGTGAGCCAAGATTATGCCACTGCACTCCAGCCTAGATGACAGAGCAAGACTGTCTCAAAAAAAGAAAAAAAAAAATGATGATTTTTAGTCCCTGCCTTAGTCCATTTGGACTGCTATAACAAAAATAACAAACGGAGTGGCTCATAAACAACAGAAATGTATTCCTCACAGTTTGGGAGGCTGGGAAGTCCAAGATCAGGGCACCAGCAGATTCACTGTCTGCTGGCTTCTTGATTCATAGCTGGCTATCTTTTCCCTATGTCGTCACGTGGCAGAAGGGACAAAGGTGTTCTCTCAGGCTTCTTTTATAAGGGTACTAATAAAAGAGGGCTCCACCCTCATGACCTAATCATCTCCCAAAGACCCCATCTCCTAACACAATCACGTTGAGGGGGTTGGGATTTCACATATAAATTGGTAGAAGGTTGGGGATGGGGGAAACACATATATTCAGTTCATAGCAATCGCCTTTGGAAGATTTGTAGCATGTAGAGTTTTGGTTCCTTCTACCAAAGGAGCTTTTTTATATTCTCATGAGCAGAAGGACTAAATTTTATAAACTTAAGAGACTTTGTGACAGAAATGTTTGGATGCTACATTATAGAATGGCTTTTGAAGACCATTTTAAAATTTGAATAATCCCAGAATATTCAGAGTATTTGATTGGCATTAACAAATATTTTTACTTTCAGACATGTTTTCCAAAACTTTGATTTATATAAGCAAATTTTTTAAGAGTCTCTCTACTTATTAGTCTAATTCTACTCCTGCTTATTTAGGATGTTTATCCAGCCAGAGGGTCATGAAACAAAAATATTGCATTTTTCTGGAATAATAGGAATTAGGAAGCCAGAACAAACCCTAAGTGGTGGCAGCTTTTTAAAATGAGGCCAGAACAAACCCTAAGTGGTGGCAGCTTTTTAAAATGAGGCAAAAACAGGGCAAATTTTTTTAACCTGTCAGAAAACAGGTGAAATTAGAGAACTGGCCTGGTACTGAAAAGAAACCTGCAGGAGGAGAGGGTAGAGGTGTTGATTTGACAGAAAAATGGTGGGGTTTCTCATATAACCTGTGCTAACATATAGGTTCTCTGGCCAGTCTACAAAAACCCATGTAATAGCTGAAAGAAGAGATGGTTTCGTTATTTTAAAAACGTAGGCAACAAGATCACTGCACACAAGTGCAATAGTAATTGAATAAAACAGGAGTCCTGCACTGAGTAACAAATATCTTCCTCAAGGTTCTATAAACCCCCAAAAGATCACACCAGCAATCGATCCAAACCAAGAAGAAATCTTTGAATTCCAGATAAAGAATTCAGGGGGCTGATTATTAAGCTATTCAAGGAGATACCAAAGAAAGGTGAAAATCAACTAAAAGAAATTCTTCCTCAAGGTTTCCCCTCTTCTACAGCCAGATGCCCTTCGTCTGCCATCTTTTATCACCATGCTTCTCAAAAAAGAACCCTCCTGCAGTAAGCTTTCTTGTTTTCTCAGATTCTTTCCCTCATCTTGCCTTTAGATTACCTGATGGCTATGTGCCTAGGTAATGATCTTTTTGCAAAGAATTACCCAGGTGTTCTTTGAACTTCTTGTATTTGGATGCCTAAATCTCCAGCAAGGCCAAGAAAGTTTTCCTCAGTTATTCCCTCAAATAAGTTTCCCAGACTTGTAGATTTCTCTTCTTCCTCAGGGACACCAGTTATTTTTGTAGGTTTTTCCATTCAACATAATCCCAAATTTCTTAGAAGCTTTGTTTATTTTGTTTTATTCTTTTTTCTTTGTCTTTTTCTGATCGGATTAATTCAAAAGCCTTGTCTTCCAGCTCTGAAGTTCTTTCTTCTACTTGTTGTAGTCTGTTGTTGAACCTTTCCACTGCATTTTGTATTTATCTAAGTGTGTCTTTCATTTCCAGAAATTGTGGTTGCTTTTTCTTTATGATATCTGTTTCTCTGGAGAATTTTGCATCCATATCCTATTTTTTTTTTCTAATTTCTTTTAGTTGATTTTCACCTTTCTTTAGTATTCCTTGAATAGCTTAATAATCAACCTCCTTAATTCTTTATCTGGCAATTCAGAGATTTCTTCTTCGTTTGGATCTATTGCTGGTGTGATCTTTTGGGGTGTTATAGAACCCTCTTTTGTCATATCACCAGAATTACTTTTCTGGTTCCTTCTCATTTAGGTAGACTAATTGAGAGGTCTGAAACTCTTGTCCGATAGGGCGATCCTTTGATTTGGCACTGTCCCCCTTCCCCAAGGGATGGGGCTTCCTGAAGCTGGACTGCAGTGATTGTTATTGCTCTTCTGAGTCTAGCCGCCTGGTAGGGCTACCAGGCTCCAGGCTAGTGCTGGGGGATGTCTGCAAAGAATCCAGTGATGTAATCCATCTTTAGGTCTCCCAGCCATGGATACCAGCACCTGCTCTGGGAGAGGTGGCAGAGAAGTAAAGTAGACTCTGTAAGAGTCCTTGGTTGTAGGTATGTTTAGTGTGCTAGCTTTCTTGAATGCTGGTTATGCTAGCAATGAAGTTGTCACTTGGACACCCTCAGGACCTCTGGTTAGCCAGGATGTTGCAGACAGTGGAATTAGGTATTGTCTTCTTCTTGGGATCAGGGTTATTCTGTCCTGGGTTGCTGTAGTGGCCTGAGTTGGTTGGCCTCCAGCCAGGAAGTGGCACTTTCAGGACAGCGTCAGCTTTGGTACTAGTAGGTGGCTCTAAGCCTTGTGCTGAGATGGCCAGGGTAAGTATTTTGATTTCTCCAGTGATGGGTGGGGCCATAAAGCTCCCAAGAGTTTCTGTGTTTGTGTTTGGCTACCAGGGTGGGTAGGGAAATACTGTCAGGTGGGTTTGGTTTAGGTGGGTCTGGGCTCAGACTCTCCTTGAGTGGGGCTTGCCACAGCCACTGTAGGGGGCAGGTGGTGGTTCTCAGGCCAATGGGATTATGTTCCAGAGGGGATCTTCACTGCCTGTACTGTGTTATATAGCTTGCCAGGGAAATGGCAGATAGTCAGTAGTGAGAGCTCTCAGGCAGTTGGCGAAGCCAGTCTTACTCCTGTAATGCCCTGCTCAAACCTTGCCACAGGCCGTGAGCTACCCTGCTACGGCTTTTGGACCTCACCCTTCCCCATCTGCCCACTGGGTCGGTGGGGGCTCCGGTGTTCTGCCCTCGCTTACTCGCTTGTATCCACAGCAGCTCCTGCTTGTCCTCCAGACTCTAAGAAAATTTGTGCCCGGTTGAAACCACTACCAATTTCAGTTGAGAGCTTCTTTTGCCCCGTGACCCCTCCCCAGTTAATCTAGCTGCCTTCCCTGAGGGCCCCCGTGAGATATAGTCGCAGATGGCTTCCTGGGGCTCAAGCTGGAGACTGAGATTGCTTTCAAGGCACTTCCCACTGCTACTTGTACTTTTATATTTCTCATGACTTCCTAAACCCATTTCAGCCCTAGGGAAGGTTAAATCCTTCTCCTGTCATCTGGATTTTCAGATTCCCCAGTAGGGATGTGTGTTCCGAGGTAGGTTTTCCCCCCTCACACTTTGAGAACTCATAGTTTTTTACCTGCTTTGAGGAATTTGCGGTGGCGTGCCCACTTCTTTCAAAGGATCTGTGAACTCTTTCAGTTTTGCCGGTACGTTCCCGCAGTGTCTTGAAGCAAAAGATCACAGTGTGAGTCTTTTCACACTGTTTTGTCCATGCATATGGGAGCTACATGTTACCCCTGTCTCCTATCCACCATCTTCCAACTAGTGCATTTCTTTCCATTGCTTTTCTTCCTTAGTAGCTTTGCTAAAGGTTTTGTTAAACACGTGTTTCTTAGGTCAACATTAGTGATTTTTCTAAGTGGAAAGTAATTACCACTATTTCCACTTAGAAGACAGACCGTTACAGAATAATACACTGATATTTCTGAATATCGTGGACATCTTTTTTAAAACTGTAGTAGAGTGAGAATTCTCTTAGAATAGGTATTGGTTTACAGTATGGGCCAGAAGGACTGTGAATGGTTATCTCCATTTAAAGCCTGCTGTAAAAGTTCAGTGTTAGGCTGGGCATCGTGGCTTATGTCTCTCTCTAATCCCAGCACTTGAGAGGCCAAGGCAGGCGGATCGCTTGAGCCCAGGAATTTGAAACCAGCCTGGGCAACATAGGGATACCCTGTCTCTCCAAAAACTACAAAAAAATTAGCCAGGCATGGTGGCACATGCCTGCATTCCCAGCTACTCAGGAGGCTGAGGTGAAAGGATAGCTTGAGCCCAGGAGGCAGAACTTGCAGTGAGCCAAGATTATACCACTACACTCCAGCCTGGGCAATAAAGCAAGACTTTGTCACACACACACACACACACATATCAATTTTATACTGGTATCTTGTACATACATGTGCTGATTATTGTGTCTTATGTCACATTTCTCTCTTCCCTGCCCCACACCTCTATTAAAAAAGCTAGAACTAGTTATCATTATGTCTTTTTCAGAAAACCAGTTGATGGAAGAATGTTCAAAATATACCTGTCACAGTAATTTAGGATCTTCACTTAGTGACCGTTTTACTTTCGGATTTGGGGGTTTTACTCAATGTTAGAACCTTGTGTAGGAAAGAACAGTTTGTAAAATAAATGACTTATATTGATGTTATTTAAATATAACTTGTTCTTCTCTATTACATAAAATTATGTCCATGTTAGGAAGGGATTAAAAAATCAGTATTTTTGCCCCCAGGAGAAAATGTGTCTCAGCTGGGTCTACAAAGGGCTGAAAGGATGTCGGAGTATGAGAGCTCTTAAAGACTATCCTGATGTTGTTAGTAAATTGCTGTCTACAAGAGAGATGCACGTACGGCTAGAATTTTTTAACCTGTGACTGACATTATTGGTGAAGTTAAATGCAGGCTGTCTATAATCTTGTAGGTATTGACCCCTGTGATTCAACTCATGTAATTGCTGTTAGCATGTGTCAGCAATTCTTTTTCTTTTCCTTTCTTTTTGAAATGGTGTCACTCTGTTACCCAGGCTGGCCTCGAACTCTTGGGCTCAACCATTCCTCCCACCTCAGCCTCCCAAGCAGCTGGGACTATAGGCATGTGCCACCATACCTGGCTTGTCGGCAATTGTTGACAATTGATAAAAACTTTTTTATGTCGTAGAAACAGTATTTCTCTTCCCACAGAAATCTTTTTGATTTCAACAAAATTGAAGCCTATTGGTACAAGATAAACCACAGAAAGTACAACCTACCTTTATAATGTATTTGTAATATATACATAGCACTTTGAGCTTAATGAGATATTGAATAAAATATATTTGTGTCTTTAACACAATGCCTGGTAAGCTAGAACATGTTAGAGAGAAACAGATACTCACTAAAGTTAAGCCAAAAAAAGGTACTTATTCTAAGGATATTAGGTTGTTTCCTGGACCCCAAGGGCAGGCAGGCATCAGGGCCACTGTTAATGGTTGTGTGGGTTAGCCTTTGCACAACTTTAAGCAGTAGTACAGCCAAGCCTTAGAAACAATCTAGAATGAGAAACTAAACCACTGTTAGGCTAGTCCCTCTGTTTCCTCTCTGCTCCTGGCTGTTTGTGTGCTTTATTCTTCACTCTGGAGACTGGCACTCTCCGTTTCCTAGTCCATGAATACACACGCAAGACAGCTCAGCTACAGTATGTTTATTCGATTCAAGGAAGCTCTGAGTCTGAATTTCAAATATCCGGGAAGGAAATCTGGTCCTGCTTGGGTCTGGTGTGTACCCCTGGACTATCTAATGAGGCAGGGCAATGGAACCATGTTATATAAGCCTGGCTGTTCCTACTATTACCATATATGGAATTAGAGGGTTGCAGAAATAGTCCCAAAGCTGGGGAAGGGCTTGGCAAACATTGGTGTATATTTTACTTGAGCATATAGTAAATATTTAATAAGCTTTGTTAATTTTATTTCCTCTTTTTCTTACAAAGTATTATGCCACAAAGTACAGGTTTCAAGAACATGTTTTAGCAAATAGATATTAATAGGTCTTGTAAATTCCATACATATTTATTGCAAGATAACATAGGACCTTTATTAGATAATCAGAATATGTAGGATTTAATGATATGTTACATGAAATGCTGCTGCTTTTTCTTAGTAAAACATGTTCTAAATAAGGTAGGAGTTTTCTGTTAAATCTCACTTGATATCATCAGGATGGTTTTAATTTCTTTTTTTCTTTCTTTTTCTTTTTTCCTTTTTTTTCTTTTTTTTTGAGATGGGGTTTCACTCTGTTGTCCAGGCTGGAGTACAGTGGTGGGAGTACAGTGGTGTGATCATAACTCACTGCAGCCTCAAACTTCTCCTGGACTCAAGCTATCCTCCCACCTCAGCCTCCCAAGTAGCTAGGACTTCAGGCACATGCCACCACACCCAACTAAATGTGTGTGTGTGTGTGTGTGGAGACAAGCCTTGCTATATTGGCCAGGCTGGTCTCGAACCACACCCCCCGCCCCGACCTCAGCTTCCTAAAGCTCTGACATTAAACCATGAGCAGCCTTAATTTCTTGATGTTCCTCCATCTCTTTGCTCTAACAATGTTACTGTGGCCCAGAATGATAGCCTCTCTCAAGTCATCCCACATGTCCCAACCCAACTCCTAGACTGTTTGTTCAAATTCTTCTCATGCTTTGAGACATAACCTAAATGTCATACCCTTACAGGAAGGCTTTCCCAGACCACTCACCCAGAGGCAGTGTTTGCCTCTCGTGAATTCCTATTTTACCTTATCCATACATGTCTTGTGGCACAATAAGCTTCAGTCTTAGAGTATAGCTTAGATACTTTCTAAAATCTTGGTAACCAATATTTAGATATGGCTCTCAAAAGATAGGGTCTTTGTGATCTGAACAGCCTCAGGACCTTGGAGTTTATATGGGTTATATCACCACAGATTTGGACTTGCAGGGTTTGGCCTGAAACTTCCAGACAAATTCCATGGATGTAACCAGATGACTATTCAAAGGGGAGAAGTGCCATGACCCCATTTATTACCTCCCTCATCACAGGAATCTTGACTGTGAGGGATCAGGTTTTCTTTGTTTTCTGAAAGAAACACAGAGAGCAAACTTTTACCAGCTATAAAGATTTTGAATGAGAAGTTCTATAGATGTTAACTTTTCCTTAATTGTAGCTTATCTTTTGGAATAGAGGAGCACCCAGATTTTTATAGAACTTAGAAACAGCCAGTTGGCTTCCCGTAAGAAAGGAAAAGTATTACTGATCATTGTTGGAATTGATCAAGGGTCTCTCTCTTCCATAATCTGTATTTGTATTAATATCACAGATACTTTCTCTCTACGTTCACCCTCGTGCTCTTTTTAAATAAAGATATTCTGATCAGCAGTTTAAAGGACAGTATTATATTGTTCCGTGTTCATTTTTTCTTCCATTTTTATTTGGATAAATGGCTGTAAGAAATAGAAGTTTTTCTTCCTGCTATTCCTTTTCCCCCTTCCTTCTTTCATTTATATCTAAATATATTTCTTTAGTCTCCTGCATAGAGGGAACTTTTCGATGGGATGAAAGTTACAACTTTGTGAAAAAGTAGGTATCTGCTATGATCTGTGTAATTTCTGCTTTTTGGAAATAATTATTTCTAGTGGGTTTGAATGGATTGTTTTCTGCTTATTAAATGTTGACATTTAAGTCACCATCTTTGTCTCTTCTAATAAGACAGGTTTTTAAAAATCAAATAACTGTAAAATTGTTTTAGTTTTGGAATCTTGAACCTATAAAAATAATCTTTGAATAATATAACACAGTCTGAAAATTCTAATGTCTTGCATTGATGTCCATTTCATAATATGTTTGCCTTGTTTCCACAGTCAGATAATTTATTTCACAGCAGACTGGTTTTTTAAAAAATTTCTTTTTGCAGTCCCATTGTTTACTAGTAGTGCTAAGTTGTACTAATAACAGTAATAATAAGTACTGAGCCTTTTCATAGCCTCCCTATCTGAGATAGGTATTATTCCATTTCATAAATGAAGTTCAGAGAGGTTAACATTTGCCTAAAGTCATAGGTAAGCATTCTTGTAGACATCATGATATCTTACCATGAGTATTTCAGTTTGAAACTTCTGAAAATAAGAACATTTTACATACCCACAATAACAATTACAAGACAAAAAAGCTAATAATTCCCTAATTTCACCTCATTTTCAGCCATTTTTAAATGTCCTATAAATGTTTTTGTTCTAAAAAAAAAAAAAAAAAAAAAAAACTAGGATATGATCAGGATGCATATGTTATCTGCTGGGCGCAGTGGCTCACACCTGTTATCCCGGCACATTAGGAAGCCAAGGCGGGTGGATCATTCAAGGTCAGGACTTCGAGACCAGCCTGGCCAACAGGGTGAAACCCCATCTCTACTAAAAATACACGGCCGGGCGCGGTGGCTCAAGCCTGTAATCCCAGCACTTTGGGAGGCCGAGACGGGCGGATCACGAGGTCAGGAGATCGAGACCATCCTGGCTAACCCGGTGAAACCCCGTCTCTACTAAAAAAAATACAAAAAACTAGCCGGGCGAGGTGGCGGGCGCCTGTAGTCCCAGCTACTCGGGAGGCTGAGGCAGGAGAATGGCGGGAACCCGGGAGGCGGAGCTTGCAGTGAGCTGAGATCTGGCCACTGCACTCCAGCCTGGGTGACAGAGCGAGACTCCATCTCAATAAAAAAAAAAAAAATACAAAAAATTAGCCAGGCGTGGTGGCGCATGCCTGTAACCCCAGCTACTTGGGAGGCTGAGGTGGGAGAATCACTTGAACTTGGGAGGCGGAGGTTGCAGTGAGCCAAGATCATGCCACTGCACTGCAGCCTGGCAATGAGACTCTGTCTTTAAAAAAAAAAAAAAAAAAGTTACCTTGAATTATTACATCTTGTGTTTTTTAAAATCTAAAATACATAATCCCTTTACCTTTTGGGAGGGGTGGGGTGTACTAGTTGTTCTTATCTGATCATTCCTTCTGCATTTCTTAAATGGCTTCTTTTTAGCAGGAGTGGAGGTAAAGTAAAACTTCCCTTCAACTGGGTGCTAAATAATATGTGATGAATGAATAGATTCATTTACTAGCTAATCACGAAAGCAGTACTTATATATAAATTCTACAATTAAAGTACAGTCAGCCCTCTGTATCCATGGATTTATATCCCCAGATTCAGTCAACTGTGGATTGAAACCCAACCGTGGATGGTGAAAGATCAGATTTTCTTTGTTTTCTGAAAGAGAACTAAAACTACTAAATTTGTAAATGGTGGCAAACTTTCACCATCTATAAAGATTTTGAGTGAAAACTTCTGTAGATGTTAACTTTTCCTTAATTGTGGGTTATCTTTTGGAATAGGGAAGCACCCAGATTTACATCTCAGGATTCAGCCAACTGTGGACTGAAACCCAGCTGTGGATTAGGACTGTGAGGACTGTGATGGATACAGAGGGCTGATTGTACTGCCTCATTTTGTATAAGGCCTCATTATATGCCTCATTGCATATGTATCTGAACATACACCGATTTTGTTATCCTCAAGTGGGGTCCTGGAACCCTTGTTGATATGGAGGGCCGACTGTTAAAGCTATGTTGAAAGAAAAAAAACTTTCAAGAAAAAGGCTGTTCAAGACAAACTGTAATGATGCCCAGCTTTGCAGTAAACAATGTGTAGTCACAATATCGTAAACATTATATGCTGATTTTTAGTTTTGGAACCAATCAACCTTGTAGCTTCACTATAGTTACAAAAGGAATGTAATAGTTGTCAACTTTGATAGTAGAGTTTAGAAGGTAGAAGTATAAGGAGGAGAGAAGGAGGGAAGAATATAAAGTCCTGTTATCAGATAGATATTGTCTGTAGTTGATAAATAAGAAATATAGGGGTATAACTGTATTGATGATAGTTACAAAGAAGTTATGTAGAAGAACTAAAAACAGTGCTATAATTCCTATAATTTGGGGAAAAGATGAGTAGCCTCCTTGTCTGTAACAGTAGGAAGTCAACTTTTGTCTAAAAGTTAGTGTATTATATTTAGACAACATTGTCTAAAATTCGGTATATTAAGAAATGACTATGTATGCATATTATCTGGAGAAAAATGGTAACCCCCAAAACGACTAAAATCAAAGAGTTTAAAAGCAATTGCTATGGTGTGAGGATAGGGTAACGGGGACTTGAGGAGACAGGACTATTGCTCTTACATTATTTTTCTATATTTGATTTTTTAACCACATGCAAATATTTGATAATTACAAGTTCTGATTCTTTTTAATAGCAATAAAAACTTGAGTTACATTTTTTTTCTTTCAGACACACTGTTCTTGCTTCTTATATCTGGTTTCATTCTGTATATACAGCCCAGTAATTCCAGTTATGTGTGGGTCAGAATCAGTATGCATTTGATTGACAGAAGTTGAATGAAAAAAACCATATGTATTGCTTTTCTTCCTTATTGACTTAAGGGTCATCTAAATTCATACCAAGTTGTCTTTTATTAAATTAGGTAAATGGAAAACTAAAGGTTATCTGAATTAGTGATTTGCATATTTAAGCATCTTAGGACAAAAATTGGCATATTTAAGGTTTTGTTTTTGCTTTACTTTGTTTTAGTAGCTTTATTTTGAGGTGTAATTTAAACAATAAAATTTACTAAGGGTACAGTGAATTTTTGTAATTGTATACAATGATGTAACCTATACCTTAGTCAAGATAGAGAATGATTTTATCACCTCATCCATTACAGATGTTCCTCAGCTTACATTGGGGTTACATCCAGATAAACCCATTGTTGTACATTGAAAATAGTGTGTTTTTTACTTAACAATATTTTCAATTTATGGGCTTATCCGGATGTATCCCCCGTAATAAATTGAGGAGCACACTGAAAGTGTATTGCTTTCCCACGTCGTAAAGTCAAAAAATCTTAAGTCTAACCCTCATAAGTCAGGGACCATCTGCTACTTGTGTTAAGAGTTCACCTCATCATTTGACCAGTTCTTGGCTCTTACCAATGATGCTCTGTGAATATTGGCATGCAAATCTGTGTGTGGACATGTTTTCATTTCTCTTTGGTAAATATCTAAAAGTAGGATTGCTGGGTCATATGGTGAGTGTATGTTTAACTTGAAAACGCCAAACTGCTTTCCAAAGTAGCTGTACCATTTTATATTCCCGCCAGCAACATCGGAGAGTTTCAGTTGCTTCACATCCTCAGCAACACTTGGTATTGTCCACCTTTAATTTAGTCATTCTGGTAGGTATGTAATATCTCATGGTTTGAATTTGTATTTTCCTAATGACTAATTGAACATCTTTTAATATGCTTGTTGGCCATTCATGTATCTTCTTTTGTGAAGTATCTATTCAAATATTTTGCCCACTTTTTATTGGGCTTTTTCTTATTTAGTTGTAAGAGTTATATATTCATGGATCAAGGTCCTTTCTCAGATGAATGTTTTTCAAATATTTTCTCCTAATCTGTGGCTTATCATTTCATTTTCTTAACTGTCTTTCAGAGAGCAAAAGTCATTAATTTTATGAAATCCATTT
>NW_012121265.1:1856762-1857401 GCF_000951035.1 Colobus angolensis palliatus
AATCGTTTTAGTCCTTAAGTTTAGGTTCATTTTCCTTTTCTCATAAATTTTTATATAGTGTGTGAGTTGAGGTTCACTTTTTTCCCTATTCAGACATCCACTTGTCTCATACCTTTTTCCCTATTAATTAATCTATCACTGTGTCAAACATAAATTGACCATATAAGTGTTGTTCTGTTTGTGGACTATCATTCCATTATTTCATGTGTCTGTCATTAGACCAATACCATGCTGTCTTGATTTATCTAACATACAGCAAGCCTTGAAATCAGGTAGTGTAAGACCTCCAACCTTGTTATATTTAAGGAGTTTTTTGGCTGTTCTTGGTCCATTTCTTCTCTAAACGCCTGCAAGGATTTTGACTGGGATTGTGTTGAATCTGTAGATAAATTTGGGAAGAACTGACATCTTTACAATAATGAATCTTATATATGAACCATGGTATCTTCTCCATTTATTTAAGTCTTCTTTAATTTCCCTTAAAATTCTCATGATAATGCAGTATATTGTAATTTGCAGCATATAGGTCTTACACATCTTTCATTAAACTTAATCTTAGGCCGGGCGCGGTGGCTCAAGCCTGTAATCCCAGCACTTTGGGAGGCCGAGACGGGTGGATCACGAGGTCAGGAGATCGAG